>NC_136654.1:7047489-7422489 GCF_949748355.1 Melanostigma gelatinosum | reverse complement strand
ATTTTGTTTATTGCGTTGTCGAATTCTCAAATGCAGACAACTACAAGGACCATACAGCGACAGGAGACGATTAAAAACATTCTGCTTTGATATTTTAGGGGGAGGGATACCTTGACAGACGCCATTCAGGGATTGAAAGATTAAAGACAAGGCACGATGTCAGGCACATGGTACCTTAAAGATGAAAGTCTCGTTGAAAACAGGACACAAATTCTTGCGTTGAACTTTGGTCTCATACTTCTTCTTTTTGTCTGGCAATAAAAAGACTTTGACATAGGGGTCTGAGGTTCCCCCCATGTCCATAGCAGCAAGGTCTTGAGCCTGAAGAATACCCACTATGAGCTTAAGAGGAAAGACAACAGGTGTCAGAATGATCAGTGGCCATGACAAAAGTGTATCAATTCCTTCCTGGTAGATATTTGTAGAGTCCCTATGTTCTAATCATTAATATGAATACCTTTGACGCCACTGATAATGATTTCGTTTTCACACAGAACCTACCTGGGTATCTGTGAAGTTGTAGTCCAATGAGAACTCCAGCCTTCCCAGCTTTTCCTGTTCTTTCTCCTGTTCCTCTCCTTCCTTCTTCACCTCTCCCTCCTGCCAGATTAAGACAGAAGTGCATTGGATATTCATCATGAAGATCCAGATCAGGTAAGATGATACAATCACGTGTTGCTGGACATAACGTACCTTCTCCCCAGCCTCTCCTTCGCCTTCCTTTTCCTTGTTGCGGCGACCTGTCTTCCTCTCCCTCACTTTCTTTGGCTTTTTCTTTTTCCCAAAGCATTTCTTGAAAAGGCAGAAGAGGAAGCATGCCACCAAAACCAGGACCACCACAACAATGGCTGCTACTGCCCACACGGGAACTGCAAAATAATAAGAAGGTGAATTCACTCATAAGTAGTATGCAAAATGGGAATATGCTGATTATGGCAGAAATGAATGGATGTCGGACCCCCTGATATATAGCTGATATATGTTCGCAATAGTGATGTGGAAAAATCCAGACCTCCAAAAAACACAAAAATCATGAATCTGAAACAGATTTTGAAGTTAACTTTTAAAAACACTACCTTCTCTGTCGAAGGCTTTGTAAAAAATCGTACGCATCAGGATTTTCAAGAGGATTCATGTTTTACACATCTTGAGATTACGTCAAAGAAAAATACACATTCATAAATCGGTTTACTGCTACGAGTTCCAACAATATTGTTGAACATAAACTCCTTTTCAAAAGCTTGAAAGCACAACTGAGAGCGCCATTTTCAAGCACTTGTTTTCTGGAGACGGTTTGATGAGCATGCATGTGTGTCGTCAGCAACACCCTTCTCCACAATCAGATAATAACACACTCTGAGCTGTACAACCACAGTCCCCAGCAGCACAGCTCACCAGTAGGTGCCTTACTCACAGCACCGCAGCAGCAGTTGTTCATTTAAGGGAAAAACAAGTCTTGTGCTCCTTTTCCACTTCGATTTTCATGGGTATGAACGTCACAAATAGTCGGTACGATGACCAAGAAAACAAGCTCATAGTCCGATAAATCATAAGTCAAAAAAACTCAAACACCTTGAAGCTTTAAAAAAAGACACTGGTCCACACAATATGTAATATTATTTATGTATCATATGTCAATTCTGTACTGGGGTGGATTTTCTCTGTGAAATGATAACCTAAGATGATGTAAAATATATAACAGCTTATTTCATAAAGTAAATTACGTTCTGAACTTCTAGGAGTGGCTTACTTGGCAGATGACCAAGCTCAGTCATGAACTTCTCCTTCATGTGGTTGTAGTCGTGGCCGGGGTGATGTTCTGTATGCTCATGGTGTTCAGTAGGGGAGTGCTCATGGTGACCCGGCTCTGTTGCTTCCTCCTGCTCTGGTTCAGACGGCTCCGCAGCCCTCCGGGCCCGGATCCCTGCGCTGTCCAGCCTCATGGCAGCTGTCAAAATGGTAGAATCAGTGCAGTTATTGTTGGTTTGTTAGATTCTCTGTCAGCTCCTGCAGTGAGAGATAACACAACTGCGTATGTGCGCTATGTAATCCCTATGTCCATGCATTGCTGTACAGTTCAAGAGCATAGGACATCTTTAAGCCAGATGCTCAACATGGTTGACCCAAATCCCTCTGTTACTCTCATTCTCTGTCATCTCTCCCGCTTTCACTCCCACGTTTGACCCATCCCCATTTTTCTCTCATCACTGTCTACGCATGTAACTGGATTAATCTGTGGCCCTAGAGTATTAATCCAAAATCCCTCCTCAAAGCTGAAATAAATAAATAAACAGGGGTTGGTCTCCTCCCCTGAAAAGTTTTATGAAAGGTATTTTTCAAACGGAGTCCAGTGGAGTCAGGAAAAAATTGCAGGTATTTTTCAAGTATATTTATCCACATACTTTTTAAAGTAATTTAAATAATAATAAAAACAATCATGTTATATGTAATATTACATTTTTAAATGATATATATATATATATATATATAATTTTAAGAATATAATGTACATAGAAAGTAACATATTTGTTGGAATCACAGAACTTTTCTCAAATTACTGACCGAAATGAAAACGCTAATGACATCTATTCACATTTATAGGTATCTCCTATCAGACGTTTATTGAGTGTGATGGATTATTTCAGATTCATAGGACACTGTAGGAAAATCATTCACATAAAAACAACAAAGAGGAGCACTAAATATTTAGGTGGGTATGTTCAATGTGGTGCTCTGAATCAAAACAGAAATGTTTGAAATCAATGCATATTCATCTCACCTGTTGATATGTCCCTTTAATTCCCTCTATGCCGACAGAGCTTTTGCAGCAACTTTTGGTTCGAAGTGTATTTCTTGTCGCTTCCCTTGTGGCCCTCACACACCCAGCATCGTTCCCTCGGTACGCTGCGGACTCTGACTGGCAGGCTCACTGCAAAACCCTTTCTATCAAAGCTAAAGCGCTCAAAGTCAAATCACAGCGTTGTGATTTAATCCGCCCCCTCCCCTCCTCCCGATATTAGAATGCTGACAACACATCTGTTGCTGCATGTGTCTGGACAAAGATGCAAGAAGTGCGACAGTCACCCTTTTGTACATTACCACTCCACTGTTAAAAGACTTCACACATGTTGAACAATTTAAGGTTTCTTCTTGTTGAGGAGGAAAAGGGAGCGATAAAACATGGCAGGGGTGGTTGTGTTTATCCATCGGATTGAAGAGATTGTAGTGCATCCGACCCGACACTAATCCCCTCAGCAGAGCTGTCCTCGCAGTCTACCAACATCTTTCAGTGAGAGTGGATATTCCATCCTCCCCATCCCTTGGTTTATCATTTAACTGTACAAAACACACACGCGTATTTAGAGCACTGTGAACAGTAATCCCCAGGCATGCTGCCACTTGTTTGCACTTCTACATCTGGAGATCTCAGTGGCTCCAATCCAACATGCAACAGCCTCCTCTCATAGATCACCAACTAAACTGCGCAGGGAAACAAAATGAAAGAACACTTAACATGGCAACAAAAACGTAATATTGTCTTTGTATTGTTACATACTTGGTTGCATCATATTCCCGCTGGAGTCTGTAAGAAGAGTGTCTTATCAACACATGGATTTTGTCAGTGGGGTCAGCCAATTAACAGCTTTTTTTCACTATGAGGGCTCTCTTCTAGATTACAGCATATTCAACACTACAGCCCGTTTTAATTATTCCCTAATGATGCTTTTGTAAACACTGCTGCTCTCATTAAGTCATCATGTTTTCTCTTTGATTATGTGGGAAGGCAGGTAACAGCCAGCCTACCATTAGGACCTTGGCAACAGGGGGCAGAGTCTATGGCCAATTCCCAATGTCCCCCCCTCACGGACTCACGGACTTTGAGGCGCGCTCCCGCGAAGTCCGTGAGGGTTTCGGGCCGTCCCACTGTCACATTAAGTGTTTGAGGTCTCTCGTAGACATGTTGAGCCCTTTATGAACCCTTTCCGTAAGTCAGCGTGGTATGCTGACTTAGCCTAAGGGAATTACCCACAAATCATTGCAATGTGACGTGAAACACGGGGTAACCAGTGGACGCATGTAGTAAAAAAAAAAGGTAAACAAAGAGGACGGCTCACGTGTGTTCAGCCTGTCTTATTAAATTTACTCAGAAACATTCAGGGTTAAAGATGGAACAAAAAATAAATATGAAATCAGAAGATATTTATTTATTTATTCATCAAATATTTGATTTTGTCATTGAAGCTGTTTTGACAAAAACGAGTAAATAGATGATATGAAGTTCTCATCTTGTGAAAGAGGCTGGAAGACGTTCAAATCAGGGAGTACAAAGTATAAAATATACACACACAATTGTACATCATATTTTTGTCGTTTTCATGGTAACGTGATATGTTGCAGCAAAGTGTTTACACCATCTCAAGGCCTCATAGTCTCTCACACTCAACCACTCACTAGGTGACGTCAGTAAGTCCTTGAGGGTTCAGGGTTTGAGGGTTTAGGGGGGACATTGGGATTGGGCCATTGCCTATAGGCACATCAGCCAAGAAGAAAGATTTTAGTCACCTGCATGTCTTCAACTGGGGGAGGGGACAGTGTTCCAGTCTAGGAAGTTTGAAACAAACCACCACCAGACTTATTCGATTTAGTGTGCCTTTAACTAATCAATTGAATGGGCCATCTTCTGTTTTATTTTTCGTGTGGGGCTTTGTGCTGTGCTGCAAGGGGAACCAAGTGGTAAAATAGGCGTCTTGCATGTGTATTTTATGGTGTGGTTTGAGTCACACGGGGTTTTAAACGGAAAGAGGTACATTTATTGCTCAACAACCGAAAACACGGTGCTGCAGGAACAGAGGAGAACGCGGACTGCGGCAGGTAGGTCCTAAATACCCCTGGGAGACTGGCCAGGTGCTCCCAATTGTACTGATAGGCTCCGCCTACAAGGGACCTGCACGGCAACAAGGGAACGCCCACAGCAGGCCCTGCTTAAAGCAAGAGGCCGTCAACACATCCCACCTGAACGCAATTCACTTAATAACACATGACGACAGTCTGGCTGCTGCTTTAGCGAAGCCGTTAAACACCGGGTGTTTAAAAGCTGGCCAGCAAAGACGTGCACAACTTCGATAAGCTTACTTCACCAGGCGAGGGAACACGTCTGTTAGTCAAGATAACGTTATCCGAGTGTGAAAGGAAAGGAAAGGTAAGAAACATTTATTTGTCTTCTGGACAGTTTTGTGTTACAAAACAGGAGTCCTAACTTCAACGTTATGTCTGAAGTGCAGTAATTGTCTTCAGTGGGATTGGTTTAGCGTCAACATTACTCTTATACTAATCACATTGATTGAAATATATTTTTGTCTTTTAGAAATGCAGTCTGTGATAAAACAAAACTTCCATTTGGAGACCGAAGGAGACGTTAACAAACTCATCAACCTGAAGCTCCATGCATCCTACACCTACCTTTCTCTGGTAAGATCTCTGTCACATTATCATTGACGTTAATCCACAGCAGCTGTATGACTAGTCGTATTGTTATGCAATGTATGAAATCCTGTTTTTTGCACTGAAATATACTAATTGCCCTCTTTGCATGGGGTTCCTCCTCTCAACACGTGTCTGCACTGTAATCCCTGAATACTGTGTTTCTCTCATCTCTTCTAGGGGATGTATTTTGACAGGGATGATGTTGCCCTGCCAAAGTTCTCCACTTTTTTCCTGGAGCGCTCGATGAAAGAGAGGCAACAGGCAGAGACGCTGCTGGAATATCAAAACATGAGAGGAGGTCGAATTTTGCTTCAGATCATTGCTGTAAGTCCAGTTTTTAGCCGGCATTTTCAAGCCATCATTGTTACGATTGATATAGATATATTTATGGAAGTATAAACTTTCTGTTCTAGAAACCAAGTAGAGAGGACTGGACAGGTGGTCTGGATGCAATGTCCTTTTCCCTTGAGTACCAGAAGTCCCTAAACACATGTGTCCTTGATGTGCACTGCAGAGCTGGCATCCACACTGACCCTCATGTAAGTCTGGCACAGACAGACAAATATATCGACAGATAGAACTGCTATTTGTTCTCAAGCTATTGTTTAGCTGAGAGATGGTGAATATGAAACAAACGGCTACACTGTTGCAAATTAGAAATACTTTTTATAGCATTCTTTTACACTCTGTTTTGTCTCCTTTTGTAGCTGTGTGACTTCCTCGAGCAGCACTTCCTCGCCGATAGCCACGACACCATCAAGAAGCTGGGCGACTACATCTGCAGTCTGACCCGCATCACTGCGTCTGAGACACACGGTCCTTTGGGAGAATACCTCTTTGATAAACACACTCTGTAAAGGTCACACCAGTACAAGGAAATAAGCTCCGTATTTCAAAAGATTCAGAGTCAACAGAATAACAGCCTCACACTGTGCGTTCTACTCCGTGAAGAAAACTACACAATATTGTCAGTTTACAACAAACTTCATTCTTGTAGTATGGGCACTAGAGGAGTTATAAGGAAAATAACAGAAAATACCTCAATTTTACTTAAAAACCACACTGAAAAAATAATGTTCTCTTAATATGGTGCTACAAATTATCATTTTCCTCAGCAGTTATGAGTCAGTTGTTCATTTAGACTCCGTTGTATCATGTCTCATGCATTCCAGTGTTGCCAGTGTGTTTTAACCTTTATAAATGTTTGGTAGAAATGCGTACTATTTTGAGTCAAACAGATGATTTAAGATTTGGAATATAATTGAAACAGTCAATAAAGCCAGACTATGCAGACGTAACACGTTTTGTCTTCTTTCACAACCACTTTAACAACTGTGTGTCCCATTGTTCAACAGACATCTGATCGGTCATGCAGTCAACACTTTCTGTCAAGTCTGCCCGTATAGAACACTGAAGATAACAGTGGGACTTTGCTGAGTCACTGATGGGTGGGAGCTTAATGTTTAACATTAGGCTACCAGACAGCGTGTGGTTACAATGACCATGCTGCTTCTCAGTAGCATGGTCATTTGTCTCGAATGACAACATTTGTTTGTCAATGCAATAAGTTGCTTACAATACTGTTGCTTTGGTGGTCGAGCTCTCATCTGACATGTCAATATGGCATTTCAAAAAAGAAATAATTCACTCCTGAAATAATTCAGAAGGAGTTGAATGACACCATTGCTCCTCTCTTGGATGAAATGTCAGTTTGCAATCTGACAGCGCCCTGGAAACAACGGTTCTTCGCAAAGTTATTGAAGAACTGCTCATCTCACTTATTTTTCTGTAAGAGCTATAATTATTCCACAAAGTTATGATTCAGTAAACTTCACATTTGTATAAAGCACCAAACGAATTAAGAGAAAACAGTGTTTTCATATTAAAAACACTTGCATCAGCAATAAAGTTAGTCATGACCCAAAATGTATTTCTACAAAATCTCCAAAACTCAAAGAACATTAAATCAAAAATGATATCAGTTCCATGAACCATTTTAAACATAAAACCTACATTCAGATTTATATTATCTCTGTACATTGCACATATTCTCCATGTGAACTTTAGCACATCCCCTGATGCAACGAGGTATTATCTTAATAAATGTGCTTTGGATAAAGCCGGGCTCAAAGTTCAAAAATACATTTTGTTGACATCCCAAGACACACAGTATGTCACACATCGAGTCAAAGGTTTTTACAGAGGGAATTGTGGATGTTACTCCAAAAATCTGAAAATACTAAACCCCAACACTACAGTTACCTGACAGCTTTAATCACAAATTAAGATTTTATACATTACAAACTTAATATGATGCATTGTCAAGAAATCTAACTGCCCAGCAGTATGCAAGATTATTTTCATGATTTAAAAAAAATGCTTGAAATATTTTTATGGTTCTAGTTTTAACAATTGTGAAGATGTGCTGCTTTTCCCTTTGTTTTAATTATTTAAATTTTTTTTTTTTATAATTTAAAGGTTTGGACTGCTGGTTGGAGAAAACATTGTGAAGGTGTCTTTGGGCTCTGGGTCATTTTTACAAACCAATACTAGTTAACAGTTCAAAATGAGCTCCAGCTCCAACCACCAAAGCAACAGTATTGTAAGCAACTTATTGTGTTGAAAAACAAATGTTGTCATTCGAGACGAATGACCATGCTACTGAGAAGCAGCATGGTCATTGTAACCACACGCTGTCTGGTAGCCTAATGTTAAACATTAAGCTCCCACCCATCAGTGACTCAGCAAAGTCCCACTGTTATCTTCAGTGTTCTATACGGGCAGACTTGACAGAAAGTGTTGACTGCATGACCGATCAGATGTCTGTTCAACAATGGGACACACAGTTGTTAAAGTGGTTGTGAAAGAAGACAAAACGTGTTACGTCTGCATAGTCTGGCTTTATTGACTGTTTCAATTATATTCCAAATCTTAAATCATCTGTTTGACTCAAAATAGTACGCATTTCTACCAAACATTTATGAAGGTTAAAACACACTGGAAACACTGGAATGCATGAGACATGATACAACAGAGTCTAAATGAACAACTGACTCATAACTGCTGAGGAAAATGGCAATTTTTAGCACCATATTAATGAGAACATTATTTTTTCAGTGTGGTTTTGAAGTAAAATTGAGGTATTTTCAGTTATTTTCCTTATAACTCCTCTAGTGCCCATACTACACGAATGAAGTTTGTTGTAAACTGACAATATTGTGTAGTTTTCTTCACGGAGTAGAACGCACATTCTGAGGCTGTTATTCTGTTGACTCTGTGAATCTTTTGAAATACGGAGCTTATTTCGTTGTACTGGTGACCTTTACAGAGTGTGTTTATCAAAGAGGTATTCTCCCAAAGGACCGTGTGTCTCAGACGCAGTGATGCGGGTCAGACTGCAGATGTAGTCGCCCAGCTTCTTGATGGTGTCGTGGCTATCGGCGAGGAAGTGCTGCTCGAGGAAGTCACACAGCTACAAAAGAAGTGAGACAAAAAACAGAGTGTAAAAGAATGCTATAAAAAGTATTTCTAATTTGCAACAGTGTAGCCGTTTGTTTCATATTCACCATCTCTCAGCTAAACAATAGCTTGAGAACAAATAGCAGTTCTATCTGTCGATATATTTGTCTGTCTGTGCCAGACTTACATGAGGGTCAGTGTGGATGCCAGCTCTGCAGTGCACATCAAGGACACATGTGTTTAGGGACTTCTGGTACTCAAGGGAAAAGGACATTGCATCCAGACCACCTGTCCAGTCCTCTCTACTTGGTTTCTAGAACAGAAAGTTTATACTTCCATAAATATATCTATATCAATCGTAACAATGATGGCTTGAAAATGCCGGCTAAAAACTGGACTTACAGCAATGATCTGAAGCAAAATTCGACCTCCTCTCATGTTTTGATATTCCAGCAGCGTCTCTGCCTGTTGCCGCTCTTTCATCGAGCGCTCCAGGAAAAAAGTGGAGAACTTTGGCAGGGCAACATCATCCCTGTCAAAATACATCCCCTAGAAGAGATGAGAGAGACACAGTATTCAGGGATTACAGTGCAGACACGTGTTGAGAGGAGGAACCCCATGCAAAGAGGGAAATTTATGCAAAGAGTCAATATTTGCAGTGTTGGCGAGAAGTTGCTCTCGGAGGATGTTTTGGTACCATTCTTTATTCATGTTACACAGTTAAACCGTCATAGTGTGAATTCAAGTTTCAATGATTAGCGTTATCGACCGTTACTCAGGCAAAATATGCGATCGCGATGTCGGCGTTAATGCTTTCCATTTGCCCCGATACCTTTATTACCTACAAATAGACACCAAGATCATTCAAATCTGGGAAATAAAAAGTTTTATTAAGAAAACAAATTTTCAGGCGGGAGTGGGGATACTCACGAGCCCCCGGCTGAGCGCCGCTGTGTTGGAGTTCTCCCCGGAGAACGAGGGGCCTATGGGTGCGCCTATGGGTTGCGGGGAGCAAGGCTCTGACTGTATGGAGCTAAATCCAGGTCAAAAGTTTCGTTCACTTGAAAAAAAAATGTGAACCTGAAAGTCCCAAAATACAGCAATGTATTCAAAATAAAAATAAGTGAATGAAAAGTTTTTTTGGGTTGAATATAATTTTGATTCACTTCTGGAATTTTTTCGAATACATTTTTTTTTTTCAGTTTTCACGTTCATATATATTTTGATATTTGAGTTCTTATATTTTTCAGTTTCAGATTTTATATTTTCAGATTCAAATCTTTTTTTTTTGGGTTTCAAATCTTTTTTTCACGTTCAGGTTTTTTTTTTTCACGTTCAGGTTTTTTTTTTCAGTTCAGGTTTTTTTTTTCAGTTCAGACTTTTGACCCAGATCTAACGTGGGGGGCGTGGTATCAACTGAGAGGGGCGTGTCATCATGAGTGACAGCATAACAACGAGGGCTGAGGAGTTCCTCAACCACGT
Source organism: Melanostigma gelatinosum (assembly GCF_949748355.1). Taxonomy (NCBI): domain Eukaryota; kingdom Metazoa; phylum Chordata; class Actinopteri; order Perciformes; family Zoarcidae; genus Melanostigma; species Melanostigma gelatinosum. The sequence continues at coordinate 7,412,064 of NC_136654.1, read as the reverse complement.
TGCTTTCAGGTAACGTGGGCACCGCGAGAATTATGATTCAACACTTTCTATTCACCATATTCACGTGATTGAAAGTTTAAAAAATGACGCTAGTGCCAAAATTCTGTTTAGCAAGCTGTTTTAGCCTCTACTTGGGACGAATCACAGTAAAAGAGCAATAAACTATGCCATATTGGGCCGTTCAACTACCACACTTTAATATATGACGTTTCGCACTTCCACACACCACTGTGAACGCAGCGTAGTATCCTTGTGATGGCGTCCGCTCCACCTGGACCGCATGCTGGCGCCAGCGCGCAGGTAAGAAATCGAATACATTTTTTTACAGATACTAGAAATTATCCTAAATATTATAATGATAATTGTAAGATAGCGTCATACATAGAGGGAGAAGATTTATTTAAGTGGGGATTTCGCCAAAGCTAGAAATTAAGCAACTAGCTGAATGCTGTTAGCTTGTGTTTGTGAATTGTTCCCTCCTTACACTGACCAGCTCAAGTCCTTCAATGTGTGTTGTCTTTCGTAACAGAATGTCGACTATAATTCGACAGTGGCTGCAGCTGCACAGAGCCTTATAAATGTGCTCGCACAGAACCTCTCTCAGGGACAGCAAGAGCAAGGTGTTTGGCTTTTCTTCAAGCATGTAGACATCACTTAGTCCCTATGTTATTGTTCTTTTAGTTCTTCAGACTACTACAAGATGAGTATCCTAAGATGCAGGGGCTGACAGGAGGATGGCTACTCTACAAGGCTGCAGGTAGAGAAAACTTGTTATATAAATTCCATTGTAATACATTGCCATTCAAATAAGTAACCCAAACAAACACAACTGATCTAAACAATGTTGCATTTACAGGTGGGCAGGGTAAAAGGAGACTGATAATGATTCCTCCTGATTCTCATGGCTACACTGGGACCCTAATTCGCAGTGTTACAGGGTCAGGGAGAAACACCCTGTTTATTGTGCCTCTGCAACATGAGTTTGATGTAAATCCATTACCATGCCATTGAATTCAAAAGTATGCCAAAAGCACAATGCCAAACGTGCAAAGTGAGTTTCCCTTTGCAGATTTTGGCCCTCCATGTTCAAGAGTTAGTTTAGTTAATTTTAGTAATGTGTATTGATAATCTAAATCTGCAAAGTAACCAGTAACTAAAGCTCTTTTAAAGTACTTTCAAGTACTTTTAAATAGTACTTAAGTGAAGTTAGTAAATTAAATTAGTTACACTCCACAACTGCATAGACATTATACATACAAATGAGAATTGTTTTTCCTAAACCTCTAGTTCTTAATGAGAACTTTTACAAAGGCCAATCTATATCTCCATTCTATGTAAAAAGACTTAATGTTAACACAGAATGCCATTTATAACCATTGTGGTTGGCCGAAACAGTCGAATATCTCCAAACCTCAGGAAATCACACATTTGATTACATTTGTTTTGGATCAGCTGTTCTTCTGTGACCGAGAGTACCTCTGTTTATTTCACTTCTTTAAATCTAAAGACCTGCATTGCAGTAAAAAAGGAAAACTACATTTTAAACTGTCGCATAACTTTATTTTTTTCTTCTCTTTGCTTCATAGCTGAAGATCATGAAGAGGACGAAGACGGCCCACGGTCCATCACACCTGCAAGGTTTCTGCAGTGGATCACGGGCCAAGGTCACATCCCACTTCTCCCATCCGAGAAGAAGGATTTTGCTGTGATGCTCAGATTTAACCACGACTGCAGTGCAGACTTTGGGCATCACAGCATCTGTTACCCTGTCGTCTCAGCATGTACAAAGACAATTGCACTACCCGTACGACATATGAGGTCATATGTCGAATTGAAAAAGGTTATGATGGAGGCTTTTCATCTCGGGCAGGAATTTCACAATGTGTAGACAATTGTCTCTCTCTACCCTCCATTTTTTTTTTTTTTGCCTCCGTTCATGTTTAGCAAAAACTGCTGTTTTAATACTCTCATGTTCTGAGAAAAGAAAAGTATTTAATTGTAATATTTAAAAATACTTGTTTTGAAAAATGAGTTCCATACACACACAAATTGTGTTGACTGTTTATAAAAGAGAACAAAATGTTAAGGTTTGGAATTAAAAAAAGATTTTATACGATTTATTCTTCTTTTTACATGTGGCTTCACTGTTGCCAGTCACAACAAATACAAATTTAAAACACATTCATTGTATACTTGTTGGTGTTAAAGGGGTAAAACCCTTGAAACACAACGTTTGCATTTATGATACATGAGTTAGTACACAGTTCAATACAGCTAAATAAATGTCTCGGCCGTAGGACTCAGATGGTCTAGCAACATCAATAGCGGCCCTAAGGCGTGCCATATCCTCCTCACATAGGGGACATGCAATGGGTGGAAGAATCACTCCAGAACTGGTCGCATTTTGCTCACTGGCACTGTTGAAATCAAGATCTGCATCCTCGATTTCCTTCATCAAGAAAAAAAAGCAGATTTCTTAATTAAACATTTGTCACATAGAAATCAGAGGACATAAAGTAAAACTATAAAGGTAAGCAGATTTTAAATAGATCAACATGTGAACATAACTGATACTATGCTGATGCAAGTATCAACATAGTATCATTTAATTAGTTTTAATGTGAACAAAGAGATACAAGCCCTGATCAGCATTTGAACACATTTTTGTTCCGTTATCTCTCTCATTAATTTGACGTTGGTGATTGAAAAATACTTTGACACATCTGTTATTAAGCAATATTCAATTTTCTTACCCCAAATTATAATTGGTAGTGTAATCTAAAGTAAACTAAATTCAGTTGTACCAAGATGTTTTTTTCATGGTATAAGTTTTGAGGGCTTCCTTTACAGTGTTGAAAAGCTGTTTTATGCACAATGCTTGTGTCTAAAATAAATTCAAGGAAATGGTGTGAGCTTTGCTATTCTATGAAGTAGAAACACTGGTCAAAACTATCAATGTATAATACTATGTTTGCTTAAAAATAACTTAGATTTGCTACCTCTGCCAGGTCTGGAGCATTAACAGGATTCTGGAGGAGTCCGATTGTCCACAGTTGTTGTGGGGACAGATTTTGCTCTGTCCTTAAAGGATGATTATCCCAACCCATCCTGAAGACATCAAGATCCCTCTGCAGACGTGGAAGAAATACATGCAAACAAACAGCATGCAAGTTATTACTTAAAACGTATGCAAAGTGAGCCAACTTGGAAGGCGTCTATCATAGCCTAAATTACGTATCAGAATACAACAACAAAGAGGACTGCAAAGGTTATGCTGTGTAAACTAACGTTAAAGGTCCGTCCACACCAAGAACTATATAACGATAGAGATAACCACAGTGATAACGATGTGAGGAGCCACACTGATGAACGACGAAGTTCTGTAAACAGTGACGCCAAGCAACATTTATAAGGCTCTGTGCAGCTGCAGCCACTGTCGAATTATAGTTGTCAAGTTCTCCCCTTCTTTGTGCAATCTCCACTTGAAGGAGTTGGACATCTACCCAGAGTTGCTGGACTTCACTCAATAACCACACTTTTCTTTTCCTCTTATCTTCTTTTATTTTGTGATTTCAAGGTTTCAGGTAAGTCGGTACTTTGCAAGTAAGCAAGTAGTTTGCAAGCAAGCAGGTAGGTGAAAAACCTTTTGAACCAATAAACAAGAAAAGGGTTGTTTTTACAATGTTCTGGAAAATATACATTTTTAACAATTATTTCCTTTTCCCTCTTAAATTAAACAAAGTGCGACATAAATTCTCCAACTGTTATTATTAATGCATTTAGGGATTTCATTAAGTTAACTTCAGATTTTAAATATTTTACATTTACTTAATTTAAATAATGCCACCACAATAATATAATATCATAATCATTTTAACTAATTTCTCTGCTACATATAAGCTCACTAAACAATCATGACATCATTAAATTATGAATGAGAATCAAACATGACACACACTGGCATTTATAGGGTTAACGACCGCACTGCCGGTTCGGCCCCGTGGCTAACACTAGCGGCTATCGCCTGCACAAACATTTACTTTCAATTGTCCGCTGGGTCTCCTGATGGGCTTGGTGTCTTACCGGCTGCCTCTCTGGCGTTTGTAGATCTGTTTGCACGGGGTTGGATGTTTTTGCGCTAAGCATTGCTTCAGTTTGCGGCTTCGCTTCACTTCCTTCCTTCCTTATTGATGTTGTGTGCCACCTCATTTATAGTCCGTGCGGCAACTCGGACTGCCGAAAGGTTCCTTTCCGGTTTGCAACATGAGTTCATTAATTATTTCTTTAGTTTGACTTCACACCTCCCACTCGATCTTCGCCTGGAAACGGTGTGAAGATCGACAGCTTCAAAGGCAAACTTGGTTCTCCTTTCCCTGCTGCGTTTGACTTTCTGCCTGTTCCTCTGCAGGTAATAGGACAACGAGCCGCCTGACGTCCCTGTGAAGGACGGTGGCTTGGATCTTTTCCCTCCTGATTTTGGGAATTGACTTGCCTTTCAGAGCTCTCGTGACAGGGACACAGTAGCTCGGGAAAACTCTTACATTGACGTCCCTTACAACGCCTTTATCATCTGGGGTCGTGCCGATGACTCTGCCAAGCTTGAACTGCCCTCGTAGCGCATTCTGGTCACACAGCCACACAACATCTCCAATAGCAACATTTCTTTGTTCAGTATGCCATTTGCTTCGGACAAATAAGTTTGGACCAGCGAGTTGGCTCCAGCTCCTCCAGAACTTGGTCACCTCCGACTGCATAGCTCTCAGTCTTTTGTACGGGTAGTTGTGAAAGTCAAAGGTTTTCAAGTCCCCACTTTGAGAGGCCCGGCCCAGTAGGAGAGTGTTGGGTGTGACATACTGAATGCAGTCCTCTTTGCTCTGTACTCTTGCGTCAATTGGACGCTCATTTGCTAGGTTGGCTGCGATGTAAAGAGTTGTCTGGAACTCACTGTAGCTTAGTGAAGCCTCATTCCCAAGATTCTGGAATGCCCTCTTTACAATTCGCACAGCAGCTTCTGCAGCACCATTCCTGTGTGGAGAATCGGCTGGATGGATTTTCCACTGCCACTCAGTTCCATTCCTTGCTGCGGTCTCTTCAAGGTTTGCTTTGTCTAGGTCCAAAACCCTGTAGAGCTCCTCCAGGACTGGTTTTGCTCCAATAAAATTGGTGCCTGGGTCCGACCACATCTTTCTTGGATGACCTCTGATTGACGTGAACCTTTGATAAGCCATTAGGAAGCTTTCAGTTGACAGGGTGTTTGCCAGCTCGGTGTGAATGGCTCTGCTTGCCATGCAGCAAAAGACAACTCCCCAGACCTTAAGTGTCACTCTTTTCTTGACGTCATCTTTAACTTGGTAAGGGCCAAAGAGGTCAACTGATGTGAACTCAAATGGCGCAGCAGGTTCAGTCCTTTCTGGCGGCAAGTCAGCCATTACTTGTTGACACGTCTTTGCTTTTCCTCTCCTGCAGACCATGCAACCATCAACAACTTTTTGTGCGATCCTCCTCCCTTTAATGACCCATGCCTTCCTCCTCATTTTTAGGAGGGTTCCAGCTACTCCCTCATGACCTTCATTGTGGGCCTCTCGAGCTATCAGCTTGGACACCCAGGCGTCATAGGGTAAGAGGGGGATGCTAACTTGAGCTTCCTTGAAGCTTTGTATTCGGCCTCCACAGACCAGTAGCCCAGTGTCTTTGTCTTTGTGGACCACAAGCCTGTCTAACGTAGTGCCAGGGAAGGTTGTGTTTTCTTGCGCTGCAAGAAAAATGTCTCTCAGGGCATCCTCTCGTTCCCTTACAGAGATGACTCCTGTGGAGGAGATTGCCTCCCACTTTGGACTCTCCACAGCTTGGCTTCCTTTGCCAAACTGTTTAGCTGCTCTCCAGATCCATGCAACTGTCTTTACCAGACGGCTCAGAGTGCTGTATCTCCTGACATCCACCAGCGTTTGGATTGCGGACCCTGCAGGTAGCGTCCGTTGCTCTGTTTGTGCCTCCTGTTTCAGTTTGTGTTCCACTTGCTGCTTCTTAGCCTGAGCTCTGGTCAGTGCAGCAGCATATGCCTTTTTTTGAAGTTTTGTGACGTTCTCCCTGGCAGTGGCTGCGAGTTCTTTGGCTGATGTGATTGGCCACTCCTCCACTGGCAAGCTTAGAAACTTTGGACCTTTTTGCCACTCTGAGTCCTCATCGAGATCTTGATGGCTGGCTCCTCTTGTTATAATGTCGGCAATGTTTTGTGGGCCAGGAATCCACCACCAATCCTGGACCCTTGTGTTGCTTTGAATCTCCCCGATCCTATTTGCGAAGAATGTTTGATAGCCATAGCTTTCCCGTTGTATTGCACCAAGGATGGTCTGGCTATCAACAAAATGGTACCACCTCTGAATCTGGATTCGGCTGTGCAGTTCAAAGTACTTTTTCAGCCGCGAGGCAAACACTGCTCCACACATTTCTGCTTTGACAGCATCCCCTCCTTGATCCAAAGGAGTAAGTTTTGCTTTGGACTCCACCAGCCGGATGACCGGGCCCAGGTCTGAACTCCATCGGAGGTACATCACTGCTCCATAAGTATGCTCGCTACCGTCAGAGAATGTGATCGCCAGGGGACCATCAGTAAAGCTTGGGGGAGTCAGTGCTCTGGTGAACTTGACTTTGGCAAGTTGGCCGTACTCCTCAAAGAGCTTTATTGCGTCCTCCCTGAGTGCATCTGAGAGCGCAGTATCCCATGAGTCCTTTACAGGTGCACTTCCACCCTTTGCTTCCTGGAATGCCCTACGTACCAGGATAGCTCCCTTCTGCTTGATGGGAGTTACCAGGCCGACTGGATCATACAGCCCTGACACTTGGCTCAGCAGTGCTCGCCGAGTCAGGGGGTTGGGTGTTTGGGCTCTTATCTGCTCCTGCAGAAGGTTTTGGCTGAGTCTCATCTTTTTCTTTCTCTTTGAGAAGTTTATTCCCACCATGACATGGAGTTTGTCCTCTTCTACCATGTAGCCAAGGCCGAGTGCTTTATTATCCTCCTCTCGCATCTGGTTTGGTAAGACCATGGTCTTTTCCGCAGCCTTTTCCAGCTTGTCACTGCACTCTTTCCTCCCACTTTGCTCAGAATAAACCCAAGGTTTGAGCTCGAACCCGCCAGCTTTCAGAATCTGTTGCACATTCGCCGTGATGGTTTTCAGCTGGTCTAAGTCATTGTGGGACGTGAGAATGTCATCAACGTAGCTGTCTTCTTGAATAACCTGCCGTTCCTCTTTGAGGTGAGTGAAAGGTGGGAGGTTGGCAGTTTCACGCATTGCAAGCTGTGCGATGCATCCTGCTGGCTTGTCACCGATGTTTACCCTGGTGATTGCATATTCCCCCAGCTCTTCGTCCTCTGAATCACGCCAAAGGAATCTATGCAGGTGCATCTCCTTTTCTTCCAGCCAGACTGAGTTATACATCTTCTTTATGTCCCCCAGAGCAGCATGCACTCCACCCCTGAATCTCAGGAGCACTGCACGAATCTGGTTGAGGACATCCGGGCCTTTCATCAGTAGGTCGTTCAGGCTCACCCCTCTGAACTTTTGACTACTGTTCCAAACAAGTCTCACAGGGGTTGTGACAGAGTGGGGGTTTGGAGCAATGAGGTGACTCACATACCATACTGGCCCATGCCAGTTGATCACTGTGTCTCTGGATAACTTGGTTGCAGCTTTCCGATCTATCATGTCATGGATTTGAGCAGTATAGGCAACTTTCCATTCAGGTTCTTTGGCCAGTTGCTTTTCCGTCCTGAGGAATGTGGCCTCCACAGTCCTTTTATTGTTCGGCAGGGAGTCTGGGTTCTCTACCCATGGATATCTGGTATGCCAGTGTGGTTCTTTGCTGTGGGCGTCTCCTGTGACGTAGGTGAGACCATCTTTCACCACTTGGAGTTCTCGCTCCTCGGCAAGAGTAATTTCCTTGCCACCCGGCTGACAGTTCCCACAGCGGCAGCCTCCACACTTTGGCTCACATCCTGCGCCGATGCTGTCCCATCTCCACCACTTTAAAAAGTCTTGGTTGACGGCTGAAGTGCTTGATTCACAGAGCTGGATGGTGCCTTGATTATTTGCCAGCGGACCCTCTGGGACCATGCTGGTGAGTTGTTCCTCATATCTTGCAGCCGCTGCTCTCATCGACCTCGCAAAGTGTGTCTTCGACATGTGAGCTGACACGGTGAGTTCTTCAAAGAGTTCAGGATGCGTTCCTCCCACTGTTTTCCCCAGTGGACCGTCCCACAGCACAAGGTCTCCAACAGCTCTGATCCTCTGTGGCGCTAGTTGACCTTCTTTGTGGCTAATGAGCAGACTTATTTCTTTAGGTCTCCGGAGTTCATCCAGCGGTGCATCTGAGAAGAATCTCTGGAGCTCCTTTGGTTCCACATGTTTATGTATCTCTGCAATGCTGTCCAGTCCATAACACACCAATTGGTGGGCTCTGAGAGTGCCTTTTGGTGTCTTCACTCTGATCTTGAGGAGGTATCGTTTCGTCTCTACACGAACCTCCATGCCCCCAACTCCATGGACGACAAGTGCGACTTCTTCATTTTTGAGGTTTAGCCTCCTTGCAGTCTTGTGGGTTATGTAATTGGTGTCAGAAGCCAAATCGATTAATGTTCCAATTTTCTGCCCAGCGTTTGCTGTGACCTCGACAAGCATCATCAGTACTGGCAGCTCTTGAAGTCCGCTTTCCCCTAAAAGGCTTGGTTGGTCTTTGACAGTATTGAAAGCCCTGGATGCAGTATTGGAAAACACATTTCGGCATTGGTTTGCCAATTCAGGTGAGAGTTTCCCGAAGAAGTCCTCCTGCTCCTCTGTGTACTTCCTCCTGCCTTTATCCCCTTCCGGACCGAACCTGCTCCTCTTCTGACCATCGCTGCTTTTCTTTGCCTCAGCGTTGGGGCACAGATAGAAGTGATGCTCAGGAGTATCTGCATCCTTGCAGTCCTGGTTTCTGCACAGGAATCCAGGTTTGCACTGTGAGCCATCGCCATGAACCTCCAAACATTTTTTACATGCTCCCAACCTTTTTACTGCAGCTCTCTTCTCTGCTAGTTTCAGCGCTCGGAACTGTCTGCAAAAATAGATCTTCCACTTGTGTTTTACATCACTGCAGACCACACACCCTTCCTGGTCGTTGCTTGATTTGGTTGACTTGGTTCTGGCATATCTTGGCTCCACCTTGGTTTCTCTCTTGCTTGGCTCTTCCTCCATCAGTTGCTCAAGCTGTTCATATATGCTCTCCTGGTCTTTGAGGAATGCCAAGAGACCGTCGAACCGACCTCTTGAAGTCACATCATTCCTCCTGTCAGCTGCATACACAAGCCATTCCTTCTTAAGTGTCTCCGGGAGTTTACTTTCAATGGACTTAGTCACAAGGGGATTTTTTATAGCACCTGTGTCTCCAAGGTCACTCAAATCTTGAAGTGCTTTTTCCACAGTTTTAATTAAGTCGACGATTTTCCGTGGCTGGTGACTTTTGACAGCTGGCATCTTCTGTATCTCCTCCACTATTTCTATGGCAATGGATGTTTGGTTGCCGTAGCGGTTCTCTAGCACACGGAAGATGTCATCAGATGTGTTGTAAGCCGTGAGCCGAAGTTCTCGTGTGATCTTATCCTCCAGGCTGTCTAGTAGCTGGACCTTTTTCACTTCTTTTGAGCCTGTTGGCTCTCCCTGACTCTGCAGCGCTTCCCAGTCCTTCTTCCACCTGTGAAAATCACGTTTGATGCCACCAAACTTGGGGAGGGCTGTTGGCTTTAGCTTGATGGTTGGTATCCGATAATTAGATGTAGCTCTCACCTGGGCTTGTCTATCAGTATCCTCCTTTATGGTTGCTTGTATGAAGTCAGCCTTTCTGGAGACCATCAAGGGGACGTGAAGTTCGAGCTCTCTCACATGCCTCTGAAGCTCCCCCTGAGCCTCTGGTGGGGCCCACTGCTTCCATTGGCCATGCGTGTCCTTTGCTGTTCCTACCAACCCTTTCAGTTGGTCCAGCATGAATTGATACGCTTCCTGGTTACTGTTTGGTTGCACAGCAGCGACGCGTTCGCATGCTGCCTCTGCTGCTTGTAGTGCTATAGACATTTCCCTACTTCCAAAATTGACCCAAAGAGTCTTCTGGACCAACCTCTTGACCTCCTTCAGCTTCTCTTGGCACTCATTTGTAGTTTTTTCCAGGTCGGCTTTTCCCTGCTCCGTTAACATGACTTCATCCGTTTCCAGCTCTGCTTCGAGATCTGCAATAAAGCCAGCTTCCAGCTCATCATTTGCCTCCATGACGTTCTCTCCTAGTGCCTTGAGTTTGTTGAAACTGTCTCTGAGCTCTTCTTCAGACATGTCCGTATGTGACCGGGTTATACTGTTGACCAGACGGGAAAACACTCTTTTGGCTGTAGTTCTTTCAAGTTTCAATTGTTCAACTGATTTTCCAGCTTCTTGATTAGCCATGTTTACTTTTATTTTTAAGGTTCTTTAATTGTGAATTTGACAAGTGGAGTTTCCAATGGCGCCTTCTGTTGCTTATGGTGCTTTATCCTCCACTCTTTTCCCTTTCCAGGATTCCAGGTTTTTTGCTCCTGCTGTTCCAGCTTTAAGCTCCTGTACTTTCCTGGCCAGCTTTATGGTACTGGCGGTTTTTCACTGTCAAGTTCTCCCCTTCTTTGTGCAATCTCCACTTGAAGGAGTTGGACATCTACCCAGAGTTGCTGGACTTCACTCAATAACCACACTTTTCTTTTCCTCTTATCTTCTTTTATTTTGTGATTTCAAGGTTTCAGGTAAGTCGGTACTTTGCAAGTAAGCAAGTAGTTTGCAAGCAAGCAGGTAGGTGAAAAACCTTTTGAACCAATAAACAAGAAAAGGGTTGTTTTTACAATGTTCTGGAAAATATACATTTTTAACAATTATTTCCTTTTCCCTCTTAAATTAAACAAAGTGCGACATAAATTCTCCAACTGTTATTATTAATGCATTTAGGGATTTCATTAAGTTAACTTCAGATTTTAAATATTTTACATTTACTTAATTTAAATAATGCCACCACAATAATATAATATCATAATCATTTTAACTAATTTCTCTGCTACATATAAGCTCACTAAACAATCATGACATCATTAAATTATGAATGAGAATCAAACATGACACACACTGGCATTTATAGGGTTAACGACCGCACTGCCGGTTCGGCCCCGTGGCTAACACTAGCGGCTATCGCCTGCACAAACATTTACTTTCAATTGTCCGCTGGGTCTCCTGATGGGCTTGGTGTCTTACCGGCTGCCTCTCTGGCGTTTGTAGATCTGTTTGCACGGGGTTGGATGTTTTTGCGCTAAGCATTGCTTCAGTTTGCGGCTTCGCTTCACTTCCTTCCTTCCTTATTGATGTTGTGTGCCACCTCATTTATAGTCCGTGCGGCAACTCGGACTGCCGAAAGGTTCCTTTCCGGTTTGCAACATGAGTTCATTAATTATTTCTTTAGTTTGACTTCACAATAGTCGACATTCTGTTACGAAAGACAACACACATTGAAGGACTTGAGCTGGTCAGTGTAAGGAGGGAACAATTCACAAACACAAGCTAACAGCATTCAGCTAGTTGCTTAATTTCTAGCTTTGGCGAAATCCCCACTTAAATAAATCTTCTCCCTCTATGTATGACGCTATCTTACAATTATCATTATAATATTTAGGATAATTTCTAGTATCTGTAAAAAAATGTATTCGATTTCTTACCTGCGCGCTGGCGCCAGCATGCGGTCCAGGTGGAGCGGACGCCATCACAAGGATACTACGCTGCGTTCACAGTGGTGTGTGGAAGTGCGAAACGTCATATATTAAAGTGTGGTAGTTGAACGGCCCAATATGGCATAGTTTATTGCTCTTTTACTGTGATTCGTCCCAAGTAGAGGCTAAAACAGCTTGCTAAACAGAATTTTGGCTCTAGCGTCATTTTTTAAACTTTCAATCACGTGAATATGGTGAATAGAAAGTGTTGAATCATAATTCTCGCGGTGCCCACGTTACCTGAAGGCAACGTGGTTGAGGAACTCCTCAGCCCTCGTTGTTATGCTGTCACTCATGATGACACGCCCCTCTCAGTTGATACCACGCCCCCCACGTTAGATCTGGGTCAAAAGTCTGAACTGAAAAAAAAACCTGAACGTGAAAAAAAAAACCTGAACGTGAAAAAAAGATTTGAAACCCAAAAAAAAAAGATTTGAATCTGAAAATATAAAATCTGAAACTGAAAAATATAAGAACTCAAATATCAAAATATATATGAACGTGAAAACTGAAAAAAAAAATGTATTCGAAAAAATTCCAGAAGTGAATCAAAATTATATTCAACCCAAAAAAACTTTTCATTCGCTTATTTTTATTTTGAATACATTGCTGTATTTTGGGACTTTCAGGTTCACATTTTTTTTTCAAGTGAACGAAACTTTTGACCTGGATTTAGCTCCATATGACTGTGGTTTGTGCTTATGCACCAAACAGCAGTTCGGAGTATCCGGCCTTCTTGGAGTCGGTGGGAGGGGTCCTGGAAAGGGCGCCGCCTACCGACTCCATAGTAACTATAATATACCAATAATATTGGTATATTTCTGTGCAAAAACAGGATTTACATTGCACAACAAACACGACTAGTCATACAGCTGCTGTGGATTAACGTTAATGATAATGTGACATAAATCTTACCAGAGAAAGGTAGGTGTAGGATGCATGGAGCTTCAGGTTGATGAGTTTGTTTACGTCTCCTTCGGTCTCCAAATGGAAGTTTTGTTTTACCACAGACTGCATTTCTAAAAGACAAAAATATATTTCAATCAATGTGATTAGTATAAGAGTAATGTTGACGCTAAACCAATCCCACTGAAGACAAAGCCATTACTGAACTTTAGACAGATAACGTTATCTTGACTGACAGACACTCGCCTGGTGAAGTAAGCTTATCGATGTTCTGCACGTCTTTACTGGCCAGCTTTTAAACACCCGGTGTTTAACGGCTTCAGTAAAGCATCAGCCAGACTGTCGTCATGTGTTATTAAGTGAATTGAGTTCAAGTGTGATGTAACCTCTCTAGTCAGGCACTGGGACGGTTCACTAACATTTGGACGTTTTGTTAGCTGCTGTAGTGAACTGAGATCATTAACATCCGTTAAACAACGTTAATTCAAGTACAGCTATCACTATCTTCACTTCTAGGCTCAGACTTTAGTTCGTTTATTGAAAGCACTTAACTACAGCTAGCTACTGACGCTATCTACACAAGTTAGCATAACACGATGCAAGGTGACTGTTTGGCTAAGGTTAGCCACGTTAGCATCAACTAGCATACACATGAGTAAACAGACTGACATGTTCGCTGGCTGCACCAGACTGTGGCTAAAGTTTAGTTAGCATAGTCACCTCTGCTTTCTGTCCCTCTCCGGAGGTCTGTGAGAACGCTGCAAGACTTCACCAGTACCGTGACGTTAACTGTCGTTATCTTGTTTTGCTAACGGCATGACCCTAAACATTATCTTCTTCTTCTTCTTCTTCTTTTGTTTTAAATGGCGGTTGGCAAACAACTTTTAGGTGCATTACCGCCACCCACTAATCTGGAGTGTGGACTAAGGAAAGTCATTCTCCAATACGAAAACCAAACAAACAAACACAAAATAAAATAAAACAAAATAAAATAAATATAATTCCCAAATTCTATTCACGAGTCTTGTTGACTCCAAAAACTCCCAAAGAGGCTTCCAACACTCTTCACCAAAGCTTTTCTTTAATATATCAGTTATATTCTCTTCTCCCATCTTTCTTAGACCACTTTTTAATATTTCTCTCACTGCCTCGTACCTCTGACATGACACTAAAACATGGTCCACACATTCCATTATTATGTTTTCCAATAATACAGAGGGAACCCTAAACATCGAACCCTCCCCTGACTATTTATCAGTGGTGTATAAAGTATCCAAAAGCCATACTTGAGTAAAAGTAAAGATACCTGACTGGAAAATGACTCCTGTAAAAGTAAAAGTCATCTATTAGAATACTACTTGAGTAAAAGTCTTAAAGTATCTGATATTTATTGTACTTAAGTATCAAAAGTAATTTTCTGATGTTAAATGTACTTAAGTATTGAAAGTAAAAGTACAAGTAAATGCTGTTAATAAAAAAGCAAAGGGCCAACATTTTGAGAATTATGAAGTTTATTCTTTGAAGTGCTGTGGCCACCATGACCAAGGACATGGAGCTGTGTTGAAAATAATTGGGTTGGCTGTGATCCATCCAGGAGCAACAATGTTCAACATAATATATTGTACATAAGTATAGTTATCAATGAACTTATCATCATAATTCTCCGAAAAGCAATATGACACTATGAAGGAGTTGTAACAGTGCGTTTATAAAGTATGCTCATTCCGACTAGAGGATGTAGAGGGCCAATGCATAATATTGTGTTCAGCTAAAAATATCCACTTGATGATCAGGTCAGTGTTATGAGAAAGGACACCTGCCTTGTAAACTCCTGATTTGAACACAACAGGCAAAGGTTTTGCTCAAGCTGAATCTGCAATTGGGCGACTGCTACCATCATAACTCCATCTGATCATCCACAACATGACTCAAATATCAAAACATGATCAATACTAAAGCAGCACCGAAAGTAACAACCCAGTCATTACTTGAAACTGAAAAATGTCCTGTCCATCTTCAAAAGACAATTCTAGAATGTAAAGAAGCTACATTGTATTACAATGTAACTTCTTTACATTCTATTCGAATGTAAAGAAGCTACAGTGTATAGAATGATTCTATTGAAGTTATTCCTTTTTTTAAATGTTTTAGACGAGTCACTAATCACTTTAAAAGAGTGATTATAGCTGATTTAACTTACAGACATGAGATTGATCTTCTCATGTCACTCTCTTCATATAATGATATAAATTCATCCCCGTTTTATTGATATTTTACGAAAAGTTACTCCTCATTTTTCGTGCGTTTTTCCTGCAAAAGTCCAGCAACATGAGTCTGTTTTTGCTTGTTACATGCATACTGTCTTTTCAAAAACTTCCATCTTCACAGGAAACAACTAAGGTTTATGCGATGAAACTACTTAGTTCGGTTTAGGAAAAGATCGTGGTTTGCGTTAAAATATCTACGGAAGTGGCGTTGCTTAAGTACGGAAGTCACGTCACAAATAAATCAACATTGGCTTCTCGTTTCACACACGGCACAAACTGCGGCCTCCTGGAGGAAACACCAGTGTTTGTTTGACCCATCCACCTCTCCTCATCCCACCCGTCCTGAGTGGAATTCTGCTCATGTAGTCGCCCGCTAGCTTATAGCATGTAGCATCCTGGGCATCACTGGGCATCAAAACACCGCGGCTTTGCGAGCACTTGTTTGCAATTGCGCATTAACGTGATTAACCAATGATTTAACTTGCAAGCTAGGACCACTGATTCACCAAACCTGCTTGCTTGCAGTCTGTGTTCCACCACAGTCCCCGACGCTGCTCTCATTTTGTTTCTAAAGATAGATTTGATTTTGTAGCGAGTAACGAAGGTTTCAGGGGAAATGTATCGGAGTAAAAGTATCAGTTTTCTTTGCAAAATGTAGTGAAGTAAAAGTCAACAGAAATATAAGTAGTAAAGTAAAGTACAGATATCCAAAAAAAACGACTTAAGTACAGCAACGAAGTATTTCTACTTCGTTACTATGCACCACTGCTATTTATGCATCTCTACTGCCACCCCGTGTTGAGGACGAATGTCATATCTCAGACAAAGTGAGAGCCAGCTGGTGTCAATCCAAAGACTGCATGCCAAACACAACCGAAATGAAACAACCCAGTGTTTTGTCAGATGATTGTTTTAATAATGTTACACAAAGAAAAACAAAAAGGATGCACGATGATCAGTCAAGACTAAAAGGAAGATATGAGAGTGGGAATTGTAAGCACATCAACATCCACCCATTATTATTATATCAAAAGACAGTGTATGTATGTGAGCAGGGGTTAAAGCACGTCCTACAGTGAATGGTAAGCACGTGGATGTCCTGGAATGGGTGGTGTAAGAGCCATTTTGTTGTTGTTATTGTTTTGTACATCTTCCCACCACCTGGGGGCGTAGTGCGGCTATAAATTAAGCCACAGGTGAATATAATCAGGAGGGTCACTGGATACAGGTGTTGCGCAGTAAGCAGGAGCAAACCGTTTTTGAACGTGCGAGATTGAATGAATGTAAATGTGATGATTTATTTTGTCCATGTAGAGGAAATGGATTATGACAGAGTTTCTATATGTTTAAGTATAGATCCGTTTATGTGTGTTTATAGTACTGTTATCTGTTTGTTTGTGCACTTTATTTTATATTTTATTGTACATTTTAATATGTTTCTATTTTTTGCACTGTGGTGATTGTTTTATGCATCACCCGCCGTGTCAAATTCCTTGTATGTGTGGGTTGATAAGAGGAGACATGTCCCATGTTCCTCTTGTGTGACACAGTTGCACGCAATCTCTACATGCTGCAATCTGACAAGAATATGTTAACTTGGACCAAATAGGAGCAAATCGAAACACTTTTGATTAAAAAATGAATGGATGAGCTTCTCAGCATCAGTCCACGTGAAAATGGCGGATTTAATAAAGGGCAACAGATTTAATGCGGTGCTTATAGAAATGCTAGGATAATACAGTAAATGTAAAAGAATGTATCTTGTGGTATACAGATGCACATAGTGCAGAGTATACCACATATACTGTCAGCCTGAGTCAGAGCAAGACTTTTGATAGACTGGAGAACCAATGGTACTTCAAATAACTATTGAATTTCGTGATTTTGTATCGCATTATGGTTGTAGGCTTTTCTCTCCAAGAATGAATAGACCCATTAAAAATCCCCGGAAAATTGTGCTTTGATCTTTTTCTCTTAATTTGCACAATTCGTTGTGTTGCAAAGTTTTTTTTATACATTCAGAAAAATTCAAGTTACACCAAAATATTTCAAGAAACCAACTGACAAATGTTCTTTCCAATTGCAGTAGTTGTGCTCACTATCTAACACAGAACCTCGTTGTAGTTATTGCATGAAAGAGTGCGATCATGTACTATAATAACGATTACATCCTCCTCATGTTTCCCCATTGGACAATGTTTTCTTTGACATACCTGCACATTTATTGAGCACTTCACCATAATACGAGGCCATAAACACTGTCATCACTTCATGTTCCGTTAAAAGGGTGTTGGTGATGTTTTCTGTTCGCAGTTCCGTATAGATGTCAACCACAAGGAAGCTATAAATATCACTGCTCTCCGAGACAGTGCAAAGAAACTTCAAACACATCTGCTCTTCTGTGAAACCAGCCCAACTGAAGAGACTAGACAGTGATTTTAACTGCAACATCATTCAATAACAATTTAAAATCGTTTGAAAACAATACAAATTTCATTTATATTGAGCAGCATTTGAAAGCTTTGCCTGGGTTCATAAAAAACTTCGTCATAGTTTATTTGCACATCATAAAGATACACAGGCAGTCACAAACATGAACCGGGTAATGACAAACATACAGCAGCTGTAAAGCAATTACAACTGATAAACATGTAAAATAGGGGCACATTTACTTGATTGACTTACCTTTGACAAGTAGCACATTATGACCGTTAATAAGGAAGTAACAGGCGGGGCAAAGGTCTCTGTGGTCTTACAAGGCCAAAAAGGAGAAGCAGTTATTTACTTAGTCACTTGGCAATACGAGAGGGGATCAGAGGTTGCAGAAGGAGGACATGGTTAAGAATTAAAAGTCAACACCACCGGAATAAAGTTAATATTGGACCGCGTCAGCCCAGGCACGGAGAATTTCTTTGCCAACCTCAAGTGTTGTTGTTTCTGTCAACACACTTGTGGCAGAACTGAAAACAGAAACTTCAAGTTCATCGCGGGACCGCAAAGGGATTTTACAAGTTCATAGAATGTGTGTAGCTTAATAAACCCGAATAACGATGGAGCCTTTGTCTTTCAAAACCACCTCAGACCGCTTTGTGCTGTGTGTCTTCCTGAGTCTACTTTGGGTAAGTGTGGTTTTTTTTTTACCTTTCCGCTCTGATAGTGATCAGACACTCTACCTATTCAGAAGAAAAGCGTCAGAACCACAGTGATGGTTCAATGCACAATATGAATCATAACAAAGTTTAGACGGTGGACTTACATTGTCTTAAACTCAAATATCAGCATGTACAGAAAACAAAAAGACTTGCACAACATACGAAAGCTGGATTTTGTTTCCGATGGTGAAAGATGAATTCATTCTTTCTCGGCTGCAGCAATCTATTCTCACTGACTTCCTCAGAGAAACAAAAGCATGAATGAGGAAATAACGTAATGTAAATCATAAAGGGAGCCGTGCCGCCAACATTTGGTATCTATCGTATATATTTTAGACAAGGCGATGTAGCTGGATACTGTTTTATAACACTGTCTGTCTGTATATATTAGGATCATGCAATTTTGAAAGTTATAATGTCGTAGAGAATGTACCACATGGACGATATTATATGGAACTACTGTGCACAAATATACGCATATTTAATGAACAGGATTTAGTATTATTTGAAAAAGAAGCCAATAGTTGTGTACAAATCAATCTTTTGTGAACTCTTTCAGTGGTAGACAGTATCTCAGGTGTTGTTGCATTTGTTAAGATTCAGAGGTCAAAGTACAAAATCATACAACAATTTCCGGGCCATAATTTGCACTTGAAGATCTCAGATGTTTTCTCAAGTTTCCTGCACAGCGATATCACATATTTGTCTCAAGTTGTTTGTAAGTAATGTATGTTTTGTACCTTGTCACAATGCTGTTAACAGTATGCTGGATACAATATAATACACAACATAATATTGCATTCGATTTCATCTCAACTAAGAGTCCATCGTCAGATGAACACTTGTGACAATTTTGTACAATATGAAATCACATTTTTTTGGGGTTAATTCATTCTCTCTGTACAATTCCTGTTCTGTTTTTAGGTTGTCACTGACTCAAACGCAACAACATCAGTCCCAACGCCAACAACAGCAGAGCACATGACAACAACAGCGTTGACAACTCTTCCAACAACAAAGCCACGTAAGTTTGAGCCACTGTCCTTTATCTTGGTGACACAGGAAAGAAAACAAGCAATAAAAAAAATATATATATATATATCAATATGATATGTGGTGGAGGATGAGTGAGTCTCACAGCCAGAGGAAAGAAGCTGATTTGAAGTCTGGTGGTCCGGCAGCTGATACTTCTGTACAGGTTGTGGCTGGGGTGTGTTTTGTCTTTTAATATCCCTTTAGCTCTTCACAGGATCCTCTTCTCCCCAACATCACTGATGCTCTCTAGATTGACGTCAATGATGTTCTGGGCGGTTTTAATCACCTGCTGTAGATTTTTGAAAGAGAGTTTTAAAATGAAAAAATCGACGTCCATTCGGGCGTTTCTACATCGTTTTAGAAAGGATTTCTGTCCATACTAACACGCCTGCAAATGACGATCACATACTTTGACTATTGACACACACTGGGCATGCGGGTGCCAGTGCAAACAGGAAGTAGATTGGTTGCATCGTTAAATGAAATATGACTAATATAAGGTTGTGCTAGATATATTTGGTGAACACATGTCTCTCACTCATGTCCCCGGTTTCGTTGTCTCTCTGCCGCGTAGCTGGAAGTCCCTGTCGTAGTGGAGAGCATTTATGCTTTTGTTCGTTTACAGTTTCTTTGTGAACTTCACAATAGTTGTGCAGAACACAATAAGCATTGATGAGAAAAGGAAAGTTCTGCGTTTTGTGTTCATCGCCGTCCTTTAAAGCCGCAAAACGGGACTTCAATCGTCTGCTTAGGACTGATAATGCCGCTGGACACGTGGCTCAAAAATCTCTCAAATAACAGCTTGTTTCCTCTGCATGCACAACATTTTATCAGGGTTATCGTGTCATTTGTTTCAACTCAGATTTTGTAACAGTATCTTCTCCATGTCTTTCTACATCCTAGCTCCTCCTAATGCAGAAGGCTTCAAATCATTTGCACAAAATGAGACCAGTATCACTCTGCAGTGGAACTTAGTGAAAGACATCCTCGACTATCAACTTCTGTTCAGAGGAGGAGAGATTAATGTAACTGCATCAGCTGGACAGGAACCGGTGAAACACACAATTACAGGCCTCACAAATATGACTCAATATGACTTCACTCTCTTCACTGTGTTGGAAAATATCAAAAGCAGCGGAGTGAACACCACTGCATTTACTGGTAAGTGAATTTCCTCTCATAACAAATTTCCCCTTGAATAAAGTATCTATCTATCTATCTATCTATCTATCTATCTATCTATCTATCTATCTATCTATCTATCTGTCTGTCTGTCTGTCTGTCTGTCTGTCTGTCTGTCTGTCTGTCTGTCTGTCTGTCTGTCTGTCTGTCTGTCTGTCTGTCTGTCTGTCTGTCTGTCTGTCTGTCTGTCTGTCTGTCCGTCCGTCCATCCATCTTTAAACTCAGATTTTGTAACAGTATCTTCTCCATGTCTTTCTACATCCTAGCTCCTCCTAATGCAGAAGGCTTCAAATCAATTGCACAAAATGAGACCAGTATCACTCTGCAGTGGAACAAAGTGAAAGACATCCTCGACTATCAACTTCTGTTAAATGGAGGAGAGATTAATGTAGCTGCATCAGAGGGACAGGAACCGGTGAAACACACAATTACAGGCCTCACAAATATGACTCAATATGACTTCACTCTCTTCACTGTGTTTGAAAATATCAAAAGCAGCGGAGTGAGCGTCACTGCATTTACTGGTAAGTGAATTTCCTCTCATAACAAATTTCCCCTTGAATAAAGTATCTATCTATCTATCTATCTATCTATCTATCTATCTATCTATCTATCTATCTATCTATCTATCTATCTATCTATCTATCTATCTATCTATCTATCTATCTATCTATCTATCTATCTATCTATCTATCTATCTATCTATCTATCTATCTATCTATCTATCTATCTATCTATCTATCTATCTATCTATCTATCTATCTATCTATCTATCTATCTATCTATCTATCTATCTATCTATCTATCTATCTATCTATCTATCTATCTATCTATCTATCTATCTATCTATCTATCTATCTATCTCTCTGTCTGTCTGTCTGTCTGTCTGTCTGTCTGTCTGTCTGTCTGTCTGTCTATCTCTCTGTCTGTCTGTCTGTCTGTCTGTCTGTCTGTCTGTCTGTCTGTCTGTCTGTCTGTCTGTCCGTCCGTCCGTCCGTCCGTCCGTCTTTAAACTCAGATTTTGTAACAGTATCTTCTCCATGTCTTTCTACATCCTAGCTCCTCCTAATGCAGAAGGTTTCAAATCATTTGAACAAAATGAGACCAGTATCACTCTGCAGTGGAACAAAGTGAAAGACATCCTCGACTATCAACTTCTGTTCAGAGGAGGAGAGATTAATGTAGCTGCATCAGAGGGACAGGAACCGGTGAAACACACAATTACAG
Organism: Melanostigma gelatinosum; assembly: GCF_949748355.1. Taxonomy (NCBI): domain Eukaryota; kingdom Metazoa; phylum Chordata; class Actinopteri; order Perciformes; family Zoarcidae; genus Melanostigma; species Melanostigma gelatinosum. Next base: position 7,390,492 of record NC_136654.1, on the reverse strand, counting down.
ACCTCACAAATATGACTCAATATGACTTCACTCTCTTCACTGTGTTTGAAAATATCAAAAGCAGCGGAGTGAACACCACTGCATTTACTGGTAAGTGAATTTCCTCTCATAACAAATTTCCCCTTGAATAAAGTATCTATCTATCTATCTATCTATCTATCTATCTATCTGTCTGTCTGTCTGTCTGTCTGTCTGTCTGTCTGTCTGTCTGTCTGTCTGTCTGTCTGTCTGTCTGTCTGTCTGTCTGTCTGTCTGTCTGTCTGTCTGTCTGTCTGTCTGTCTGTCTGTCTGTCTGTCTGTCTGTCTGTCTGTCCGTCCATCCATCTTTAAACTCAGATTTTGTAACAGTATCTTCTCCATGTCTTTCTACATCCTAGCTCCTCCTAATGCAGAAGGCTTCAAATCAATTGCACAAAATGAGACCAGTATCACTCTGCAGTGGAACAAAGTGAAAGACATCCTCGACTATCAACTTCTGTTCAATGGAGGAGAGATTAATGTAGCTGCATCAGTGGGACAGGAACCGGTGAAACACACAATTACAGGCCTCACAAATATGACTCAATATGACTTCACTCTCTTCACTGTGTTTGAAAATATCAAAAGCAGCGGAGTGAGCGTCACTGCATTTACTGGTAAGTGAATTTCCTCTCATAACAAATTTCCCCTTGAATAAAGTATCTATCTATCTATCTATCTATCTATCTATCTATCTATCTATCTATCTATCTATCTATCTATCTATCTATCTATCTATCTATCTATCTATCTATCTATCTATCTATCTATCTATCTATCTATCTATCTATCTATCTATCTATCTATCTATCTATCTATCTATCTATCTATCTATCTATCTATCTATCTATCTATCTATCTGTCTGTCTGTCTGTCTGTCTGTCTGTCTGTCTGTCTGTCTGTCTGTCTGTCTGTCTGTCTGTCTGTCTGTCTGTCTATCTATCTATCTATCTATCTATCTATCTATCTATCTATCTATCTATCTATCTATCTGTCTGTCCGTCCGTCCGTCCGTCCGTCCGTCCGTCCGTCCGTCCGTCCGTCCGTCCGTCCGTCCGTCCGTCCGTCCGTCCGTCCGTCCGTCCGTCCGTCCGTCCGTCCGTCCGTCCGTCCGTCCGTCCGTCTTTAAACTCAGATTTTGTAACAGTATCTTCTCCATGTCTTTCTACATCCTAGCTCCTCCTAATGCAGAAGGTTTCAAATCATTTGCACAAAATGAGACCAGTATCACTCTGCAGTGGAACAAAGTGAAAGACATCCTCGACTATCAACTTCTGTTCAGAGGAGGAGAGATTAATGTAGCTGCATCAGAGGGACAGGAACCGGTGAAACACACAATTACAGACCTCACAAATATGACTCAATATGACTTCACTCTCTTCACTGTGTTTGAAAATATCAAAAGCAGCGGAGTGAACACCACTGCATTTACTGGTAAGTGAATTTCCTCTCATAAAGCCATGTAACAAAAAACAAGCTCCAGCTCTGTAAAGATACGATATCGTTTAAAGTTTCTCAGTAGCAGCAGGGTGTTGCTCACTTAATATTTTTTGGCTGCGGCTGAAAGAAATAATGCAATTTAATGCAAATCAAATTTTGTAACAGTATCTTCTCCATTTCTTTCTACATCCTAGCTCCTCTTAATGCAGAAGGTTTCAAATCAATTGCACAAAATGAGACCAGTATCACTCTGCAGTGGAACAAAGTGAAAGACATCCTCGACTATCAACTTCTGTTCAGCGGAGGAGAGATTAATGTAACTGCATCAGAGGGACAGGAACCGGTGACACACACAATCTTAGAGCTCACCAGTGGGACTAAATACAGCTTCACTCTCTTCACTGTGTTTGAAAAAGTCAGAAGCAGCGGAGCAAAACACGATGCACCCACTGGTAAGATGTCTATCTCCCAACAAAGGCTAACAACAAGGCTTTTAGCTCATCTAAAGTTTCCTATTATTCATAAATTGAGTAACGTTTCTGACTTTTCCTGATAAAATAATGGAGTTGAATCCAACTAATCATTTGCTTTGTTGTGGAAACGGTCAACTGTTTGTCTTTTCAGCTCCTGGGAATGTGAACAATGTGATTCCGTTGACACAAAACGAGAGCGGTGTAACTCTGAAGTGGAAGACGGTGAACAACATCTCATCGTACCTTCTACAATATGATAACAGAGAAGACGCCATCAGCATACCTCATCAACACGCATCAGTCACATATGAGGTCTATTCACTTAATGCTGGGACAAAATATCATTTCACTCTCATCACTCGCTTTGAGAACGTCAACAGCACTGGATTCTCATTTAATGCTGTGACTGGTAGGTGACCTTTGGACGAAACACTCGAAGCCTGGTATTCTGCTTATGACATGCAAATTGCTGTATTTAACTGTACCCTTTAAACAACTTTAACCCGTTGTCCCACCCATCGCAATTTAAATGTCCAACAGACATAGGATTTAGAGGAACGAATGCTCATTGACATTACACAATACTACCTTTTCATAACGCACACACGAGTTTGCAACAGATGATTAAAATCAGACCAATATAACACTGCAGTAAAAAAGTGAAAAAACAGAACTACAGTTGAATGGAACAACAGCCAGTATACTGTAGTGACCTGGGCCTGCATCTCTCTAATGTACCTCATCATATGTAAGGCAAGGCAAGTTTATTTCAACAACAAGGTCATTTAAAGTGCTTCACATGAAACCATTAAAAGCATCAAAACATAAGGCAAAATAAAAGGAGATTTTAAAAACAATTAAGAACATTCATTGAAACAATAAAAACAGTAAAACATTTCAAAAAAACATGAGTAAAATGCAGAAATGCCGGAAACTGATTAATATATGGATTGAATGTGGTTCATGTCGGCTATTATTCACACCTCATCCTCAGGTCGGAGTGAATGTTTTGAAATTCACACTGCATTTCTAAATCTCTTAAAAAGTGTTTATTCGAAGTTCATTTCTGCATTCAAAATGTTTTTACATTGATATGTGTGTGTGTGTGTGTGTGTGTTTTCAGTTCCATTAAGGGTGATTTCGGTCAACACGACTGAACGCTCTGTGACCAACATAACCCTGACGTGGCCGAGAGTGAATAAAGACTGGGACTACTTTCTCCAAATTAATGGGGAAATACCACGAATTCACCCAAAGGGAGACATGGATGTTGTGTCCCATACGATCACGTCTCTCCAGCCTGGAACAGAGTATCCATTCAGCCTGATCACAGGGTTCTCTGGACTTAATAGCACTGCTTATGAAGGCACCACGTTAACAAGTATATACACGCTTTCTCTCTGGCAAACTCTCAAAAACTGTTCTCAATGGATCATTTTCAATATGAATAGTAACATCCAGAACAGTCTGTGTTCTGCAAAGTATTATTTATTTGTTGAATTATGTGCTATAGCTTTACCAAATGGAGGCTTTTATTTTCTCATTCATTTCAGCCATAGACTGTGCCAAAGGACCCTGGCGTGTTACTAACTCATCAATCCGAGGAACGATTGAAGGCGTGTTCTCCAATGCAACAGCCACCAATAAAACGCAAACTCATGTCAGTCCTGGAGGAGGCGATGTGTCATTTGCTGGCCTTTACCCTGGCGCCACCTATGAGGTGTCTCTTGTGTATGAAACAAATTCTGAAAACTGGCTACAGTGTAGCCACAACTTGACAATCAGTAAGTACAAATATGTCTGACCACATCAACTGTTCGGCTAATCATGTGTTCTGTTGTACTATTGCTTTCCGATGGACATAAAAGCAACTGCATGAACTGGTGTTGTTTGCCAATGGACACACTGGTTTGTGATTGCATTATAAAGGCGTATTTCCACTTGTTTCACTTAGTTCCTGCGTATTTAAGCGCTGACTGCGAGTACTGGGCCGCTGGCTATTCTGTCTCTATCGTCTGGAATAAACCCGAGGGTGTGTGGACTGCAGTGGAGGTGAACGTATCTGGAGAAACTCGCAAAGTGCTTGGAAATGACCAGCGGCATCTCCGATTATCTGGATTCCAACCTGCGAAAACATATGAGGTGTCTTTGGCTTTACTGTCCGGGCCCGAAAGGAGTCGCGAACCATTTGTTTTTTCATGTCTCACTGATCCAAGGGGTGAGTCAAAGTGACGATATTACTCTATAGAAGTACCATTTCAGTGTGTTTCCTGAACTAACCTTTTCACAATGTATTCTCACTTTTACTTCATTATTGTTCTGTTTGGAATCAGTTCTATGACGTGCTTGTTGTTTGGTTTTGGTGTCTACTGCATTGACTGTCTATATATGTTTGAAAGCATTTAATCCAGATTCTACCCCCCCGTAGGAGTCATTGCAGGGGCGGTATTTGCTGTTGTGATTTTTTGTCTCCTGCTCTGTTTGGCTTTCTTCATTTTTTTTAAAAGACCAAATATTATCAGGTTAGTGCTGCCTCAGTAACCATAGTTATATTATTTCCCTGAAATGTAGTGAATCAAGACTCAATCAGGGAACATCTCTGCTTTTTTTTTTACCACAGCAGAAAAATAACATTCATTGGTGGTTCCAGACAACCCAATAAAAAGTGCAAGTAAGTATACGTTTCACCATTTCTGTATAATGCTAACACCCCTGTCAGTCTACAATGTGGTGAAAAGGGAAATTAGATGTTGTATAAAGACAGAAAATTAGAAGGTTGACCACATGAAAATACACTGTATTTAAGATGAACCTCAATCTTTATTCTGTAATATTTTTATATTTTCCATTGCAACGTGCCATGGCTTCTACTTTTGTTGTCGTTTTTTTTTCAGACCTATTTCTGTGGCAAAGTTTCCAGACCACTTCTACCAATTAGGTGTGGATGCGAATAGAGGTTTCAGCCAGGAATACGAGGTGCATACAAAAGCGTTTCACATTTTGTTTCTCTTCTATGTCTTCCTATTTTTTTGTATATGACCACAACAGTGTGCGTGTATAGTTGGGGAACTGTTTCACTTGCTTTTCCGTTCAATCGCACGCCGTCTCACCTAACTGCCACGCAGAGCCTCATTCCTGTTGGCACGGAGCAAACGCAAGATGCATCTCTTCTACCCCAGAACAAAGCGAGGAACCGTTTCAACAATGTCCTGCCATGTAAGCTGGACCACAATATCACGAGCAGTCGCGACTCGTGAAATAGTCCAGATCCACTGATTCATTCTCAGCATTGCCTGCTTTGTTGTGGTGCATTGCCGTTGAACCGTCGTCTGTTTTGTCACCCTAGATGACTGGTGTCGGGTGAAGCTAACTACGTCCAATCCCAATGAATCTTCCGACTACATCAATGCCTGTTACATACCAGTAGGTATTACTTGACAACTGTCAAAGGGCAGATTTGATAAGCTTGAAACAATCATGATCTGTAATGAAGTTGCCACAGTTGCTAAAACATCTGCACATTCATTTGAAGTCTGGCAAAAGATGCTGACTGTGTGATTTCATGAGCACAAAATGGTCTCTTCTGTCATACTGACTTTAACAAGCGAGACCCGTTTTTCATGTTAACTTTGACGATTGCTTCTTAGGGCTACAAAAGCGACAGAGAGTACATCGCCACCCAGGGTCCTCTGCCGTCCACGGTCAATGACTTTTGGAGAATGATCTGGGAACAAAGAGTGAACGGCATTGTCATGGTGACCAACTGCACCGAGGGAGGACGGGTGAGTCTTCAGGACGTTTTGAGAATGTTACACGGGCAGATTTGAGGGGAAGTGCAAACTTCAATCATTGACTCCACTGTTTGCTCTTATGGCTGTCGTGTAGTCAAATGGTGACAGTGCACACAGTTGCTTTTTGTAGGTTTTTAAGTTCCCATAAAGAACTGACTTTTATTGCCTACTACTACTCACGACTACAACCACATCAAAACAGCTTCAATAACCCAATTATGGTGTTTCTTGTTCCTAGACTAAGTGTGAGCGGTACTGGCCTGCAGACACAAAGCCTTGCTCTTTCGGAGCGCTGTTGGTCACCATCAGATCTGAGCAGGAGGAGCCCAACTGGACATTGAGGGAATTTAGGGTGAAACATGTACGGAACATCTCTAAAATGTTTATGGTGAAACTGAATAGGTTGAGTTTTAATGTAGTTCCAAGTCACAACGCACGACAAAGAGAATGAAAAGTGCGATTGTGTCAGAGCACAAGTAAAAATGTCGGATAAATGCTTCTTCAACGATGACTTTGTTGGTTCAAGACTTCGAGTATTTGAGTTCCTCGATTTGATCACCTTCACAGGGGAATACCTCAGAAGAGCGCACAGTGAGACATTTTCACTTCACTGCCTGGCCTGACCATGGAGTCCCACAGGGCACAGAAGTCCTGATCCAGTTCAGAGAACTGGTGAGACAGCACGTAGAGAGAGAAGGAGCGAGAGCACCAACCGTAGTTCACTGCAGGTACAGAATGAGTGCTTGTTGCAAGCTCAGGGGGGAGAAAATGTTTTAAAGTCGGAAGTGAGTGATTTCCACATGTAGTTAAAAATGTACTTCAAGACCATCAGGACTACCTAATGACCTACCTAATTGCTGCGTGTCTCTCTCTTAGTGCTGGAGTGGGGAGGACAGGCACCATCATTGCTCTGGATGTGCTCCTTCAGCAGCTCGAGAACGAGAGTGCAGTGGGAATCAGCGGCTTTGTGCACAAGATGAGACTGAGCCGACCACACATGGTGCAGACGGAGGTAAAACCGCTCATATGAAGTTACTTCAGGCTGAACTACCACTTCCTTACTTGGGTACATGTTCACGGTTGAGACTCTCTTGACCTTACAGCTGGTGATACAGTAATAGCACTGAAACTACTGTATATAGCATTATGTATGTATCGTAAGCTTTGCTTAGATTTCCATGTAGTTCATATCCATCCCCCAAAAACATGGTTCTGAGATTGTCTTTTCTGTTGTCCCATTTAAACTGTGTCACGTGAATTGTGGGTCTAAACAAACCCACATTATCAGGAAACTGAGGCTTGTTAACATTTACAAGGAAGTGTCGGCCAGAATACGATGTGAACATGAACCCTTCGCACTCAAACTTCTGATTTTCGAATGACCGGCACATTTGGTTTTCTTATTTTCAGTCTCAGTACGTTTTCCTGCACCAATGCATGATGGACCGTCTGCAGCCAGATGAGAAGACTGAAGAGAACATATACGAGAATGTAGACATGATCTACGCCAATGCCACCGCACTGCGAGAGCTCACAAAAGCCTAAACTAAACAAGATCGTCAGTTCAGAAGTCAGTCGTTTATGCACTTAATGAAAAACTAATTCTAAAGTCTCCATGCTATATGTTTGTTATTAACTGTAAATATGCAAACGTTTAAGTCTTATATATTTACTGTACATGAATAGTACTGTTTGGATTTTATTTAACTTGTAAATTTGTGTTCCTCTCATCTACAAAATGTGTATTCTTATTATGATGACGTGAGGAAACAAAACTCCAGGTGAATGAAAAGTGTTTAAATTACATTTATTATAATTAAGAAGGGTGAAGTGTGGGTAGAAAAGTATGTTTTTCCATTTGTACAAGAAATACAATATTTTTCATGAACAGAAATAACTGAATGCATTTTTTTCTGCAAACTAGAAGAAACATCCAGTAGGTCACATTTTCATATTAGTGTTAAACTGACACAGAAGCAAAACACCGAGTATAAATCTTGCGCCATCAGCTGGGTTTTGGGTCCAATGTTTGTACTGGATATATGTTGATGATCCTTTGCAACCTAGAGCAGCAGGCAACACACCCGCTCTGCTCACGCATCCTCCCCCATGATGCCTTTACTTGGTGGGTCCTTTCGAGTGGAGGCAATAGAGAAGTGACAACGGATGAGTTCCTGTCTGGCTTGTAGGGCCTCGGGGTTGATCGCGGCCGGCACTGAATACTGCTTGCCTGGATGCAGGGGCTCAATTTTACCGGCTACAGGCGGGGGAGGGACGGAGAACTTCTTAGCGATGTTGTGCAGGACACTGCACGCCTTGATAATGTTGGCCTTTTTGTCCAAAGAGCATTCTTGTGCAAAACCAAGTTGCATCAGACACCTGAAACGCCTCTTCATGGAGCCGAGCATTGTCCGCATGACGTTGTGGATCTTGGCGTGGGCCTCGTTGAAGCGGGTCTCGCCGTCATTTGCGGGGTCTGACACAGGAGTCAAGACGTGCTTGCTCAAGTGATAGCCTTTTCCACCTTTAAAGAAATTCAGGAGAGAATGCAATTCATGATAAGTAGACGGGGTACCGGTGCGTTTCACAGCTTAATCGATAGGAAAACAATGAATCAATGAAAATCAACATTTCAACGTTATGCTTTTGTTTTACATCTTACCAATGACCCAATATGGTCCATGCAGTTCCTCCTCAATTTCTTTTCCTTTGAACGACGAGTCCCACATTTCCTGCTCAAACGTGCTGCCCACACAGCACTTTTCCACACTCAGTATGTTGCCGTCGGAGTCGCATATGAACTGGCTCACCACCGACGTGTAACCCAAGGTGTTGACGAAAGACCTGAACGTCTCCTTCTCGTACGGAGAAGCTCTTATCTTGAAGTGAGCTGGAGCCAAGACGCCCAGCGCGTAGGGGATGCCGCAGACTTTCCGAATCTTGGAGGCGACATTGGTTTTGGCTTCCCGGAGTAGCGGGAAAGAGATGAACTGATCGGCCATACCCGCGATGACTTCGGAGACTGTGCCGATGACCGCGAGGCTGCCCGCCTGGTTCGGTCCGACTCTCTGCAGGACTTCCGCGGAGGTAACGCCGTGCGCGTAATAGTTCAGCGCCACCATCACCGCCGCGTCCACCGACAGCGCGGGTTTCTTCAACGCGACGTTCTTCATGCGGATGCGGACGGCGTCCGTGATGAAGGCGATGCAGGGTCTGGTGAGGTGGAACATCTGAAACAAAGCGTCGTCGTCGAAATCGTCGAAACGGCTCGGAGCCGCACAGCACTCGTCGTGTCCGAGCAGCTCGTCCTGGACCGCGAGCCACACCGGCAGTGCGAAGGCCATTTGTTTACTTGTGCAGTGGAACACGTGCGACTCTGGCTGAAGGTGCAACGACTATTACTGCATGACAGACAAACGACGTATAGCATCAAGCAACATGGAAGCACGGTCTTCTTCTTTTAGATAGTCCGAAAAGCTGCCCTTTATCGCCACCCAGTGGACAGGAATGCAGCTATCGGTACATTAATAATGAAGGGAATACAATCCCGATGGAGCAAGTACTTCAGTCATTTCAGTGGAACATACTTTGGGGAAACTATGTTCCATGACTTCCTGTTTTTTTACCCAGAAAAGTGTGATTTCCCCTCTCAGGTATCAGTGTGGAAGTAGAAACCCTGTACTAAAGCGAAACAAATGCTCATAAATTGAAATGTGTTTAGTATCTCTACAAAATACATTATCTGTGGGGAACTACAAGTAAAAGAGAGGAATTGTAGGTAACACACCATAATAAATATTATATTTTAACTTTTATACCTGTGGCCTGAATTGTAGACTCTCCTACCTCGGAGCAAGACCCACAGCCTTTGTGCTGCTTTTGTGGTCGATGTATGTCTCTGAGATTATGTATGCATGTCTCGTTTGTATCGGTCCGGTCATTCTGCATCTCTTTGAGGTCAGTACGTGTCTCTTCGGTCAACATTTCCCAAGTGAAAGGGGGCCCCTTACACTTTGGCCCCCTGGGCCTGTGACCGATAGGCCCGCTCAGTTATCCATCCATGACAGTAACGTTAGAAACTTCACCATGAAATCCAAAATGCAACAGCTCATTTATTTCATATGATATCGTCATATAAGTGTAGTATTGCACAAGACACGTGTATAAAAAGTATGTCATTTATTAAATAAAATCACCTTGTTCGTACAAGTTCCTTACTTTACTAACTATTATCAAAGTTACTTTGATAATAGTTAGTTATATTGTGTTACATCACATTCAGCATATCTCTGTTATTAACACACATTTTGTGCATAAAGGATTAGAAAAAGTCAATTCTTTCAGTACATACTTTCCCATGTTGCATTGTTCCTGGATAAATAAATAAAAGCAGAAGCCTTCTTTTATAAACAGAGGATAATCCCGTGCAGCTTTACCTCGATTCTTCCTCTGGCTAAATGACTTCCTGTTTGTTATGACGTGGGGACAAATAAAACATTTTGTTGACTTCACTGATGGAAACATCTTTCAGTCTGGGTATTCCGCCCTTGTGGGAGTCTGTTGTCTTCTGGCCTTGAGCGTACACATCTGTGACAAAAAGAAAACAATAAATGACGTTAGGATCAGGGAGTTCCAAACTCTATAAGAACATTTTTAACACTTGAGTGTTTTCTTGTGTCAGGGTCAGTTTCTTCTATCTAGGTCATGTGGGTTTCACCACTGCCCCGCCCCTTTACGAGACAAGCTGCAGGTCCTGAGTCCATTAACTACAATAGGAAGTTAATGGACTAAAACAAACGTCGCCGCTCGATTGTCACCTATCCAGTAGGTCGCAGTTAGCCTAAGGCAATGTGTTCACCTGTGAAGTTGTCCAGGGAGTTGAGTGGAGCCGTGTTGTTCATGTTCACTCCGAACAGCAACACCGCAGTGATCACTATTGCAACCAGAAGATAGATCGGTACAGCGAGGGCCCAATATCTACACGAGGAAGTAAAATGTTTCAGTCAACGGGTCATACAACTTCTAATGTGGTACATGTATTTCCTGAGGCACACTGTTTAATTTAACAGTCAAGAGAGGGGACTGGTTATTGGATAACTAATAACCAACATGATTTTCTACTTACTTTTGAGGCCAGTAGGTGAGCCCGATGGAATGAAGCCACTCCTCTGGTATAAATGCCCACAGGCAATACAGAACTACAGAGAGAAGAAAGGAAAGTAGACGTCACATTGCAGACGTGGTTGACTGGTTTTTTTTGTTTGGATTCCTAATCCCACTGTTTGACATTGAGGAATAGATGATTGGGCTTTATCTGCAGGTACCACACACACACACACACACACACACACACACACACACACACACACACACACACACACACACACACACACACACACACACACACACACACACTTCACTTCCCTGAATGTCTCTGATGGATTTTCAACATTAATTAGACATGTTTAACATTTTAATGTATGAAAAGGGACATGACAATTACTTACAGAAGCCAAACTGTGAGCCGAGGTAAAGGACAAACCCATAAATGGCTCTCTCAGGCAGAGGAGAAGGAGAGCTTACCACCATTATCTGAAACCAAAACGAAAGACAGAACGGTAGAACATTGTAGAAGTGTCACAATTCATGGCATATATAAAGCGTCAGACCTAAAGTTGAATCAATTTAACGTTAGTTCATATAACAGCTAACGTTAGTAGCGAAACAAAGCTAACGTCACCAGATCAACACACCTAAACTGAGCTTTTGATACAAGATGCCCTCAACATATGTGTGGAGTATTTATCAGAACTGTGAGAGAAGGACATGTCAAAAAAAATAATTAAAAAACAAACCCCGGGTGGCTTCTTTACTCTAATCTGCCATATATCGTCGATCAACTAGCTTGCCTGTGTTTGGTCCTATATATTTGTCGGTCCGATGTGAAACGATTGGCACAAAACGTGGCACGAAATGTTCCGCTTTCTCGAATAAAAACAAATAAACAGAAAAATATATATTTTTAACGAATCAACATATAGATTAACATGTCATATAAATTTAAGTGAATATTGTATTTGAAAATCGCACCGTTGGATTGTTTAGTTATTTCAATTACAATTTCCTGTTTCTGCCGGACACATTTCGCTGCTGCACATTTGGGAAATATACATTTCAGCATGGCTTTGGTGCAGCTTCAGTTAGCTACCGAGCAATTCTCTCAACAGTTCAGAGAAGTATTCGAACAACACCTCTGCGTCGGTGCGACTACACGTTAAACGTGCTCCTCGGAAACATCTTGGTGAGACAGTGTTGACCGCTACTTTTGTTTTTACGTTACCCTGTGACCAAGTGACGGAGCTCTACGGTCCAGCGTGGCTGAGGACGTCTTAGATACTTTACTTACTTTAACCAAATAACACGCAATATTTCACCGAAAGCGGCCATAATGTCGAAGGTGAAGTCTAAGACAAAAGAGTCGCCTGCTAAGACACAACCAGCCACATCGTCAGAGAAAAAATACACATCGAAAAAGAATAGGAAACGGTGGATGACAGAGAAGTTCATGAAGATAAAGCCACCACCCAAGAACCAAGATAAAGCTAAAGCTCAGCAGCCAATACCTCCAAAAGATGGCCTGCAATTCTCTGCTAACTGGAAGATATTACAGGAGGTTTGTCATTATAATAGCTTGTTACAATGTTTACATGTCTTATCTTTGCATCAGATTGTGTCACTTTCCTTTAAGATTGTTCAAAACTTTTGCAAAACCTTCCACAGATGCTAAAGGCCAGTCAACCGGAGAAGAAGCAGCCTGTGACACCACAACCTCAGAATGGTGCTCTTCCAAAACAAGGGGCTAAAAAAAAAAATTCCACTAAAAATATTTCCAAGAATAATGTCTGTCCCAAGGAGACAGATGCTGGGACAAAAGTGAAACACAAACCTGTTCCTAAACGTGTTGCCCCCAAGGACTCTCAGGTGAACTCGAAGGTTCCAGCTGTAAAAGAGACAGAACAGTCTGCTGCTCTAAAAAGGAAAAAAGACACCGGAAAGTTAAACAGCGAGCAAGCAGCCAAGAAACAAAAGCGTGTGGTGGAAGAGAAGAAACCCACAGAGTAAGTGCACAGAACTCACTTCTGCTGATACTCGTGTCCAAAAGAATTGTGGCTGCTAACTTCATATTGTTCTGTGTGCTATTGCAGAGAGGACATGTGGTTTGATGATGTGGACCCTGACGACATTGAGGCAACAGTGGGAGCAGAGGCAGCAGAGATCATGAGGAGGAAGCAGGGCATTCGGAAGAACCAGGACACAGAGAGTGCCCTGGTCAAGCAGGGAGCCTTTGCAGGGTGAGTGAAGGCGAAGTCGGTGTATTTGTGTAGCCCCGCAGATGTGCTTCAAAAGGGTTCATGTCTTACTTACGACAGTTAGGTCACAAGCCGACAAATCCTCCGAAAAACGTGAATGCAGCGTTGGCACCGGTCTTGTTGCATTGTTGTCTGTGCACATATGTAGAAGACGAGTTTGACTTTTCCGTATATATTCCCTTATTTTTGTGTGTTTCCCTTTCTGGCAATGCCCACTCACTTAGCCTCACCAAAGCCGTGGCCATTGATTGCGAGATGGTGGGAGTCGGTCCTCACGGAGAGGACAGCATCTTGGCTCGCGTGTCCCTCGTGAACCACTTTGGGAAATGCATCTATGACAAATATGTGAAACCCACAGAAAAGGTAACAGACTACAGGACAGCTGTCAGTGGAATCCGACCAGATGACATTAAAGACGGTGAGTCAAGTCGGTTATAATTTATTGCTTGAAAATAGTCTTCATGAACTGCTATACCGTAACTTCCATGTTTGCCTCATTGCAGGAGAGAATTTGCAGATTGTGCAGAAGGAGGTTGCTGATATCCTGCAAGGCAGAATCGTGATTGGACATGCCCTACACAATGACCTAAAGGTAGACTGGATGTAATATCTGAGAGGGAATTAAAAATGTTTCTAAATATATATAAGCACTCGTATACCAATCTTAAATTCCGGTTCCAGATTTTACTTTTGGATCATCCAAAAAAGAAAATCCGGGACACACAGAAGTACAAACCTTTTAAGAGGGCTGCTAAGGTACGTGTACTACTCTAAAGTCGACATACCATGTGTACGTGGACCATAGAGAGTCCCTCGCCCAGTGCTTAGAATCAGTGTTGTATTTTATGCGATTCTTTTCTTTTCTTTTTAGAGTGGCCGACCTGCTCTGAGAGTCCTCTGTCGAGAGATACTCAACGTTAAGGTCCAACAGGGTGAACATTCATCCGTAAGTCATCAACACTTCAGACACAATTGTCACTTACCACTTATTTTTCAAATCCGTAATAATGTGCTATTCTCTCACATTATTAACAGTTGATTTAGGAAACACAAACTTACAAAGAATACCTGTACAAATGTAAAACACAGCATCTTGGACTGAACTCCCTCGCTCTTCTTCAACTGTCCACCAGGTCCAAGATGCACAGGCCACCATGAGGCTGTACACGATGGTGAGAAAACAGTGGGAAGCAGAGATTAAAGCCAGTCATAATAACAAAGACTCTGCCGTGAAGAGTACAAGGAAACCAAAGTTTGCCAAGAACAAGAATCTCATGGGAAGATGATTTCAAAACCAGTATGCAAGAGGACAGATCGCATCTGGATCAGAGCAGCCGCGACTGAAACGGAGAGGTTTGGGAACATTTCCGTGAAAATGTGTTGTTAACAGGTGGCCTCTCAGACTGGTCATTCCAAGAATTGAAAGACATCGTTTCCCAGCATATCATCTCCAGCAGTCAGAGGCAGATGTTCACATCATCCAATTTCATCTCCTGTTGCTCATGAGAGCTCAATCATTTGTCCACTAGCACGACATCCGTTACGTCTGCATAATGGTTCCAGTGTTATAAATGTTTAGTTTAGATCTTTGTTCTCTCATGACTTGGTTTGCAGTGATGTGATTCCTGGTTGCCTTACATGTTTTAAGAAGTATGAATAAAATGAGAGATATTCTTTCTATGTAGCTATATTGCAATTATTGCTCATAAAACCCCTCACCAGTGATACCGGTTTCCTCAATGACAGAAATGAACCCATCTGGGTCCAGTCTGGCCTTAAACTGATCTCTCGAAGAAGCAAACTTCAAAAGACAGTCCTCACAAATAACCTCCAGAGGAGTTCTCATGAGCCACGCAGCATTTGTAGAAGTACATGCCATCTATATGTATTCTAGCTTCGGTCTCCACAGAACTATACTGTCAATGATTTTTTTTATTTTTTTTATAAACTGCGCCACAATGCGTAAGACAGATGTTTCATGAGACTGTTTTTACCTTTTATGATCTAATATGAATAGAATAAAAATCTCTTGGACCTTTATTATGTCCGAACATTAAAGTTTGGACATAATAACGTGAGCGTGAATAGTTATGCAACCCTCAGCAAGTATTCCAAGAAATAGCTTTCTGTCGGATCCTTTTAATAAAGTACATCTGTTTTTATGGTCAATGTGGTGGAAATTCATCTGTCAAACACTTTCAACAAAAGTATTAAACCGTCCATGCAGTGAGGTTTTATTGCAGGATGTCTGTATTAGACGACATTAGTTTCACCTATAGGTGTACATAATAATCTGACAACTGAGTGTAATATGAAAGGCTGTTCTCCACGATCAAAAGATGTAAAACCTGGTAAGAATCAGCTTCCGATGCTCTCTGGGGATTAATCACTCATTCATTAACGACTGCAAAATACTGTTGAGGTTCAACTTTTGGTACAGAGATTAATTCTGGATAGATTCTGAACAGTATGCTGCTGTTCAGAATGTTACACCTGCCAAGCAACTATTTCTGTGATATCTGGATACAGCACACATTCATCAAACACACACAGATTATGACCTTCCGAAAAATGAAGCATTGCTCAAGAGAACTTCAAATAAACATGATTTTATTTCTCAGAAATTGTAAGCAAATTAGAATCTGCTTACAAACAGCTGTTTTACACTCCCAAAAAGCTGCCGAATGATCATTTTCTTCTTCATAATAATTATATTTGCATTTCTTTGTGGATCCCAATGTTACTAATGAATACAAATGTGAAGTGGCAAATGCCTTGAATGGAAATAGTCTTCATGAACTGCTCTACCGTAACTTCCATGTTTGCCTCATTGCAGGAGAGAATTTGCAGATTGTGCCGACCCGCTCTGAGAGTCCTCCGTAGAGAGATACTCAACGTTAAGGTCCAACAGGGTGAACATTCATCCGTAATCATCAACACATCAGACACAATTGTCACTTACCACTTGTTTTCAAATCCGTAATAATGTGCTATTCTCTCACATTATTAACAGTTGATTTAGGAAACACAAACTTACAAAGAATACCTGTACAAATGTAAAACACAGCATCTTGGACTGAACTCCCTCGCTCTTCTTCAACTGTCCACCAGGTCCAAGATGCACAGGCCACCATGAGGCTCTACACGATGGTGAGAAAACAGTGGGAAGCAGAGATTAAAGCCAGTCATAACAACAAAGACTCTGCCATGAAGAGTACAAGGAAACCAAAGTTTGCCAAGAACAAGAATCTCATGGGAAGATGATTTCAAAACCAGTATGCAAGAGGACAGATCGCATCTGGATCAGAGCAGCCGCGACTGAAACGGAGAGGTTTGGGAACATTTCCGTGAAAATGTGTTGTTAACAGGTGGCCTCTCAGACTGGTCATTCCAAGAATTGAAAGACATCGTTTCCCAGCATATCATCTCCAGCAGCCAGAGGCAGATGTTCACATCATCCAATTTCATCTCCTGTTGCTCATGAGAACTCAATCATTTGTCCACTAGCACGACATCCGTTACTTCTGCATAATGGTTCCAGTGTTATAAATATGTTTAGTTTAGATCTTTGTTCTCTCATGACTTGGTTTGCAGTGATGTGATTCCTGGTTGCCTTACATGTTTTAAAAAGTATGAATAAAATGAGAGATATTCTTTCTATGTAGCTATATTGCAATTATTGCTCATAAAACCCCTCACCAGTGATACCGGTTTCTCAATGACAGAAATGAACCCATCCTTGCCGGAATTTCTATGTGTCAATTTGGGATTTTCTGTTGCAGTCATGGTGTCGTAGCTGATTTCACATGAGGGATTTCGGTTCCCTATGTGCCAACAGTATGTCAGAGTGATTTGCTGCCCAGAGGCTGGTGCAGAGTGTGCTCCACATTGCTGAAGTGAAGATGACTTCCTTGGTCTGCAGGATGTAAACTCGGCCTGACGCTGTGAAGCGGCAAACCTCTGAGTAAATTCAGATATGGAAATCGACTCATCTGCTGATAAAATACTTGTTTTGAAGTATTTGTATAAAGGTGTGTTATGATTGTGGTGCAACAGAATAGCAGAAGTGACTCCTCACTGGATTTCCCCTGTTGAACTACGACATGTCTCCCCCTAGTGGTTAAACTCTTAAAGTCAGAGGAAGATGCAGAGTACATTTGATAGATTTTATGGAAATGTATTTCTGAAGATAGTTTATAAAAGTTTCATTCTTTTTAACTTGAAGTTTTGCTTCATGCCGCATTGGAAACAGCTCAGATTTACAACACTGAAAAAAAAAAAGAATCTCACCAAATCTATTGGACATGTATTATGTCCTCACATTAAAGTTTGGACATAACAACAAGAGCATGAATAGTTATGCAACCCTCAACAAGTATTTCCAAGAAATAGCTTTCGATCAGATCTTTGGCGTTCTTCCTTTTCGGATGGAACCAAGACGCCAAGGCCTTGGCAGGTGCTGCTGTTCCTGTTGTGAGAAACGATTCGTTTGTCAGTTCTCACGACCATCAGGCTGAGACGACAGCAAGTCAGACATTCGATACATTTGTTCGGTGGCGAGTTCTGCTTCTTTTAACATGCAAGTTTAAAATGGTGAAAAAAAGTTCACGTGTTGAGCAGCTTTGTTTCTTTACAAATTGTGTGAACTTAAAAATTGTAAACAATTTCCCCGCCACAAACAACTCTCTTCAAAATGGCCATGAAGTTCAATAAAAACCTGTCAACAAAAGTATTAAACCTTCCATGCAGTGAGGTTTTATTGCAGGATGTCTGTATTAGACGACATTAGTTTCACCTATAGGTGTACATAATAATCTGACAACTGAGTGTAATATGAAAGGCTGTTCTCCACGATCAAAACATCGTTCAGTTACACCTCCCAAGCAGCTACTTCCGTGAAATCTGGATACAGCACACAGTAATCAAACACACACAGATTAAGACCTTCAGAAAAAATGAAGCATTACTCAAGAGAACTTCAAAAAACATGATTTTATTTCTCAGAAATTGGAAGCCAGCCAGTGTTACAACAATCGTTCATCCATTGCTCCATGTAACCTCTTGCTGCCTGTATGGCTCCTTGTGATGGCTCACGGGCGAAAAGAACAGAACATGTCAATTGTGAATTGTGAAGTTGTTTGCCAAAACTGCAGACCACCCCTAAAAAAAACATATTTAATTCATTTGTCTGTTATACACAGTAGGATGTACTCATACAACGATGGTCTCAGTCAGGTTTTGGTGTCATTTTCGAGTGATTATGTCTTTTAATTTTAAAATGAATCAGGTCATTAATACTGCTCAACAGTGCACAACGTAATGAAGCTGCAAGCGCACGGCTCTGGTTTGTAGCGTCTCTTCACAGAATAGCTGTCTGGACTGCAGTGCTGAACACATTGTTACAGGACTGCATTTAACAAGTCTCGTGATGACTTTGGAGGCATTACTGCTGTTGCTAGCATTGCACTTGATTCATAATTCAATAAGATGCCGCGTACAGTCTTCCACCCTACTGCACATTGTCTCAAAAGTAGTTTGAATCAACCTTCACGTTTGTTGTGGGTTTGAAACGTGCAGCAGATAATCAGCGGCTCTGCAAACTCTGATTTGTGCATCTTGTATCAAAATCTATTTTGTATCGCTGTGCAACTGTAGCTTCCACTGAACAGTACAGTACAGTCCCCACATAGCAGATGAACAGCAGTATTATTAGTGTTGCTGTGTGTTGTACAATGTTCTATACCCATACAATGACAATGATCACATTTGCAGGAAATGATGGTGAACCCATGCTGAGGACATCCTCTCACTTCTCTCTGTCAGTGCTTGGGAATATTCTCTTGACCACACAAAGTCTTCTCAGGGCTGCTGCTCACTACTTCCTTATGCATGAGCTGCGCCATGCCGCCGCCGAGTGACTAACTGCGGATGTGCAATGCTCACTCTGAGGACGAACAAAGTTGAACATTCAGTATTCATGCATGGCTGATGGAGAAACACTGTCAGCTACTTTCTGGAGGCGATTTCCTTCTGCATTTGTTTTGGTCTCTGAGGGTGAACTCACTCTCGGTTTGACGCAGAAAGTGTTGCATTTGAATATTCCAATGTTGCACTTTAACTTCATTCTTCAAGCTGGTGCATTTTATTGTGTTTGTGCACATATTAAGAATTCTTTCAATTTTCAACATTCAGCTCCTTTTTAACTTTGTATGGTCTACCAACACACACTCTCCCAGCTGACACAATTACCAATGTTTATGTGTCAGAATTATTGAAAGATATGGTTCACTCAGGAAATAAAGTGCTTTATGAGTAATAACAGTGGCTCTGGCAGTGGCTCTGTGTTTAGCACTGTAACCTCGCAGCAGTTAGAAGCCTGACCTCTATCTTGGTGGAGTTTGTTCACTTGGTTTTCCTCCAGTGTCAACACATGCAAGTTAGGTGGTTTGAAAACTCTGTAGATCGATCTGAATGTTGCTTCTATTCGCCTCAACTTCAGAACAATAAAAAGGGTACGACTTGTTTACAAGCAGCCCTTTTGCATCCTTAAATTCTTAGTTTAAAAGTGACGTACTCTCCTTTCTTCTTTACTCATCACTGTTCTGTCCGCACTTTGGTCTTAGAAGAACATTTCGCGGTCAAAGGAAAACGCTACAGGCACCTATAAGCAATCACCTTTTGCCTTTTTACAACTGCTGTATTTTTTATGAGGCTGTGTTGCTCTTCACCCTGAGTTTCCTGTCGATGAGTGCATCAGCAACATTGCTGACCATGTACTTCCACCATGGCTCAGACAGAAACATTGATTTTATATTCATCATCGTCTCATATAATCTGGTATTGTTTCTGCAGTATTTCCTTTCAGGAATGTCATTGAAATCGTGACGTTTTTTTTAAAGATACAACAAATTCCTTAATGTTTGTTGAGAGCAAAGAGTGCCTTCGGAGCAAAGGCAACTTCATCAGAACAGTGTCTCTTCCTCTTCTTCGTCTTGTTATTATCATTGGTATTATTGGACTTTTTACTCCACACTCACCATCATATAACCCACCTGCTCCTCTGCTGTACCACATGACTGCTGATGTCAGGCAAAGTCAAGGCTGGGAACCTGGAGACAAAATGGTGCGTCCGTCCAGCAGAGTGAGCATGTGTGGGCTGCCTAAGTGGGGAAGAAAGAAGGGGGGGGGGGGGGGGGCAACCACATGAACAGTTGATTAAAAACAACAACAGCACAGTCTTCCCTGGTATAGCCCTGGTGTGTGTATTCTTTTTTTATAGCACATGTCTTTATGAAGTTCATCAGCCATATGATAAATTAGCCTCTGTATTCACCGGGGTCCTCCCACTCCTCTGTCTTGTTCTCTAATCCGCCCACATGTATCGTCTGAGGGGGAAAAAAAAAAGAGTGCAGAAGGTGACGCTCCTCCAAAGGACCAGAGAGAGGTGTCTACAGGCTGCATCTCCATTGAAACATTTGCAAGGGGGAGAGAGAGAGAGAGAGGAAGAGCTGAATGGTAGCTACACCCTGCGCCTGCACGCGTAGAGACACTGTAACAAACGCTGGCAGTTGTTGTTTTTTGGCAATAACAAAGAGGTGGGAGAGGGGGCTCTGAAATCGGGGGAAATAGCAAAACAAAGAAGAAGCCAGTATTCAGGGGGACTTCTGCTTCATTTCATCCGAAAGACTCATCCCTTTTCCATCACCAGCATGACCATAAGCTACAGCCGAATAACAGTCGGCAATAACGGTGTCAAAACCAGATTTCCAGCAACAGACGCGCGCAATCATGTTGTGATTTTATTATAATCGCGGGAGAAAAGAAACAACTGAATGCCTGCAAAAAAAAAACTGGATACTCTCTGAAATCATAAGAAAGAGCGATCTAACAAAGAAAACTACGTTTTGATTGCTCTTTAGCCTTGATGTGCGCGTTTCTGCACGCTCTCGAAACGCAACCTGAACCAAAAGCAAGTAAGTATTAACCGTGTCTGTGTGTATGTCTGTATCTTGGTGGCTTTATTCTGCGTTTATCGTCTGTTAACAGGTCATTTACTGGCCAGCGCCAATGGAGGGGGGGCGGGGGGCGTCTAGCCTACATTCAACAAGTATCGTTATATCCACAATAACTGCGATTTGTTTTTCTTCTGTTGCCTGTTTGTGTTTTGATCAATATCCGGAGGAATCAGAAGGTGTGAACATTTTTCAAATTGGACTCATACACCTCTTCACTGTGTTTTTGTTATTATTTCTAGCTGCTGTATTACAAAGAAAACTCTACTTTTACGCTGTCAGATTGCATCCAGTCCACTCAAACCCCATTCAAAATAATTCAATTCATAAACATTTCTCATTGCACAAATGGTGGGTGTTTCCTCATCTACACCACCAGATCAGAGCAGTTCCATGCCTCTGAGGGGAGCGTGTGCGTGTGTGTGCATCCCTCTCGGCATCATTGTGTGTCTGCCTGCGTGAGCAACTCTTTCCATGTGTGTATTGCTTCGTGCATTTGTGTGCATGCATTTGATTGACTTGCATGTGCCTGCAGTGTGTGTGTGTGTGTGTGTGTGTGTGTGTGTGTGCATCTGTGCAGCGTGGCAGCAAGTGTCAAGGCCTGAAATGGAGGTTTGATAAAGGAGCCATAGGAGGAGGGTGAGAGGGCTGACACACAAACACACAGGTGAGAGAGGGCGAGGAGGAGATGAATGGAGCAGAACCACAGCAAGGACATAGCGTCACTGAGACCCAGGAAGTCTATGTATGGGGGTTGAATGTCTAGACGTGCATGGTCTTCTCCCCCCCCCCCATAAAAAACATCACCGTTCCACTGCATTACACACAATGTCTGTAGTTTCATAACGCCAGCACATGCCTCGCTTTTTCTGTCAACTGTCTCCAGCGTGCTCTTCCCCTGATGGGAACTCTCTTCTTCCATTTC
Organism: Melanostigma gelatinosum; assembly: GCF_949748355.1. NCBI lineage: Eukaryota > Metazoa > Chordata > Actinopteri > Perciformes > Zoarcidae > Melanostigma > Melanostigma gelatinosum. The sequence continues at coordinate 7,368,463 of NC_136654.1, read as the reverse complement.
CCCCCCCCCCCCCCTCCTCAATCCTGCATTATGAATCTACGGCTGGGGCTATTTTTAGATCGAGGGTAACCCAGAAAACACCCTTTTTGATTTCAGCAAAAAGCTATGTAAAAAAAAAAAGCCTCCCCACCAGAGACAGTGGCGCGCTGTCAGTGGATGTGATCGGTAGAGTAGTGATGGGGCTCGGAAGGAGGACGCTGCTGTTTAAGCAACGGGGGGAATGAATCTATTTTGAGGCTGTGATTGAATTACGCATCTGCCGTGTCTTGGGTTTGTGTGTGTTCTCTCCTCTGACCCTTCCTCTCTCCTTGGCCGCAATGGTTTCTCTGTCATCTCACGTCTGCGCATCACAGAACTCTCCCTCATGTCCTTCAACTAATTCCTGACCTGATTCTGCTTTTAAACCTTCTCTGCTCACCTTCCATTCCCTCTCGCCTCCTTTCTTGTCTCCATTTCCTTGTGTTTTATTTCTTCACATTCAAAGCCAACTTCTCTCCCTCCTGTTGAGAGTCTTATCTGTGACTTCCCGACCCCTCGTCTAATCGCTGGCTAGTTCACAGGTCGGGGGTCAGTGCAGTAATACTTCTCCCATCATCCCGTTTGTCTGTCTGGCCCTCTGAACCACATCACTGCGCTGCTGGATCATAATGGTCCTAATCATGTAGTAAGAGCAGCATCCTTAATTAGGAGCAGCCAGGTTTAAATGACTTAAGAGACAGTCGGGAGGTGTTGAGGTTAAAGCTGTTTGCTCCTGATGCAAATTCTCTAAGAACCAGATTTTAAACACCACGAGATAGCTCAGATTCATCCAGGTCCAAAAATATCTTTCCTTCCCGACATGAAACACTATCCCATTGCTCTTTTTTTTTTTGTTGCCTGCACTCTGTTTCAGGATTTTTCTGACCTCTCCTACACCACTCACTGCCCCTTGAAGGGAACTGTATAACTCCTCAATCTTTACCTGCACCCTGCCTCCTCCTGTCACCAGTGAAGTCTCACCCAGTGGGCATATCTATCCCCAAAACAATCTCAACATGTGTCCTCCTGTGGGCAGAAAGGATTTAGTCATGGACACTTGCTGGGCTTTCAGAGCTCTACAGGCTTCATTTCTGCAGGTCTATTCCTGAAACTGGCCTGATGTATTAATCATCCGCAGCCAGCTAAAAGGAGCAACCCAGGAGCACTGATTATTTTTCTTTTGCAAAAGAAAAGTGTCTGGAAGGGACCACAGCAAGTTCCTCAGAGGGCTGGGGGTGATTGACCATGATGCACAAGACGTGGTGCTGCAGTATGTGTGGATTGGTCAGCCCCTGGAGATTTCCACGTGGAGTAAAGGAGCTGCCATTTCCTTTCTGCTTGCTTAATTGATTGGCTATTTAATTCATGTTCTGGGAATTGGCCACTGGTGAGCTTTATTGTGATGAGAAATGCCTTGTTTTTTCTCTCCTCTGCGTACATCAGCTGTCTCAAAGCTACTGGGTCATTGTGTGGCCTTGTTCCCTGTTTTTTCCTGCATACGCACCTTGTTTTTTTTGCTCTCCATCCATTCATGACAATGATCTCATTCTCATTCTTATTCATTCATTCCACCTATACCTCTCACCACTATCCTCACACTCACGCACACATCTGGCTTCTACTCTCCTGCCAGAATCAGAGTTACACCATGAGGTGCAATGACAATTGGAGAGGGGAGAGGACACTGTGTGGTGTGACACCGCACTAAAAGGGGAGGTGACCGCAGTGCTTCCACCGCGCTGCAGTGCCTCGCTTTCTCCTGTTGGGGTCTCCTCAACACCGGGGAGTGTGTGAGAGAGGAGAGGAGAGTGAGATAAGGTAGAGATGAGGGGGAGAGGAAAGAGGAAAGGAGGGAGGTGATATGGGGGAACAGCGTGAAGCCTTGTGGTTACATCCTTTGATGAGGTAGCGGGTGGGAAAAATAAAATTGGGTGCGCACCAGAAACACATACGTAATTCTTGCTATCGCTCTTTCTCACACACACACACACACACACACACACACACACACACACACACACACACACACACACACACACACACACACACACACACACACACACACACACACACACACACACACACACACACACACACACACACACGTTAAACACTTGCCTGCAAAGCCCTCCTTTTCCCCAATGGTACGTTTGCCATTTAGCTCAGCTGTGTGTCTGTTTTCCGTGTTATCCTTCATCTCCTCTTTAATCATCAATGTTTCCATTCCTCTTATTAGTATTGCAGACCATTTCTAACCTCCCCCCCCCCCCCCCCCGACTCCTCCTACACCTTTACATCCATTCAGGTGCTATCCTGCGCCACTGCAAGGTCTTTTTTGTCCTCTCTGTCTCTTGCCCCACCTTTTTTGTCTCTCCCCTGTTTCATTTTCCCCCAGACTGCTCATTTCCCCTCCTCCCCTGCCTTACGTACTTCCCCCCTACTCTCTCTATCCTTCTCTCACCTTAACTGTCCTACATACCTTCTTCTCTCATCCATCTTATCTCCCTCTCCATATCTCCCACCCCACTCCCCCTCTGTGATTGGTAACGTTTTTTTTGCTTTTTCTGCCAACTGCTGGGTCTGTTCCGCATAGTCAGCACTCCTCAGAATTCCTCCCTTGCCTCCTCTTTCTGTCTCTCCCTCTCCCCCTAGCGTGTGCTCTCCTCCCCTCCCCCTGGTTAGTGCTGCTGGTACCTCACAGTCAATGCATCCTATAAGCCCGAGCTCCCTCCCCCTCTTGCTGCAGTGTTTCTGCTAATATATATTGGCGTCAGTGCAGCCGTCGTGCGCAAGCCATGTGCACGCTCTTTCTATCCCCCAGCCCTGTTCTCTCTATCTATCTGTCCACTGCAGAGCTCCTCTCCTCTCTCTAAACGTTCAGAATGAATGAGCCTCATTTCGCCCTCAAAATGCCTTTCTTAGCCCGTTTGTTGCAGCCAGGTGAGTGTGTGTATGTGTGCGTCTCCCTCCCTCCCCTCTCCTCTCCCCTCCTTCTCACTATCTCTCCTCTCGTGTATATGCAGTGGTGAGGCAGTAGTAGCAGGGTGGCGCAGGACATGGTGGCCAAGGCAGGAAATGCTGCAGGGGAGAGAACGAGAGCTGGTGGTGGAGATTGTTCCTCCTCTCTGCACACCCCCTCCCCTCTTCCCTCTTCTCCCTCAGTTTTTAGCCTCTACCTCATTCTTCATTCCTTCCTGCATTCCTTATCAGCTCTGTGCTTTTTTCATCTCCACTGGATCTACACCCCCTGTTCAGCTTCTTTAGCTTCAGTCCCCCTCCATACCTCTCCTCCTCATTTTTTCCCCATTCCGCTCTCTGGTTGTTTTTTGTCACGCAATTGCACTGCTGCCAGTGATTAAAGTGCTGAGGCAGGCTCTTAAAAACTGAAACTGCTCATCACACATGACTCAGAGGGAACAAAAAGGCATCTATATGTGGCTGTCCGTGTATAAAATGTTGAGCAGTTCACCAATAAGCTACAGCTGCCTATGAAGTAGAAGTAAGGGGCGCAGGGGAGTTACAAAGTGAAACCAGAAAAAAACTCATCCAATGAATAAAAGTTCCACAATGAGATAATAGAAGTTGCTTCTTGAAAGTTTAGTGTCCCGTAAGAGGAGTTTGTCCCAGAGAGAGAGAGAGAGAGTAAGAGTGCGCCACTGTCCATGGTGCTGAAACATAATCCATCCCACAACATGGTCCCTGCTGGAAAGCCCCACAGGAAGATGTTTTTACTCTCTGACTGCCTGACCTCACTTCCAAGTTGTTCAGTTTTAGATTGTATTGCCTCTCATTACTTCCTTATTAAATTAAAATAGTCCTAATTTATCAGTTAGTTGGAGAAATACAGAAAACTACTTCTGCAGAATGATGCAGTGCTCTGAAACTCATGAGTGCAGAACATTTTTTTGTCAAGCAAGCATATTTGTTGCTCGTGCGGAAAACACTGTGAATACTACTGGATATTTTAGATAAAGTAGAGGTTTCAGGCTTCAGTGTCTTGATTTTTCTGCACATACAATACATACATTTTTGTCAGCGCACAGTATGAAATATTTGTGCTTTAATGTCTCTGAACTCTGACTGCATACCCATGCAATAGCCTTGGTCTTAGTAGATCTTACCTGAGTGTTGTTAAGTCCAGGAGCTTCAAAAATGAAAAAAAGAGAATTATTGCACCAAAAAAATAAATAAATCGTAATGTCAGTATAAGATCTGACGAGAATAGGGAGACAGCTAACTTTTCCTGAACAAAAAGTTGTTTCTTCAGATAATAAGTGCAGTGAAATAAGCAAAACAACTGAGTAAACACCAATAACAAGTAAGAAAGAACGACTGCAGTGAAAGGAGATGAAAGGAAGCAAACGTCTGAGGGAAAAGAGGAAGATTGAGTTGACCCAAAGTGAAGGAAGCTTACTTTGGTAAAGGGAACGAATGGGACAGCAGGATGAGTGAAGCGAAATGGCAGACAAATGCAGAGTAAAATGCAGTAAAGAAGGGGGGAGAAAGAGAAGAAGAAAAGAATGGCAGAAGGGCTGTGAATGGGAAAAGGACCAGGGTTGTGAGAGCAGGGAGAGGAGAGAGAAATGAAGCCTTGATTCTCCTCCTTCAATGAAATGTGATTCCTTTATGCGGAAGATGAGAGCGAGCGAGGAAGAGAAAGTGAGGGAGAGAGAGCAGTAGGAGGGAGAGGGGGAGGGCCAGTGAGAGCTCACAGGAGAGGAGGGGGGGAGGAGGAGAGTGGTGCATTTCTTTGAATAGAGAAAAAGGTTAACAACATAGATGCTGCGCATGTATGGGCTTTCTTGCTGTGAATGCGTGTCTTTTCTGAAGCACCGTGAGCCCCCCAGGATGGCAACGCAGATCAAATAATTTCACCTCGGTTGGAGAAGAGAGAGAGAGAGAGAGAATAACTGGCTTTTTACTGCAGCAGAATTCATTCACTTTTGTTGTGCACTCTCCTTTTCGCTGCTCTTCCCCCCCCCCTCCGACACTCTCTTCAGCCCCCTTCCTCCATCAATTTGGGGAGAGATAACATTACACCTGCTGTTCCCTGAGTGTACTGCATTCACTTTATTTCCCTCCACATCTCTCTCTCTCTCTCTCTCTCTCTCTCTCTTTTCGTCCTCATCTTCGGGTCTTTGTCTGAGCCTGCCTTGTTTTCCTGATTTTACCACTTTTTCGATCCTTCCATTAAAAATCTGATTCATGGCCTCCCCCCAACCTCCCTCTCTCTCACCCTCTACCTCTTCTCCATCTACATGCCTTTACACACACACACGCGCACACACACACACACACACACACACACACACACACACGCAGTGCATGGGAGAAGTGGCAGAGAGAGCATTGACACAATTGTGCATCGCATGAATCTCAGTGCGGTTGGAGGGGGCTGCAGCAGTGTGTGTAGCACGCACATAGGCTGATTGAGGAGATCTAACATTAGTACGGACACCGCACTCTCGGGAGGCAATTAACACCTACACACACATGCTCATACACACGCACGCACACACACACACACACACACACACACGGTGCTGCGCAACCTTACGTCAGACAGGCATTCTTGGGAAAGGGGGAAAATAAGCAGGGTGACGGATATCCACGTCTCCCCTCTTCCCCCCATCTTTCTGTCACTGTTTTCTCCGAACACATCTTTGGGTGCTCGGATGCAGGGTTGCTGCTGGTGGGGAGGGGATGGGGATGGGGAGGGAGGGGGGGGGGGGGTGCTCAAGCTTCGCAGTGGCTTAATAATGGAGTGGATTTGAATGTACACTGACATGAGCATTGACCATATCAATGCCACAGTGATGGCTGGAAAAATTACAGCAGAGAGCATAAGGGATGGGGCAGTCACGTCGCAATAGCTGAAAACACCTTATTATCACTGCGGTGTCAACAACCAGCCTGTGAGGATGCTGACCCATGAAGGTCAGCATCCTGCACTAATAAGTAGGCATCGTTGTGGATGCTGTGCTAAAAACAACTTCGCCACCCCTTATTTCCCCAGCTCCCCCCAAGGTCGTTCTGTGCCCTTCCACCAGCTGATTATCAAGTGAATAATTGCACATACAGCTGGCTTTAGCGCGAGACTCGTATTGGTATTGCAATGTTGACAATCCACATCTATTTCTCCCTTCTTCTAAAATTTCTGCCCCTTTTTCTCTCCCCGCAGACTCCTCAGACTCCTCCCTCCTCCTCCCTTCGGTTTCTCTCATCCTCTCCCTCCCCCTCGGTCCTCTATGCTCAGTTCGGTGTGTGTATCCTCTTTCAAAGGGCGCAAGGGTGGGAACAAGTCGTCCAACAAAGCATGTTACAGCGCAGACATGACTTGTCCGTCGGAAAGCGAGAAAATCGTGATAAACTGCGGAGGGGTGCGGCATGAGACCTACCGGAGCACCCTAAAAACGTTGCCTGGCACCCGCTTATCGTGGCTCACCGATGCGGACGCGTTCAACAACTTCGACTACGACCCCAAATTAGACGAGTTCTTCTTCGATAGACACCCGTCAGTGTTTTCCTTCATCCTCAACTATTACCGCACTGGGAAGTTACACTGTCCCAACGATGTGTGCGGTCCCCTGTTCGAAGAGGAGCTGGCTTTCTGGGGTATCGATGAGACGGACGTGGAGGCGTGTTGCTGGATGAATTACCGGCAGCACCGGGATGCGGAGGAGGCACTGGACAGCTTCGAGAATCCAGAACCAGACGCGCCGGACGACGAACCGGCGCTGGGCGGTGCGGATGGGGACTTGAAAAGACTGTGCATGCAAGAGGACGCGAGGAAAGCGGGCTGGTGGAAAACCTGGCAGCCCCGAATATGGGCACTGTTTGAAGACCCATATTCCTCCAAATATGCCCGGGTGAGTTACGTCTCTCCTGGAGGGACCAACATGTTTATGTGCTGTTGCATATTCTGCCTCATGATGTCTCACTGCTTGGGTCATGATAAGTTTTTGAAACTTTTTTTTTTTTTTTTAAATGTTCTGTCTACATTATCATTGAAACCAGTCCGTCAAAATGAACTGTAGGCTGACTGAGGATAGCTTGCATTAAATAGCAGGATATAGACTATACTGGCATTGAATAATTCATGCATAGGGAAAATGGAAAATGGTATGGGAGCTATATTTATTGGATGGTATACTAGATTATACAACAACCAAAGGTTTTGTCAAACGCAAGACATCCATGTCTTATACTTGATATATTACATATTTCAGACCAGCTGGATTCACACCGAATACCGTTTTATTGCTATCATAATTCCTATCATTGTATCCTTCTACTTGAGAAGGTTTGATAAATACTTGTCTCTAAACGTGGCACCCGCTGCGCCTCCTGTATCCAAACGCCCTCATTAGGTCACATTTGCCCGTTTGCGATGCACATCAATGCGCCGTATTTCACGGTAGTCTTATTTATTGTAGCACTGCACTGCTCATACGACGCCGATTCGTCAGTGTTGAAGTGCATGTCTTTCCCCACATATGCCCTTGGTACTACAGTCTGCTGGGTTGTGTTTTGCCGGTCCCAACCCCTCTCCCAATTGAATACATGGCTTTTACGCACGGGCTTCATGCTGTTACGCACAACTCGCTCCTATTGTTTTCATGTAAATACTTCATGATGTATATCTTAAAAGCAAACGTTTGATAGCATTTGATCATACAGGTGTACGAGTAACAAGTACTCCTCACTGTGTTTTTGATCTGTGGTACATGGAAACAGTTACGGTGGGCTTGTGGTTCTTTTTTTCTCAGACCCTCCAGTTACAGTCGGAACCAGCTGCTTTGATTTGTGTTTTAGTGATTTCGTTTTATCATCCCTGTCTTGCACCCTGTCTACTATTTAGCTGTTATGAGGGTGTGTGAGGACCATTGGATGCATGCCCATAGGTGCACATGCAAAACCAGACGGTCAGCTGAGACCTGCAGTGGCCAATTCATGCCATCACGCTGAAAATAGTTTTTGAAAAAAAACATCTTAAAATACAAATCACTGCACACTCAGCCATAAATACTGTATCTATAATCACTGATGAAGACAATAGCTGCACAGGCTGCTACTCGTTATTCCCAAACACACACATACACACACAAACCCCAGGTATAGATCTACATACCTGCATTCAGTATCCTCCGAAGGAAGAGTAAAGTGTTGGGCTGTGACAGACAGTCTGGTTTAGGCCACCTGATCCGCCTCTCTGGACTTGGGATCAGGCAGGGCTTCTCTAAGTGTCACTCTCATCCCAATTGGATTGATTTCTCACTATCTTTTCCTCTACTCAATGTAACAAAACAGCACATAGTGGTGTGATTCTTTGCAGAATGTCCAAGTGTTGCATGAGAGGGAGATAGCTTCAGGGTTTGGATTTTCAAATTAAATAATGACAGGAGCAAGGCAAACAAAAGGGTGCTTGACATGTTTCTGGAAAAATAAATGGATTTGGTGCTGAATTCTAATTGATCATTCAGTACGAAGAGGCATCATTTGCAGCATTGCCATACCTTGAATTCAAGCTACTGTATACCTGCTGCCTAGCCGCTAGAATGCTGTACATTATGTAATGATCAGTTTTACACCACATCCTCTTACAGCGGCCAAGAGCTCACGGATCATACAAAAACATTTTCAATGAGTGTAATGGTTGCAGATAGTGGTGTTTGTGATCGTTGGGGTTATGCAGGGTAGGTGCAGGTCGGTGGGATTCATTTCAATGGCTGCAGCTCTTTTTGTGGGTGAACACAGCCCTGTTTCTCTCTGTAGGTCTAATATGCAAGTGCTACACGTCAAACAGCGTTGTGACCCAGATCACTTGTTGTTTTTTTCCCCACCCTCGCTCTTTCTGAAAGCATTATGTCCAACGTGGCAGAACCTCTTGGTGTTTTCGGTCCTGTGGGATGCAAATTATATGTGGAGAGAAAAAACGGAGAGATGGAGGGAGGCTAGGACAGAGGGGGAGAAAACGAGATGCTGATGTGGAAATACAATGAGACAGATGAGAGAGAGAAACAGAGAGAGGAAGCGGGAGACGAGAGGAAATAAAGGGAGGCAGAAGCAGAGACATTACTCTAATGATTTAAGGGGTTTTTGTTTGCATGGCTGTCGCGCATCACCAATCAATGTTTTGATCAGAGCGTTTCGACACGCATGCGGGGCTATTTTCTTAAAAAAAAAAAAAGAAATCCCCACCTCCTTCTCCGCTCATGCATGTGAAGCTCGATCGGGGAGCTACCGTAGCAGCACACACATGTACAAACACACATATGCTGGTGTCTGTGCTGGCTTTTCTGCTGCAGTAGACACGGGAGAGAGGAGGGGGAGCACTGGAGGAAGAGAAAAGAGGTGGAGTGGGAGTGAGAGGGATAGACGGAGCGAGGGAAATGGAGAAGGGGTGAGATAGTGGAGGAAAATATCGAGGAAAAATGGGACTGAAGGGCTGCAAGGGACACGGAGCGAGACGAAGAGGACGAAGAGGGGTATTGTGATAAACAGGGAGGAGGTGACACCCACAGGGAGAAAGACGTTGCATGATGGGGGTGGGGACCCTTGTCTTCGCGTCTTCGATTATCTGTGAAGGCTTGAGCTATCCAATCTTCCTACCCCGGCCCTCCTGCCTGCCAATTGATTGATAATTAATTGATTATCTTCTCTTTTGTCTATTTTTAAAGCCATTTTCTCTTCCTCTATCACCTCTTAAAATATGAGAATGCTCACAAAGACTAATGCTTGAATGGTAACACAACCGTTAACACATTGACAAAATGTATTTATGTATATGTTTCTGTTTGATGAGGTGGTATACAACATGATTTGCGACTGATTTCTTATTGATCAGTGTTCGGTTGACAAAGATCTTGCAGTGCAGCTAAGACGACAGAGAGCTGTTCTATGATGTTTGACAGATTGTGATCGACTATCTTACTGTTTTAAAGTATAGTCTGCCTGAATGACAATGATCCTAATCGGATATCCAAGGATCCATCATTATTGACGTTGTTGTGTTGTGTGTTTTTTGTCATTGAAGGTAATCTAATTTGATGTAATCACTTGACACTATCTTGTCAAACGAAGTTAGAAGTTAGACTAATTAAATGGTTCAATTACTGACAGGAATATAGACATTTTGGAAATGTCGCACATGTAAAAAAAAAAAATCATTAAGTGAGTGTTGAGCAGTCAATATTGGACATGAAAAGTCTGAATGATGGCGGTAAAGTTGAGTAAATGCTACACACATTAATACAGTGTAATTTCTCGCGTCATGGAAAAAATGAGATGCTGAATTTTCAAGAAGCGATTTGTTTTTTTTTAAAGCATTTCGATAAAACTAAATCCATTGCTGATTATCTGTATGGTGCCCTATAATGTCGTGCCACTGTCCCACATGGTTTAGCAGTGTTGGTCACTTCCAGTTTCGCACCAGAAGTGCACGTTGTCTTTCTCAGAAATCTCCTGACAAAGCACCATTTGTAGCTCAGCATGTACAAGATGCCCCTTTGTCCCCCCCCCGTGCCTGTATTTGGTTCATTTTTGGGGGAGCAGCACTGTGTCCGGAGCCCCCTGTCCGTGAAGGTCAAGTTCTTTGTTTTCTGTCCTTTCTCCACAGTGCTGCCGTTGTGCCGGATGGCCTAGAACATGTTGTCTCCGGGTATAGAAAAGCACTGTGGTGGAGAGAAAATAGAAAAGAAGATGTATTGAGTCAGTGTATGATGTTGGGTTGGAAATAAATTGACCTATAGGCAGGCTTCCGGTGATGTTGTCATCTTTGTCTGGGAAATTGCGTTACATTTTTAGGGGAGTTCATGAGACAGAGAAGATGAGTTCTGTGTCGAGAAATACAAAAGTAAAGTTTTTACTTCTCCAACTTGCCATTTAAAACACCTGTGTTTAAAGCATGATTTTGCTATGAATCATTATCAGACTCATTTATGCTAGGACACTTCTAATTTCAAATAGTGTTGTGACTAATTGTGTTTGCCCCAGAGCCACGTACAGAACCTCCCGACTCCAGTCGGAGCGTCATGGGAACTGTGGGGAAGCTGCCAGCAACCCTGGACTCTACCTTGCCGTATTCCTCCGTTATTCTTTCTGTTTACCCATTAAGCTCCAGGGAGAGTTAAAATCACAACTGCCATCATTACCTCTATCTAAAAAAAGGTGCACCTCACCCTGAAACTGCAACAAAGTCGTCCTTCTCTGATGAGAGGATGAGACTATGTACTTGTATGACCATTCAGCGCATAAGAAAACACAAGTCTGAAAATAGCTGAAGCACCAAACCTGTCTTGACAGAGAAAAAAAAACCCACAGCAGTAGCTGCTGGCAAGGGCGTGATAATTAGTCAACCTGCCTCTCCTGTGCCTCCAATTGGTAAATGTATTGTGTTCTGTTTCAATTTTCCCAGACAATGTCTTGTACCGGAGGCCTTCTCATGTTGTGTTTGCATCCTCGGAAGTCACAGTCCCTCTGTTCGTAACTTGAGCACTGTCTGTTGGCGATACTTTTCTGGATAGGTGCTTGATGTCTCATAACAGGGGCAGAGACATGATCTCTGTTTAAAGTAAGTGATTTGTTTTTATCCGGCAGCAGAGCTTTATGTTGCGTCGCCAGAAGATATTTAATGCGTCTGCTGACACGAGAAGGACTTTAGACATTTGTACACAGTTGTAGTTGTCGAATTACGTTCGTCCTCTCTCCTGTCTTTCTACTCTGCCTTTTTTTCCCTTGCTCCTCTCTTTCTGTTCTTTCCTGTCTCACCTCTACTACCTAGTCATCTTGTCTAACAATGGAATACATGAGTACTTGATAGACAACCTACAAGAATGAAATCGAATAAATCCTGCAAGGCATTTTCAAATTTCACATACAGGAGACAAAATACCCGCCTCCCTTCCTCCCGTATTATGATCCAACTAAGCTCTTCTTCATCAGCCTCTCTTTTCCACATCAACCAGTTCACCAAACTCTGAAAATTCAAAATAATATATTATTTGAATAATGGTGATCGCATTTTGGAAAACATTGTGCTGTGCACGTCTGTGCGGTAAATATGTATGTAGCAACCGGTTAGCTCAGGTTAGCACGAAGACTGGAAACAGGGTAACAGCCAGCCTAGCTTTCTGTAGAAAAAAAATGAATTTGCCATTTTTATGTGCCAGACTTTGGCACGGACGAGTAACTTCCTGAAGTCTCCTGGTTGCCAGGCAACTGCTCAGAGGCAAGAAATTGTTCGGCACATGACCCATCCGCAAATTGCAATTTTTCCACAAAGGTTTTCTCTACCGATTAAATAAACAAGATATAAAGTTTTAATTAGCAAGCTTTAAAAGTGCTTGTAAACAGATTTTGTTGTCCTTGAACAGAGCTGAACCAGCCGGCTGCTGGCTCCAGCTTCATATTCACTGTACAGACATGAGAGTGGTATTGATCCTCTCATCTAACTCTTGGCAAGAAAGTTGATTTTCCAGAATGTCAACCGACTGCTTTAAGCATCACGTTACATTTCAGACAGAAGCATTTCACATGCTGTGTGATTATGTTGCAAAAAATCGCTTTCTCATCACTCCAAATTACCTTTCTTCTTCTCGTTTGGACCTCCTCTGCCATTTCCTCCTCCTACTCTGCCTCAGTCCATTTAGCCGCGCAAGTTAAGTGCTGACTCGGCACTACACACCCCTGTACTGGCAGTCAATTCGTTAAACCGTTGTGGCAAACCCTGGACATGTGCTCTTACGCTCTCGAATAGAAAAGAGTTCCGGACACCGGCAGTGGTGGAGAGCTCACACGGTGCCGGAGCCGATTACAGCGGTGGGAGTTTGAATTCTCTAAATGGGGCAAATCTTGTCAAATCACACGAGAGAGCAGTGTATTGTTTACTACAGTTGCACAGACCGCCACACACACAGTGTATGTAAACAAACAAGTAGACAGTGCGCTCATACGCACAGAGAAAAACAACACTTAATTGCGTGCTGAATCAAAAGTCCTTTCGCTGCATAACGATCGTCAATTATTCATGAGCAATAGAACAGCACATGCTGTAACTAAAGAGAGACTTAATGTGGTATCGAAACACATTTACCCACTTCCATTACAACATGCATCTCACATTTGACCCCCTCGAACAGCCCGGCTGAACATAGATCACTCTCGGTGCCCCCACCTTTACACACTGGCCCATGCTCTGTAAGTGTAGCTGCCCATAAACCATCCAGCTGAGCGTCCACACTTACAGCACACAGATGAATCACTTCATTTGACACGCCTCCACATGTAACTCTGCAGATCACTCTCACACATGCCAATGTCCCAAATGCATGCCTTATACAAATACATAGATCAACAGACAGGATGGAAAATAGCTGAGCGATGTTTCAAAAGAGCTTTCCAATCACTCATCATTTTAAGAGCTGAAAACGAATTTACATTTTTATTATTCATTGTCCTGTAGATCTTTTTATTTAAATCATCAAACAAAAAAAAATGCAACTTTCCAGAGTCAAAGGCATTATTAGATAGAGAAAAATAGAAAATCCACAGATTTGAGACGTTAACATCAGCAAATAATTTGGTACTTTTGAGATAAATGATTAATTAACGATCAAAATTCCCAATTTATCTTCTGTTAATCAATGAAGCAACGAATTGTTTCAGTACGAATGATACAATCATGCAATTAAATAACTTCAGAGAATAATGGTGGCTGACCATTTTGGGATTTTTCGTTCATGTTAGAAAAGCACGAACTTGATCTGCAAGCATCCCAGGGCTGACTATTTCTTATTAACGATGAATCTCTGGATTCTTTTCTCGATGAATCAATTAACACATGAATGTCAGACAGTTGACGTCATCAAATTGCTAGTTTTGTCCGACAAACAGTTGAAACTATCACACAATTTACTATCACACAAGAAAAAGAAAAACAGCGAACCCTGATCATTAAAAATCTTAATCTCGGGAACGTTTGGCGTTTATGTTTGAAAACGCACTACTTTAGCTCTACTGATGACACGTTTCTGGATTTAGCATGTAGTCTATCGTTGGCCATGGCGTCGTTCCACAGTGGCACTTAAACAGTCAAACTGCATCCCTGCTCATTCCCTTGGAAAATGACATTGGAGGGCGTCACTGGGACAATTCCTGTGTGACCATCTGCTTCCTCGTGATTGTCCCTTCTGTCCAAGTGGCAGCGGAGTGGAGGCAGAGCGAATGACTACTCTAAATAGAAATGTGATCTGGACAAGTGTTTAAGAGTCTGATTCAGGAGTGGAATTGGACGGAGGTGTATCAGAATGCCGTGTTTTTTATAGATTATTTTCTCAAATTTAGGCGTTTATATTCTGTTGTTTACCTCTATGAGTAGCATGACATAGAAAGGTTTACAGCCAGTGATCTTGTTTTCCAAAAAGGCCTTTTGTGCATGTCCCATTTCATTTTCAGTTTTATGATGGACCGATGAAGTTCGTTATGGATCGTTACTGAAGCACAGAGGGCGAAAGGGCAGAGGGAGAAAGGACAGAGGGGGTTGAGAAGCAGCGGAGGAGGAGGCATAAAGGCAGTCGGTCATCACAGCTCGGCAGAGCTTTGCCAAACATGCGTTACATGTCTCGAACGACACAAGGATGGAGAAAGGGGTGAGGAAGGGAGAAGAAGAGGAGGATCGGTTGAGAAAGAGGGGGAGGGCTGCGTCGCAAGGACAAATGCACATAGCATGCTGCAGTAATCCGGAGTGAATACAAAGCAGATGAGAGGGAACGGACACGTGTACAGTTCACTCACCTCCATGCGATGTTTGTTTGTCTTCAGAAAGGTTTGACATCATTGCAGGGAATTAAATGGAGGGGACCTGAACGCTAGAGCAGATGCATCACTGTGTGTGTGTGTGTGTGTGTGTGTGTGTGTGTGTAGGAGAGCTTACCGATTCAACTGTAGTGTGTCAAGGAGTTGAGTCATTCAGGGAATGTCTCAAACAGAAGTCTGTGTTGTGATTTCAATTTGACTAGGATCTCTTCCAAGAGCACTGACCTCAGAGAGTCAGTGCTTTCAGCAATAAAATATACGCGAGGATTACCCCGAGCTGAAGCTAATTATATCTGGAAGGTCAGTGCCACCTCCCTCCAACCTCAGTCGCTCCTCCTCCTCCATCTCCTCCTGCATCCTGATATGACTTTCCGTCGATTGCACTGATACGATCACTCAATCAATAACTGATTATCGATCCATTGTTTAGGTTATTCAAAACACAACATTTCAGATATGATGCGTTAATATTCATAGCTATCCAGCATCATCTTAGAATTGAAAGCTCCGCCTTTAACAGACATTAAGTCAATTTAAAAAGATTGTGCTGATAATGCTAACTTAAACTTAACTGAACATTTGAATGCAGACCTTCTATTGTGCAATATTAATAGCTTTACTGTTAATAGTAAATAGTTTTACTTTGCACACTAAGTACTTTTTCTACCACTGCCGATACCCACATTCCCAGTTAGAGAAAGGGTGAAAAATGAAGCAAGACAGCGTTTGCCTGGGGGGGTGCCATGCTGAGCTGCAGAGCCTGAAGCGTCGCTGTTTGCGTGTTTATTTAAAGTGTATTAATATTGAACGTGCCACATGTCAAAATTGCACCCAATCCTACAAAAGAGCGCCAAGGGGTCCCCAGCAATGCACGCGCCAAGTGTGAAGTAGATCGGGATAATGGTTCCAGAGATCTGCGAAGGACAGACAGACAGACAGACAGACAGACAGACAGACAGACAGACAGACAGACAGACAGACAGACAGGCACTCCTTGCTTTATAGTTAGATTGTGAAGTCAATGCCTTTAATATCTGCAATAACGTTTGTTTTTGATGACTGGGTGAAGCAGAAACAACACAGCATTGATATGTTATTAGCTTTTAAGTCAATATAACAACAAACCTGTTTGGCAAACAGCTGCGTATTTACAGTACACATACGGAGCGACATCATCATGTTTTTCAGCTCTGCTTTTGGTCTCTTGAGGGAAATATCTGGCTCCTCTCTGCTCCACTATGTTCACCAGCTTTACACTAACCTTGTGTGAGCACCGTTAAGTGCTGAGCAGATAAACATACAGCGAGTTTATCAGAGCTATTGCAGCTAAATACAACGCTATGGGAGCGGTGAGAATGAAGCAAAACAGTGAAGGTGCAGGCTGTCAAAAAACAAAACAATTCGCTGAAAGAAGCTAAAACACTCTTGAGTCAGGTAATAGTTCTCAAACCCCTTTCACATACAACTGTTGATAGATAGAAATTCAGCTGCTTTAAATTCATTAACTAATGATGGTCATTGGTCATCCTTTTTTTAACACTTCACGAAATGACTATTCAGATTAATTGAAGTAGATACGGGCAGTCAGTGGCTTTCCATGTGATAGCAACTGTATTTTGAAGACTTAATGTAAAATGACGGTCTGAACACTGTAACTATGGTCAACATAGACGTGTTTCATGAGCCACGCCATAAGATCTTAAACTCACACGAGGAAGCCTTGAGGTCAAGGGTCATAAGCGGCTAAAAGCCAAAGTTATCCAAAATTCAATGCATGAAAAAAAAAAAAGAAAGCCTCTCTCTCTTTCCTCTCAGTTTTGCTGCTTGTCCATCTCACACACCATGTCACTTAAAGGAACCATCTTTTGATCTTGTTCAGGAGTGTTTGACTATTAGGTTGACTATAATGTTAAGATTTATTATAATCGTAGCCTAAACGAGCAAAACCTTCAATTAATCCACTCAGAATATCACGGTGATAATGACAACAGTGATGATGGTAAAAGTGAAGGCTATTCCTGTAACCCACCCAAGGTTACACTCGCACTGCACGCTAAGTGGCTACTTTGGAAGTCTCCGAGTGACGGCTGCAGCCATTCACCGAAGACAACAGATGAATCACCTGATCCGAGTCCAACCCAGTGCACGGGTTGCCCTTCAGCAGAACGTTCTGGATCTCTTTTCGATGTTTATTTTTCAAGCCTCATTCAGGTGCAGATTTCACATCATCCCGCAACATCTTCTTGTCATTGCTGCAGCGGTCGCCCATTTGCTTTGCCCTCTGGGAAAGACTCCACATGCTCATTCTTCCCGGGCGCTGTTCGTCACACTAATGCTGATCAAACATCACCGTCGGTGCACACGGAAACAAAAGCAAAACCCTGTATCTGTCTTTATATCTCCGTCATGGTCTCTCACCCTTGCCCTCACAAATGCTAATCTTTCAATCGATCAATCAGCAGCCGGTCTGAATGATGGCGGTTCTGCCCTCGCTCCTCTGCATTCAGCCCTTCATGCCAGCTGTGCGAGCGGTATTTGGCTTCGTCCTGTCCTTGGTGCCTGAAAGCAGAGGCTAACGCAGTGGTTGTCATGGTGACAGAGAGCCAGGCAGGGCTGTGGTGATACTGTAATGATAAAGCTCTTCTGGATGGTGCCGCAGTAAACACAGCGCCACTCGGGTCCCGTTAAAGAAGAGCGCACCGTCGTGCATGCAAAAACGCCCGTAGTGCTAATATCAGCTCCGACAATCTCCCCTTGGTTATATATGACTTACATTGATGCTCTCCCAACACCTCCTCCTTTCTTCTTCTCTGTCTCTTTATTGCACTTTCACTCTCCGATGCCCTGCTCTATGCCCTTGATTGGTGAGATTCACGTCATTGCCTTCTCTCCTCCGCTCGTCCTTTTAGCTCCTCTCCCTCCATTCCTTCACTCTCTCTTCTTCATTCATCCATCCAAACACAATCAACGTTCTATCATCAACTTCCTTTTTACGGTTGCTCTCTCTCTTTCTCCCCTCTCTCTCAGAGGCTCTCTCTCATTTGCTTCACTCTCTTTCTCTCTCCATCTCTGACTCCCGCTCTTTTAAATTTATGTTGATGATCTTTCCAAATCTAATTTCAGAGTCTAGAGAGCGAGGGAGACTCTATTGGGCCTTGCAGGTCACTGGACTGCAGGTGTCACACATATGAGCTTTAATGTCGGGGATTCAACGCATTGAGCTTCACACAAACATCACAGTGGGCCTCTGACTCATACATTCAGAGCATTAGCGTGGCCGTCCAGACCAGAACACGCACATACCTTCACGTTGCAGCGAGGAGAGCAATGGAGGGAGAGAACAGACACAAAGTGCCAGGAGATGAATAAGTGTGAAGTGACAGATTGCTACTCCTCCTTTTATCATCTTCCTCCACCTCTTTCTTTCTCTCTGTCTCTCCACTGATCCCTCTCCATCACCTCAATGCAGTGCTCATGTAGTTACCACTCACTATCTGCGATCAGCAAGTGTGCAAACACACCTCCTGTGCCCATAGGCTGTTTGTCTCTCTCACATTGTGAGTCATGTCCACACACACACACAGACACACACACACAAAGACTTGTGCCAGACACTTACGCCAACAGATGTAAACACAAGCACATACAGTATACACACACACGCATGCACCTGATGTGTGGCATTAGGTGCATGTTAAGCAGTGGGGGTCTTCTCTATCACACAGCAGACCTCTGCTTGACATGCTGCTGCATATTTAAAAAGGACAGGCCGCTGTGATGGATTGATCAATATTGATTTGATGTGTAATCCACTGTGCACTACTGTATCATTTAATTACTGAAACCCCGAATGGACCTTTGTTTCAATAATGTATTGTGGCTTTTAACTACCTGGTCAAATTAATCACGGCACAGTAGGTAAAAGCTGCACTTAGCATGTTTATCGCAATCTGGGTTTAATTTGTGCCCTTCTTAGATCTGCATGTGTTGGTGTCACTGGTGAGTCTGGCTTTTCTAGAAAAAACGCTTTGTCGACACTGACACATTAAAAATAGTTCGCGCAGCTCCACGGAAAATTGGGAATCACTGAAACAGAATCGATGTGGTGTATTTAAAGTGTCAGCAAAACAAAACTATTTTGCGGCAAGTTTTTCATCAGACAAATTTAGCAAATAACATATCTATTTTTAAATCAGGTTATGATGAACATTTTAAAATGTGGCCCTCCACTGTGGCTGCTACAGCCCATTACTTCACCTGCAACCTCTTCTGTATCGGAACCACACAGCAGGCTGAGTGTCATTAGACGGGTGTATTGACATTATGGAAACTCCTGCTTAATGCAGCTTTGAGTCAAATTTATTTATTTTTATGTCCTGTGGACAAGATTCCAGATAGGCACAGAACTCCCTCTGTCCCTTTGGTTGACAGAAGTCAAGGCCTGTCATTTACTATTAGCCTTCAATCTCCTGACATCTTGCCCTCTTTTTCTTTTCTTTTTGTTTCATTTCACTTTTCCTTTGTCCTTTCCGTCGTCTTCTTTGTCTTTTTTAAAAGTCCTGTTTGCATGACGGTCACATTACTTTAAGATCATCAGAACACTGACCTACTTTAGGTTATCTTTGCAAAACTTACATCAGGATGCGTTCCTCTTCTTTTTTTATTTGTGTTTTCCTACGCATGGACCCACATCGTCTGGTCGCCCTCTCACCTCTCCGCCTCCTCCGTTGTTTCCACCTGTGTAGCCTACATAGACAATATGATGTTACTGTAGTTTTGCCACTTGTGTATATGTGTTTGTACATGTCTTAAAAGCACTGCAGCATAAAAAAAACTGACTTTGATGACAAGTCTCACACTTCTAATCATCCTCAACATTTCAATACTTTGTACGAGTACCAGTGCTGCTCATCTCCTCAGTTTAAGTGTTATTATACATATCAATCATCTCATCGTGAGGAATATTGGCAACAGTAACAACAAAAGTGCATAACACTTCAGAGCAAATCTCTCCTTCCCTAATTTGCACGTGTGACGTATTTCTGGTGTCCAGCCAATGAGGGGGCGTCCTGAGATGTTCCCACTGGTGCTATCCTGCTTCCCTAGGACATGGGGGCTGGTATAGAGGTAGAGGTAGGAGGGTCATTGAGAACCTCTGTGTGTGTGTGTGTGTGTGTCTATGTGTTTTCATGACACAGAGGGGTACAGCATGCAGCAATCTGAGAAAGTAGGTCAGACAACGACTAGTGACAAACATAGCAGAGGAGAAAAAAAGTAGGGAGAAGAGATGGAGAGAAAAAAGGCAGCAGAGGTTGGAGGTGTGGGGGTAGAGGCTTGTGAGAATATGGAAAACCAGACAACCTGGAACACACCTGATAATCTAAACTGCCAAACTATTTAGGATACGGATATGATCCTTAAAAAAACATGTCATGGCAATGTGTTGATTTAACTGAACAATTTCTATAAATAGGCAACGCGACAAGATTTTGTGAGAAGACGCGTTCTGGTTTCGGTTTGTAGTCCGAGTAGTATTGACCAATCATGTTCAAGCAGTCCATGGAGCAAAGGAGGTGAAAGGCATTGGACGAAATGCAATCTTGGAACCCACCGGCTATCGTCTGACGATGATTTCGCTTTTGATTGGTTTAAAATGAGCTCGTAACCTGTCTACTTGTGAACCAATCCGGTCGTACGCGTCGTCTCTCAACTCCAACTCCAGTCGCTCACCTCAAGTTGCTCATCGGACTGTAGACAATGACAAACGCACGGAAGCAAAGTCTTGGCCCAGATACTAGCAGGCTACTCCAGAACCCCAAAAAATATAGTCCCTCGCCCCCAGAGCCTTATCCGTCACCAGACCGACAGCCGATGGGTTTCGAGATTGATTGAACAACAAATAGATACCAAAATAACCGCTGACTTCCCTGGAAGGTCACTTCTTTGGCTGAACATTTAGTTCGTCAGCTGATCTCCTGAATAAATAAAGCTGCTCTGAGTCTTAAGTGTTCTACTGAGGGTATTTCTGTCATGAAGGCAAAAAATGTGTAGGCTATCATCCAATTTCAAAATCAAAGAAAACCTGGGAGAGAGAAGCGAGACCTTTCAAGAAACATAACGGAAACTGGTTCCCTCCATTTGCGTCGTTATAAGGCTTCCTCTTATGAGTGTGCTGCTCTTTATTACATAAAGGCATAATGTCGAAAATACACGATGACACGCAGAAATACACTGAAGGCACTCAGGCTTCCTATATATATGAGCTCCACTCAAGTATGAGTTCCCTTTCTCTTTCACTCTTCAGGCCATGTCTGTTTCATTATTTATTTGATGACTGCATCTATAAATACACTGCAGGTCTTGTAGGAATGGACCGCGACGGGGAAAGATTGTGCAGTAGCACACACTGGTGGTATCACGCTACTGCCATTGATTCAGTGACAACTGAACGGGTTACAGTATGTAACAATACGCTTGGGTAGATATACACAGATGTACATCACACAGATATTCAGAGCGAAGAAAATTGCCTTTGAGCGACGAAAAAGCAAGCAAACCTGAAACAAAAACTCATTTAGAATACAACAGCTTATTGTTTGCTTTCTGTCCAGGAGTTTCACCCAGAGGACAAGGAAGTAAACACGCAAACATGGCGCTGTAAGACATTGTAGTATAGGAAGGATGCCACTTGTAGGAAAGGTGCTGACTGAATGATATGACGGCTGATGCTACCCTGCAGCTTACTTGCACCATCAATCAAGTGGAGGAGCAGGAGGGGAATCCTCATTTTAAAATATCCCTGTTGTAAATATTGTAACTTTCTAAATATTAAAAATAACAACAACACTGATGTAAAAATAAGCTTGTTTGCAGGGTTTGCCATCATACTGTCTGTCAACAAATGTTTGCTTGGAAACTGCAGTTGGCTTTGACTGTTGCACTCATGTTTTCCCTCTAACAACACAGAACACACAGTGAGCTATAGGGTTGATGTGTGAGATTTCCACTTGTTAACTGGACTACAGCATGCACATGATCAGCTACTTATTGATATTTGATCTTTTCCCATTTGTCTTGTTTTATGAGGTCCTTTCAGACTCAAAAACCAACGGGTCCCACAGGTTTTGGGTCAGACTAAAGTGTGTGACCTGTTTATTCACATTTGTTTTAATTCAATATGTTTTAAATCCACTCATAGCTTATTATAAATGTACATATATACTGTTTGATAATATTACAATAATATGACCATTTTAATATTCAAGTTTTAGTTCTATTAAAAATGTAATTTCTCTGTAAATCATAATCTCCCGATGGCACATAATGTGACAGGATACTGACAGTACATCTATTTTATGACTTCGTTGTTCATCACAATCATTTATGACTGTCAGAAACAATTTGATCACGACTAATGAGTGTGATTATACTTGGACTTTGATCACAACGGGTCAAATTGTGCCAAGGTCCTTTTCGGGTCAGCTCCACTCGCCCTCTGGTCCGTTACAAAAAAGGTCTTTGTTTGTTTTTTCAATTAAGACAAAATCCAAATCTGATTTGGGTGAATGTTTTCTTTTTTGTTAGATGCAAAGACCTCAATGTAGATGAACATGACAGAGTGAGAAGTAGTCAGGAGTAGTTTTTTGTAGTATAAGATACACACATACTTTTCTATGTTCGTGTTGCTGAATTTCTTGATTTGACTCTTCACACTCACTTTCTCTTTCTGCTTTATCTTCATGTCTTTCTTCTTTCTTTCTTCCAGTATGTGGCATTTGGCTCCCTGTTCTTCATCCTCATCTCCATCTCCACCTTCTGCATGGAGACGCATGAGGCCTTCAACACCATCCTCAACAAGACAGAAAACGTCACAGTGGGCAACATCACCCGTGAGGAGATTGTCTACGAGGTGGTGACTGACAGCTGGTTGACATACGTGGAGGGCGTGTGCGTCATTTGGTTCACCATTGAGGTCCTGCTGCGAGTCACCTTCTGCCCAGACAAGCTTGAATTCTTCAAAAGCAGCCTCAACATCATCGACTTCGTCGCCATCCTGCCCTTCTATCTGGAGGTGGGCCTAAGTGGACTGTCCTCCAAAGCTGCCAAGGATGTCCTGGGGTTCCTGCGTGTTGTCAGGTTCGTCCGTATCCTCCGAATCTTCAAGCTGACCCGCCACTTTGTGGGCCTCCGTGTCCTGGGCCACACCCTGCGTGCCAGCACCAATGAATTCCTCCTGCTTATCATCTTCTTAGCCCTCGGTGTCCTCATCTTTGCCACCATGATCTACTATGCTGAACGAATTGGCGCCGACCCAGATGACCCAACAGCCAGCGCCCACACCAACTTCAAGAACATTCCCATTGGATTTTGGTGGGCCGTTGTGACCATGACCACACTGGGCTACGGAGATATGTACCCGGAGACGTGGTCAGGGATGCTGGTGGGTGCTCTGTGTGCCTTGGCTGGTGTGCTGACCATCGCCATGCCTGTACCTGTAATTGTCAACAACTTCGGCATGTACTACTCTCTGGCCATGGCCAAACAAAAGCTGCCCAAAAAGAAAAACAAACACATTCCCCGAGCACCCCAACCAGGTTCCCCCAACTACTGCAAGCCAGACGCCCTGGCTATGGCTACTGCATCACCGCAAAGGCTCTTGGGAAATGTCCTAGGTGGAGTGATGGGGCCTGGAGGCCTTGCGGGAGACTGTCCTCTAGCCCAAGAAGAAATTATAGAGATGAACAGAGGTGAGAGATTTGTTTTTTCATGTTAAGTTTCTTCATTTTGTCAACAAATATTGTCTTTTAATATCAAAACTGACAGTCATGCTTCAGGGGGAAGATGACTTCGACATACAGGGATGATTTCAGGGGTCCAGTGGAGAATTAGAGAGCCAAAGAAAGAAGTGGGAGCCCTGTCAAAGAAGTGATGCATAGTTGATTCTGGATCCACCCCTGAGAAATCACTGGCCCATTACAACGTATGTGTAATTAATGATCAACTGGTAGATCCACAGTTGCCTTAAGGCACCCATCTGTCAGTGAAGAACAAAAGAAAATGAACTCAATTATCTATTACAACAGCTTAATGCGTCTCAGTTTGGGCTGACTGTACACATTTTCTCTCTGGCATTAGCAGTAATATCAGGAGGAGAGGTAATTTGCCTCTTTGTTGGCTCTTTACATGCTGCAGCATCAGGCGTCAGTCACATGCAGCAATAATGCACCTTTAATGCGTTATTTTGCTGCCTTAGTCATCCGTGAGACAGAAAATATGAGTTTCATCAGTGCTTCTACTACATCTTGTCTGCTTGGCTTCCCTCCAGACTAAAAAGGTTTCCTGTAGGTTGTGTCAGTCGATGTTTTAGCAGGAAGTTGTATTCGTCAACATTTTGACAACTGGCTCCAAGACTGCTCTCCAATATCATCACTACATGGTGTAACATATTTTATCATGTTGCCTCAGTGTATCATTCCCAAACATGATTTATCACTCGACATTGACGGTTTGTATGTACATATATAGACATGATTGTTTTGTCTCTAAGATTCTCAAAATATTGGCAAGTTACCAAAGCCTAAATTAGTCCAAAGTAAAATTCACTGATATGTAAAAAAGAAACAAGCAAGCAATGTGTACATTTAGGATTTTAAAATGTGATAATTTTCCTATGAATTGCCTAGAAATATTGTTATTCATGACATGTATGTTTTCGCACTTGATCAACAGTACAAACGTATATTATCATTTTCGACACACAAGATTTTCTGTAGTTTTCTCATAATTCTTCCGTGTGTGGTTCCTCCACCTATTCCTCTAGATTCCAAGCAGAACGGCGATGCGGCGTCGGCCGCCCTGGCAAACGAGGACTGTCCCACCATCGACCAGGTGCTGAGCCCAGACGAGAGGAGCCCTATCGGGCGAGGGCCGACCCGGGAACGCTACCAGCAGGACCGCGCCTGCTTCCTGCTCAACACCAGGGAATTCCGCGCCACAGATGGGAATGTGCGGAAAGGTACGTTTCACACAAGGAGACGGATACAAAAACATGCACATCTTACGTAAACAGATCCACACAGCAAGATGCCAGGCACAGCATACTGTAAACCTACATATTATGCATACGTCTGTGCAGCCGATGCAGATCAGTACACAGAGGCTGCTGTGTAAATATAACAGCAGATCCAAACATTTAGGAAAGACGGTTTGGATGGAAGAGCACACATGAACTTTGGAAGCCTCAACTACAGCTCCAATCACAGCTAGCAGCAAAACACACTCACACAGTCATGTCGTTAAAACACATGCGTATACACTTCTGCTCTGCGTCTCCTGTTTCCAACTCTTCACATTCATATTGTCTGTGTTTCCATCTCCGCTTGGTACCATATCTTATTAATTCTGTCAGACAATTTGTTTCTGTCCCTCTACTTCTCTCCGTTCTCTTTCTTACCATTGGTGTCTGGATTTTGTTTCCGTGTCCCATAATGTCACATTCATTCATGCTCATTAACAATCTCTGTCTTTCTCTGTCTGCTGGACTCAAACAGTTGACCTGACCATGCATTAATTTACTTCTCGTCACTTCTGTTTCTCCCTCTCTGTTTCTCTCTCTCTCCTACCTTACATCCTGCTTTTTTATTTTTTCCTGCGCCCCTCCCCCCCCCCCCCCCCTCCCTCCCTTCCTCCTCCCTTCCCTTATGTGATGACCTTCTCTCCCTAACCTGCCGCACATTTCCCCTCTCCTCTGCCCCATCTTTCAACCTACACCCTCATTTCCCCTCTTCCTTTCCTTTGTGCAACAACGTAACTACCCCCCCCCCTTTTACCCCCCCATGTGCATTACCTTCGTGCTCATAAAATCCTGACACTTTTATTCATTTACTACTGCAATTCAACCACCACCACTGCCGCCAACCCTGCACCAAAACACTCCCTCCAAACTGCCAACACCCCTCGTTGAACAACAAACTAGAGGCAGCAGCCCTGGCACCCAGCCCAGACTCCCCTCTGACTGAGGATTGGTATAAGATGGAAGGGTCTCTGTTACAGCAGGACCTCAATGCAAACTCCACCTCCTCCTGGATCAAACCATAGACCAGAGGTAACACTGACAAAAAGTAAAAAAAGTAGTGGAGCCCTTAGCCTAGTCAACGTTTGACTGAAAACATACAGACATTTTGATCTGGCTCTCCATCACGTAGCATGTTTTGCAGTTGCACAAACTGCAGTACACGCCAACACGCATGCAAACACAGACGTAGCTGCACACACCATGCATGACTTCAGATCACAGACACACCACCATATCCACAATGTCGTGTCTACATTTTCAACAGTGTTTGAAGTGTCACTCATGAAAAGCCTTCTGAAAGTGTGCTGTCACTTTTACATGAAGCGAAGAATGCAAACGGTTGAGCTAAGATGAGGTAGCGCAGGAATCTGAATATCAAGATTTGGGTGGCATTTTAGGGTGCGTCTGATTTGTGAGGTATCTTATCCAATGAAACCTAACCTCAGCCGAATATCCTAACCGCATAAAGAAATTGTGAATTCAGCGACAATCTCTATAAACAATGTACAACAATTTTTTTTGAAAGAAAATGGGATTGGTCTGTGATATCGGGACACCCACAATAAGAAGTGCGCACAAAGAAGTGTACACTTGTGTGAGAGCTTACAACTTGCATAGAGTCATGAGTGCAAAGAGCGCATCCACGTGGGAAGTGTGTATGTGCAAATACATCCAGCAGCTCAAATGAAAATAACCCCGTCGTCGTGTCCTGTGTCAATAACCAATAAAACACAACACTGAAGAAGATTGAACAGAAACAGCGGGCCACGTTGTTGTCTGATGTGCCTCTGTGTTGTTGTTGTTGTTGTCTCTCTCTTCAGGTTGTGTCATATCACGCGTGTGTATGTGGGCTTTTTCATTCTTACGTGTTATACACTGTGTCTCTGTGTTTGTGTTGTCGTGTGTGGCTTCATTTACTTTTTCCCTTCGACTGTGTTTATTCGTGTTACTCCTCCTTACCCCACGGACCTCCGCCTTGGCAAACAAAAGCACTCACTGCAATTCAGAGAGGCTTTGCCTGAACAACAAACTCTTTCTACAGTTGTTTATTTTAAATCTATATATGTACATGTACTCATGCACAGGTCAAACATACTCAATGGCACTTCATCCTTCTATTCTAGAATATGTTTCAGGCTCAAAGATGGGCACAATTGCATGTACATGTGCAGTATTTCATGTAAAATCAATTGGCCAGCCTTGATAGTTTCACACTGTTGTGACACTGAGTGACGTGTTGTATGACAATCCAAGGCCTCAGGTCACTGGGGTCAGTAGAGCCATCCAGGTCAAGGGTCAAGGGATAGTACCTCTTGAAACATGCCACGCTGAAAACTAGCAAATATTTTGAACTGTTAATGTCGTTTCTTAATTCAGCTTTGTAAACAAGGCCAGTTATCGCGATACTTCTTTACAAAAAAGACTGTTGTGAGCGTGTAATGGATCTGAAATACTACTCCCTCGACCATGTATCTGTGCTTTCTAGTGTAGGCCAAAGTTCAGGACCTTTTGTATTTGTGCTGTGGAGGCCTGGATAGAAATCAAAAGGATTAGGAGCTGCACTCGGTGACTGAAACACTTATTTACCAGACAGACAGACAAGCGCTGTGACAGATTTGACTGAAAAGTGTCCACATGTTGTCTCAGGTAAGCAAGCCTCGAGCTTTCCGAGTCCTTCACTTACAGGTCCCTGACATTGCTTCAGTTTCAATGGTTCTTTTGTATGAACTGCAATTTAAGTCCTATAGAAATCCCTCTTTAAAGCAAATCAGGAGTCCATTGAAGACAACACGTGTCATTATGCTGAAGCTTCAGGGTTTGGGCTGCACTGTTGATTCATACATTTTGATTGGGGATCTATAATAGATCTGTAATCTATAATATTTAAGACGTTGAGCCTTGTGCACTGGAGACCAGCGCATGTATACAGCCCTATGATACACATAACCTTCCCGACGCCTATAGCGCACCAAGATTATTAAAAAACACAACCCATTGGGTTTATGTTCTCCTCTGATGAAAAAACATTCTGCTTCTTGTTTTTAAAGAGGGATTCTCACGCTGTCTGAACGTTATTCTTGTGTGCTTCACTTGTGATTTATTTCGTAGCTTAAGATGTCTTTGCAAACTTATTTTTATTACCTCTTCAGTTTCCTCTCTTTGATTGTTGGCCATTTGACTTCCTACGCACCCAAGGCGTATGCATGTCTCGCTCAGGTCAAACGGTCAATCAGCGCTTTGATTGCCCGCTCCCAATCACGCCTCGAGACCTTCTTCAAGGGCCTCCTTTGTTTTTGTCTCTCTCCCTCTCCGCATTCTCTCCTTTCAGTTCCTCGCTGTTTGATTAGGAGTTGTGTTATTTCTTTTATTTATTGGTTTTTTTTGTGCTTTATTTATGTCCTGTGTTTCTAACGTGGTGTGTTCGTCTTTCATTACGTATTTTTGTGGAGTATTATGTTGTGGTTATGTTGAGTTTTGTGTTGTAGTCTGAACACTTTATCTTTTTGATGTGCCTAAGATTACGTTTGATTTATTTTTAATTTATATATTTGGGTCTGTGGTTGTGTTTTTTTTTTTTTAAGTCTTTGAGTTTTGTACAATTGTGTTTTGTTGTTTGTTGTTTCAATTTCCCCTATGTTCTTCCTGTGTTCTCCTTTGAGTTTTACTATCACCTTTTATCTGTCTTTTATCGATTAGAATGATAAAAGGAAATTGGCAACACAACAGTGAAATTATTAACAAACAAACTGGCACAAATCTTCCATTTCCAAGAACTTATTTGACCAAAAAAACAAATTATTCATCACTAAATTCAACTAAAGCCATAAAATGAAAAAGAAAGTTTTAAGAAAAAACGTTTACAGTAAGACGGGCGCATTCGCTCTCCATCCACATCTCATCCCACTCCTTGTTTACGCAGTTTTATAATATTCATAATTAGGACATTAATTAGGAGAGATTGGTGGTGGAATTATATTTAAAGACCAAAGGTTTTATAATATTCACTTACTGGCCACCACAACACATCTGTTGTTTTTTTTTGCTTGTGCTCACGCAAAATTATTCATCACAGACAATTTCTGTTGTAGACAGTTATGATGTTAAGTGGCTCAGTACAACAACAGGCTACAACTAAATAAAATATAATCCCTTTAAATTCAACTCCCGAGCTCCTTTCGTGTGTAAACTCGGTATGTAGAACTTGTCCTACATTGTCTTGCATGTCCTAATGTGCATAACAATACAACTGTGTTTCTTTCAATGTTGCCTCATCACAACAAACCTGCAAATATTCTTTTGCCTCAGCCAGAAAACAACTTATAAATAAATATGTATGTATATGAATTTGAGCTTCAATGACCACAGCAGACGCGTACGAGTCTGTAAGACATACCGCTAACAAGAGCAGGCAGGTTACAGTTGCATGTCATCTAGTTTCCCCAGAAGACACCCATGTACTGTATGGACACATTGTGGCTTCTATACTGGTCATGAGGACACCGATACGTCTAATAATGGGTAACAGGAGATCACACCGTCTTTAACAGGCAATGGATCCCATGTAAGACGGCTACAGTACGGGGTTGTTCCAAGAATAGCATCTGAACAGTCAGCAAGTCCTGTGTCCTCCACGCGCTCATACAATTATAGGACATATGTCAGCTTACATAATAGCGACAGTCAAATAGCGCTCTGCCTTTTACATACATATAAGAATGGTTAAGCCTATTTTTTCGGGCCAATATTTTTCATTTTAAATGATCATTTCCTTGGTAAACAGTCTGGTCAGAATATTTGCAGTTTTTCCTCTCTGTTCCTCTGTGTTTTACCTCTCCATTACCTCCTCCTCCTGTGATTAACACTCATTCTCCATCCCATTCCCAGGCCGCCACTGCAGTGCAAGTGTAACTAAAGTCTGACTGTAGGTAGGTACGTACTCCCTTCGTAGTGTAAATTAAGTGTGACTTTGGGCAGGAATTATGTCATCACTGACTGTAGTGACAGCCAGACTCACTAATTCCCCTGATAGATGACCCCCAGAGCACAAAACCCCTGTTGATGTTGTAAATACAGTACTTAGCACAGTGAGGAGGGAGCTAGCAGACCGTGACAGACTGCAGTGGCTGAGACATGATTAACTTTATCAGCATTTTTATTAACTATCATTGTCTTGAATTCGACCAAGCAATACTTTTATACATCAGCAGAAGCAAACCAATGTACCAAGCAGCCAACTTAAACCGGTCACTGACATATATCGGAAAATCATCAGAACCACGTTACTCACGCATCTACATTATTCTTCATCAGATTCACCTTCATCCTGTCATCAGAGAGGAACTCTTTTTTTCCTTTTTACATATTTTACTCATATCACACTTGACAAGTGTGAACTCCCATGGTGAATACTCGTCATCGTTAATCGATAGCACCCAAGTAAAGCATAATATGTGCATATTTGAGCTGTTGGGACAATATATTGTTATTCCCTAAATATGTATATTTTTTTTTATAAAAAAAAAAAAAGACTAACTTATTTTAACGGCAAAAACAAGACGTTTCTAACTTTTAATGAGCAACAGTTGGTTGCATTGCAGAAATTGAATGTGGCTCTGAGGCTGGTATGAATTAGATCAAATTAAGATGGATTACATGCATACATTGTTTCCTGTGAAACTCTTGTGTGCGTGAAGGCAATGTGAAACCAGCACAGGAATGGTGGAGTACACCACCAACAATTAAAGCTACTTTAGAGAGGTAACTACTGGATGCGTTCAATGTATTCAATCGTCATTGACGAAAAAAGGCACACCAAAAAATTGTATCAAAAACAAAGTTTATTAAATTAAATTTAAGATTCACAATCTCCACCTCCAAGTTATTTTGTCTGCGTTTATTGTAGTTCTGCTATTAAAAACAGGTTTGTTTGTTTTTCTCTCTCTCTGCTGTGATTCAGCATCACAAACATGGCTGCCATTTGATGCAACCTGACAATGTGTCTCAATACATTTGGGTGGTGGAACTAAACTTCACATTGAAGCAGAACCACAGATTGACCAGACACCTTCTCAGACAATTTTTTTCATTTCAGCAGGAAGGACAAAGGGCGGCATGCTGTAGCAATGGGTGTCCTTTGTTGTCTGACTGTGCCCTTGCGATGGTTGGAGTTTGACAAAAAATATACACTTACTTGTTCATTTAGTCACAACCTCTATGAGCATTGCAGTTTTATTGCATTACATCCAAGTTCAATTTCAGCGAATGTCTCACATTCCTAATATAACTGTAAAACTCCATCCATTATGGGTCAGTTAGCCATTGATAGAGCAGATTAACTGCTACCTAACAATGTTGTTTTTAACTTCACCTGATGCAACAGCACTCCGCCAGCACAGCGCTATCATCTGGGTGACTCCTTCCTACAGGGGAAATTCAACATCTGCATGCTCTGTTGCACATAAACACAGCGGGAAAGGACACAAAAGCCAATGTGTTATTTCATAGATGAATTGGTTTTGTATACCTACGTTCAAGTACATACTCTAAAGTCACTTGCACAAGTGGACAAGTGGGCCGTGTCATTTCCCACTGTAACAAAATGCAAACTGATCTCCATTCCAGGATGCTATTACTGGGGGATAGGAAGTGTTTTTAAATGTTGCAGGGAGAACATGTTTGTGTTGGCCATCTGAAGTTTACAGGAACCCAAAGCAAATTATAAAGCCGAATGCAAGGCAATTAATTGTTCGACATAACTTCCTTGGTGGTCTAAACTTTTCCGCCTATAACTTCATGTGGTCAACTCCTACACTGTATCAGTGATATCGATGCATTTGCTACTTGTTTTTGTGTTAAACTGTATAGTGGTGGCCAAATAGTTGTCTAAAACACCTGAACATTGTACATCACGCTTTACATGATACAATGTTGGGTGCTTTATTCAACGGGTCGATTATAGGTGTTAAAACTCTTAATACCAAAGAAACGTTTGCTTTTCTGTTTTGAAAAAAAAGACATATCATAACTCGCATTTTCTTGTTTTGTCTTGTCTTGTCTGTCTTGTGTGTGTCTGTCCCCGTCTGTCCTTTATATGTCTTTATGATTTGATAACATTTACAATTTCTTCCCCTTCATTTTTTCTCTCCACTTATGTGATTCTTTTTCGATTTTGATTTCTTCTTATAACACCTTAAACCAATGCTGTGTAATCTTCATAACAAACCACCTGAATATGGAAAATTTGTCATGACAACACATTTCAACCATGATTTCCTTTTATTTCATTGGTATTCGATATCAATCACAAATAATCGAATCTAATGAATGGTTCGATGATTCAAATTATTTTCTTATTAAAGCAACAGGCTACGAGAAATCTCGCAGTCTCAATAGCATATCGGGAATGGCTGGGTCATCGCTGCGGCTTGCTCCCATCACGAGCCCACCCTTTGAAAGCTATGAGGCCCCGGGACCACTGCGCCGCTGTCGCTCCCCCATCCCCTCCATTTTGTACCAAAAATAAAAAGGATGTTCCTGATTGGATGTTAAAAGATGCCTTGGATTAGCTGTGGACTGATCGCATTAAAGCCTCCATTTGGATTGTACACTGTGCAAAAACAATAGCAATAACAGGAAATGATCTTGAATGTAGAAAGAATGACCCCTTGTCTTGTGAATCTAATGGTTTATGATGCATGAATCAGGTTAGCTGATGGGGTCGAATACCAAGTGTACACTGTTATTTTAGATCATAGGAAATGTAAAAAATAAATAAGATTTGGATGGGTTCGTAAATAAAATAGTAGCAGAGATTAAAACATTCTTAAAAAATGTGCACAGCTACATTATACAATTTAGGATTAAGTGTGGAGGTGGACATCCATTTTTTTAAATGTTCTGGACCAAACAAAAAACTCACCACTGTCCAGATAAATGACCATGAAGTGAGATGCTTCAGTTCATTTAGCCAAAGACATGATTACATTTGTAGATAAGATTGATGTTGAAAAGGTTTCTACTTCCTGTCTTTTGTAAATATTGATGTAGTAGCCTACAGCGTAGACATCATTTTGGTATTTTTTTTCCCAAAAGACAGCCGAGACAGATTTTATCATTGTGACATCATTGGACACTTTATGTTGATAGTTTACACAGAGGTGTCAAAAATGTAAAACAAAAAACTTAGCTGAAATGAAAAGAATGCAAATATTGTACCATGCAGTTTGTTTTGTTACATTGCTGTCAGGATTCCATGTATGCAATTGCTACCTTCAGTACAGTTAAAGAAAGGTCGATTCAGATTCTTTCTTGAGCAGTTGCATGCATGTTGTTTCTTACATTCCTACATATTTATCAACATATTACGCATCATATGCAATTAAAACAATCATATTCCCGAACAAAAATATGAATTTCATTATATGCCCCCAAAAAAAAATATATATATAAAATGTTGTTTAACAAGGGGGGCTTAGGATGAGGTTAGTTGGAGATGCGAGACTAAGTTGTGGAGGGGCCATTACATGTCTTACATGTGTAAGACGAGCTAATGAAATATGATTTTATACGTAGGAAATTAAGCGTTTAAAGGTCTTTGCAGTCGACAGATGAACAGTAAGCAGAACGTTTTTTTTAAATCAATGCTTTACGTGCAATAGTTTTCTGACAAGTCGGCTTGTTAATATACAATGCTGGTTGTTAGCAAAACCTAATGACGTCATGTCATTCAATGTTTGAGCTTCACGCTACCTGATAAACCCAATTAGTTGATTCTGTACTGATGACGGCAGATGGAGAGTAATGTATCAGCCTTTGGTTTTTAGCATTTGAAACGGGGGGAAACGATGTCCTTTTGTTGTAAACATTGTTAGGGCAGCTGAGGAGCTCACGAATAGCTGCCTGGGTAGCTACATGCTAACTGGTAAAATAGCACAATTAAGCTATCCCATCCTTAGCGATACATTTATTTTTGATGATGGTTAATGACTGAGTGGACATTATTAAAATGTTAATCAGAAAAGTAATGTAAATGAAATATATACTTCTATGTAGACCCACAATCTTTCAAAGAAATCTAATTACAATGTATTCAGAAATAATACATAAACTACATCAAATATAGCTACCGGTACTTATAAAGTCAGATATGGATGAATACATGATTAATAACATACGTAAACAAATACAAGCACTTTACTAACAGTCAATGTTATTCCTAACCTTTAAAGCTTGCATGTTGGGATAAGACACAGACCATATTACAACTAATTATTAGGTTGAACATTTGAGACTATCTGATCAAACGTCTCTCTCTACGGATGTTCAGCTTTTTAAAATATCTGCTCTGCTTCATTTTTATGTTCTTTTTATTAATACTTTTTCCATCATTTTTTATTTAAATGTTTGTCTAAAATGGTTTTGAAAATTAAAAATGCAATCTATTAATTATATTAATTGTAAAAGAATATGACATTGTTTACAATATTCCATTCCCTTGAACAATTTAAAATGAACAATCTGTTTTATAGCTTTTATTTTTGTAATGGAGGTTTTTCCTCAGACTGCCATTCTCACATAGAAATAGATGTAAAAGTTCAGCTAAAAAGATTAAAAAAAGAAGAGTAGCTCATTGACGTATGCAATAAACATGCAATATTATTTTAATGCTGGAAAACATGCTGTGCACACACATATATAAATATGCAGATCTATTTTGAATCATAAAAATGCACAGACTTTGTCGACTTATAATCTTTGATCCAGCTGTTCAAGGAGTATTACAATGACACCATGAGCCATTTGTCCTGTTTTACTTCAAGTCACTGTTACTGGTCCTGTGAACTTGTTGATGTTGTGGCTGCCACTTTTAATTGTTTTAGTTTTGTAACAGTTTTATATTTGTTTTCACCTGTACTGGTAATGTGTATTTCATTGTGAGGAATGCCTTTTCTGTACTACTGATTGTCTAAAGTAACATTTCTCGAAAAAAGATACAATGTTGTATTTAACTGTGCTTAGGTTCTTTAAAAGAGAAGAATTTAGTAAGACTAAAATCACGAGGACAAACTGTAAGTTCTTTAGAGGCAACGTTTGTTCGCAGGAGTAAAGAGAGAGTATTTAGAGTATTTACTTGTTTAGAGAGTCAGGTCCTGAAATTCTTGCTGTCATAATCTCTGGTCCCGATTACCATCATGTCTAAAATTCGATGTGCTTCCAGACTCTTCAACTTTGAGAAATTAGATATGCAGTATTGTGATTCAGGATGAAAACGATGACGTCACTTGAATGTTTGGTTGATTCTGTTGTCGACGGGGCTTTGAGAGGTGTGTACAAGTTGTAGTGTCTCATTTATAATCGATCCCACAGTCACTGCGAGAAGTAACGATTGGCTGGCTTTGTTTGAAACGGGTTTTTTCGAAGGCCATCGCACATATCTTCAGACCGAAGTTGCTAATAGTCGCGCTTGTACTCAGTATTGTTACGTTTCACCATTGTGATGTCAGAAAATGACAATCATTTTGTGTCGTCTGAAAATACCTGAAACAGCATGCAGAGCTTTGTCTCTCCAGTGAATCCAAGCGTTGTTTGACAGCAGCTCCTTCATGTACAACGTCAACCTAAACCAAGGGAAGGAAGGGAAACTCTGGGATAGTATGTTGTTGAGTTGATTTCACTGGCAAGAAATGCTTTTGTGAAACTGTAATGAGTTACACACATTGATTGACCTGGGTTCAATCCTCAAAGGTAACCTGAGTCCACATCAGCACACTTGAGTAATCGTCTGTATTTTTGTTAGCATCACTTCCTTCAGCGCACAAACCTCATGAAACCTGTCTGAGCGCACAAGCATACTGTATAATCTGAAAATAACTCCACAATGTGGATGTAACAACTTACGATACTTTAAAATATACTGGTATGCCACTTTATTTGGAATGTACATTTTCTGTTACGGTGAAGGGAAATGTCCATCTTATATATCTGCAGTGAATTGTTCAATCTCACACACCACTGCTTTCATTTGAACATTTATGACGAAAGAAGTACTGTATTTGTTTACCTTTGCCTTGTATTGTATCAACACTGAATCTGAAGAATGTCATAATTGTGGTTCTGTTGATCTTAAAGAGTCCTATCACATAGTTGTGGCCGATGCAAATCCCTCACTGTAGGACACTGTGACGTACACATTGTTTTAGTAAATGAAACAGGCAGATGTTGTAAGTGCCTCTATGAGGCCCTCGTAGGCTCTGATGTCAATTTAGGAGTTCATGCAAACTAGCTAGATTTAACTAGCTTCAACCTTCCAAATAGGTCAGTCGTTATTGTTGAATATGTACATATCTGTATCTACACATGTGAATACATTAAAGTCATGCAGAATGAATGTATCGATGTATACGTTGTGAGTGCGTTTCACCACAAATGATTTAATCTATCATCAGAAAGGTTTTATCTTGCAGTGCTCAATGAAGTGCCAAACTAACCTACCGACACCACTCACCCTGGCTTTCTGGTCGTAGAGGAGTATGTATTTCAAAAACAAAAAAACGTGTTTGTTTTAATTGTTTTTACAGTACTGTTTCTACACAGCATACCATTATTAATTCAGCTGTAATGACAAAGGAACAATTTGAGTGCGTTCTTGTTGTTTGCTTTGGTAAGAGCTGGTTCGACATGAACTAAGTGCACTGTATCATATTGAATATAAATGTACAGTACATGTAAATATTTAAATGGTTGGTCGTGTGATACTGTTTCACTATTGTACTTGGATTTAGCAAGCAAAGGAATACTAAAAGCTGCTGTACTGTAAGTACAGTCGTTTCATTTGTGATAAGAAGCGGAGGAAATGCTGTTTGAGTGCTATATAATGATAGAGAACTCGACAAACGAATGTAATGCGGGGCACACGTGAGGTAAAGCAAGCTATCAATCCTCTTGAGGCAAAAATACATTCGTCAAAGAAGTTCACCAAGAAGCTGGAACTATTCCTTTGACTTTGACCGACGAGTATCATCAATCAATAAGCTGTTGTGATTCACAGCAGCCGTGCTTAATGGCAGTATGTAACAAGACCAAGGCAGCTTTGGCACTGTTTCAGGATGTTGTTGGTGCCAGGAGACAGGAAAGGTTGTGCCCAAACAGACAGCAGTGTGTCTTTAGACTTGTGTAAATGTGCACGGTTTTTGTGAAAAGTGCAACGCAGAAGAAGGCATATAATGTACAGGTATTTATACATATGGCACTTAGATTCTGGACATTAGAAAGTCTGTGCTTAATGGGTGAGCATGGTGGGTTCGATGAGGATAGGCAGATACTGTAGATGAAGGCCTTTTATTCTTGGTTGACGAAATCCCGAACAATTACCGTACAACTGTCTTGCTAACAGCTCTGGAGAAAACTGCAACTATTCAGTGGAAATTGTCAGAGGAAGAGGGTGAGACGAAGAGCAGACGAAGAGCTAATGCGGCTGCAATAAAGGACGATGTTTATATCGGGTTGATGTTTGCTGATGAGACCACACCAGAAGCGTTTAATCTCCCCGTAAATAATGCCTGATGCCAGCACATGTGATACAAGAATTGTTTGCCATAAGTGTAGGCAAAGATTTGACAATGCTCAACCTGCTCTTGGTGACAAACATTTTCTTGAATTTGCACCTGTGTTTGCATGACGTGTAGCTGTCGTTGGGGGTTAAGCCTCCTGAAATGGTGTCAGCCCGATGTGTCATTATTTTACTTCTTTTAAATTTGAAAACTTCCATGAACAGCATTGAGTACAGTATGTCTGTATGTGTCCATCTGTCGAAAGTGTTTTTTTTTGTACATATCATTTAAATTAAAATGATTGCACGCACACACACACACACACACACACACACACACATTAGTGAATAACTCATCACCTACTCTTGTTGGAAATGGTCTGTACATAATTCACGACTGTAAATATAATGATTTGCGGAGGTTTGGCAGAGGTGGGCGCACGGCGCTGGTCAGTTGGCTGGCAGCTTGTTTCATTCAGTCTACTGTTTGCTTTTTCTAATTGTCGTCTGCCACCAGTTTTATTGTCACCATTTCTTGATTTTGATTTTCAAGAATAACTTCTGTGCCAACTTTGTGTATGCTGTATGTTGGAGACAGACTGTTTTCTTTAGCTGTGTTAGAGTTGTCATTACAGTTTAAATGTGTGCACTTCATTCTGACATGCACAGTTAACCAGCAGTTTACAGGTAATGGTAATCCCTGATTACTTCCCCTATTGTACATCTTTTTAGTTACACCATAAAACTGTGTTATTAAAAACAATGTAATTGGCAAATTCCAAAATATGAGATTGGTTTGTATTCGTGGATCTCTATTATAAACCAATCTAGTGCTTGTAATGTTACAAGTTTTAGTTAAGTTTCAATTTTACTTGAACATGATTTCTTACAAATTCTGATGATTCTCTGTGAACTTAAAATTAATGGCTTTCTGTTCTTGTCTTCACAGTGTTAAGTTTCTAGCATTCGCCTTCTCTCTAATGAGGAGTCAGTAACCGGTAAACACAAATTTGCGGCGGGAGCCACGTAAGCGTCAAGTGTGACACGGATGGACAGTTTAAAGGAGATCTTTGGGGTGACAAGAGAGAGACCAGAGGTGAATCATGAATTAAATAATCACATGGTCTGCTCCTCACGTTGTTACCAAAGCAGCCTCTTGGAACTCCGACCACATTTTTGTCAATTGTCTGACTGACCTTTTTTTTCGCTTTTTTTCTGAAAACTGACTGAGCATTGCACTGACACACTTTTGGGAGCGAAAAAGGACTCCTGATTACACATTCCAGATGACATCTCTCTGACAACATTATACTCGCCATCTTGTAGGATGACCAACTCGGCACCATCTACAGTGCTGAACAACTGAGCAACTTCACACGTGTCCGGAAAAAAAAAACACTCTTCTTCACAAAGGACTGAATGAACAATGTAGCATCTCTGCTAACATATTGTAGCATTTGTTGGCTGGGAAATAACTTGACTTTATCCATCGACAGTTGGAAGAGAGAGGAATTTATGCATTCGAGGGATCTTTTAGATGTCATTTTCCTCTTAGGTTCCTTTCCAGTGAAGAAAAAAAAGAAATAGAGTACATGAGAGACAAAGGATTGGTCTTTCAGTGCATATGAAATCAATCACAAATGCACAGTATTTACCAACACCCACACTATAGTCCCGAGTTCAAGTTTAGCACTTGTATAGCATGTTTGCCACTGAACCTATGTCTTCCATTCTCTTCTATCAGACTGAATCACTGCCCTCTTCACGAGTACCGAGATAATCAAAAACAGCACTAACTATGAAGTTGATCAAACCAAGCACATGTAGCATCAGCTCAAACAGGTGGTGTATGGCATTTACTGTCCATTTAGACTCACCTGAAACATTGACCAAAAGAAAATGGTGGGAAAAGACTTCTCTTTATCTCTCATGTACTGACACGGGCTTGGCGGAACGTCTATGTGGAATACCAAAGGTCCTGTAGCAAGCGCTTGCTGAATGACCTTCTGTAATGTATAGTATAGATTAAGAGGAATATTCCATTGAGGATGAGGCTTGTACTCACCCTCACACTGCCCATTGCCTCTGTTTGGTACAAACACATTCCTCTAAAAGTACTTTAACTGCCACGAGCATCTCACGTGCACATTTAAATATTACAAGTATTTTTCCCATGTCTGACTGACGCAGTGCTCAGTCACGAGGCGCAAACAGACTCAAGGAGACGAAACAAAAGTCTTAGAGACAATATCTTTAATGTCAAAGGATATTAGCCTGCCTAAAGTACAACAAAAAGGACGTCCTTGCCACAAGGACCCCTTTTTACGTCACATAAAACTGTCCATTAGCTGGAAATTCTGTTTTATCAGTTTGAAAGGGACCAATCAGATAAACGCTCCTCCTAACATAAGGCCGACACTGCCAATTAGGCACAAGAATCTCAAGTTGAATACTGCCCCATCTCTCTCTTGTCCTTCTTGCTAACAACAACTGCTTCTGAGGCAAGTCGATGTCAAGATAAGGATGGCAAAGCCCTGAGGCAAAGGGAAAATGAGAAGAAATGGACCAAGAGTGGAAGTGTACAAAGAGAACAAATCTATATTTTGATAAACAAACCATAGCTGCGGAGGAAGTTTCCGAGCAGAATAGGTCCAGAACGGAAGAGACGAGAAAAAAAAAAAAGAGATGCAAATGTTAATAGAAAATGTGGCATCATGAAATGGAGTCAAAGTCCTGGAAAAAGATTGGAAGTGAATATTTTGGGGGGTGTATGGGGGGGGGGGTGGGTGAATTCATTTTCACCACAAGCACTGGGACGATGTTTTTTGAAAGACGATGAGCAATGACCGACTCTTGCCGATAAAGACGCAGGGATGACAAAGGACGGCCGCTGAGATAAACAAATGAGAAAAAAAAAGATAATGCATTTTTGTAACTTTGTTTACCAGCATGACTAGTTTGCATGACTGTCTTTTCTGCAAGCCCTTAGTTGAAGACAAGGGTGCTAGAGATACAAAAAAAAAAGAATATATAAAATGAATTAAAAAATGTTATATGCAATTAATGTTTTAAAAAAGATTATAATGAAAGAGAAGAGCTATATTTTGTTTTGAAAAGTAAAAAAAAAATGTGAATATTGAAACATGTATGTTTGCAAAGTACACCCTGAACTATGTTTTGTTTGATGAAATCTCTCTGCTACTACTGCCCTACATTCCCCATTCCAGTGTTTTCGACCGCTGCCATAGTTTTCCTTCGTTATGCACACAGTCCATGTGTTCCTCCTTGAATCATTTGCACAAACTATCGTAGCAGCAACAGCCGCAGCAGCAGCAGTTCCAAAACAACGGCTCTCCATACCACAACTTTGACTGCTTAAATAGTACTCATAGTTTGCTTTTTTTTCCTTTGGCAATAATACAAGAGTTGTCACATGATTGTAGCAGGGCAAATGGAGAACCTCGAGTATCTTCAACGCCTCAGTGATGAAGAGATTTGTAAAGGCCTTGGATATCCCATGGCAGGATTCTGTCAGTTCCGTTCCACTCGTCCAAGGTAGAAAAATGGGAGTACAAGTGCAGGTTATCCCATGAAGACCAATGACAGACTATGAAAGGTACGATACTGGCGAACAATCAAGAGAGATTTCAGGTTTGCATGGAACCAACTGCCATTCCAAAGTCTGTGTGTGGTGTAAAGGACTCAGGTGTGTTGATGGTGTGTGTGGATGTAGGTGTTTTCTTTCTAACATAATAAATTCTAGTATATAGATAACGATAATGTGAACACCTCACCGTGATGTGTAAAAAACGCATGCATAACGACTTGATAATCTCTCCAGGGGCAACAGAGTTGTAACATATCCCCTTAGCCTCCTATCATTGTTC
Organism: Melanostigma gelatinosum; assembly: GCF_949748355.1. Taxonomy (NCBI): domain Eukaryota; kingdom Metazoa; phylum Chordata; class Actinopteri; order Perciformes; family Zoarcidae; genus Melanostigma; species Melanostigma gelatinosum. The sequence goes on along the minus strand of NC_136654.1, from coordinate 7,327,122 downwards.
GTCATGAGTCCAGTCCCGATAACTGTCAACACTGTGCCGTGTCGTAGAGCAGAAACGTCTTCCTTCGAGAGGCAACTGAAAACTACTCGCACTCACAGTGTCAGCATGAGTGTGTAGAGGTAGCTCGTCTTTGTTTTTTTTAGATGGTCAGGTCTTTGCAATCGTCATTACCCACAGAGTTACCGTCATCCAGCTGGCTTGTTGGCAGCTCATTACAGAACACAACACACAGTCATGTGAGCACCAATCAAAGAGACCCAGAGCTTCCAAAACGATGTCAGTGAAGTACTTTAAGTTCAGTGTTGTGAGAACGAGAGGATGAGAGATACCAGTGTCCACCAAGGGGAGATCCATGTTAAAAAAAAAACAGCTACGAAAAAAAAGCATGTCATTGTTGAGTGCTGTCCAAGCACCTTATCCTTCATTTGGTATTCCAAGTGAGTTTCAGGCCCTGCTGGTCCAGGGCTCAGCTCAGGCAGCTGAATGGTCCTCTGTCCATTCCCAGTACATTGCGGTTGGAGGCTGACCAGAATATTGTGTGACGTAGACTACGTAGACTATTCAAGGTTATCACAGGTCATAGAGCTTCTGTCTATTTGCAAAAAGGGTCCTTGGGTTTTTTGTTTTGGTCCCGTGTCTTTTTAAAGCTCCCGATTTCAGTTCCCAGTTTGGAAGGCATTAAGAAACGACAGTATGGCTTCGATGGTCACAAAGATGTTCATGAATATTTCAGAGGTAAACTTCTATTAATGGCGTGCACACTTGCAACAACTTCACCCAGCTGTTTGTGTTTTCATGGCCGAGTGCTGTCTGTTTCTTCCCTTACTGCTCACCGTTACGTTTTTGCCATTTCCTCATTTCTCTACATTGTGACTGCTCTGCCGATGCCAGGCTGAGAAAGGTGTCTTTCCTTTTCTATTGCTTAATACTGCCATTTGATTGAGTCATATTGAACAGAATGAGTTACAATGTTGAGAGTGCTAAGTCTGTTTTATTTTCTAAAGTTCGCAATCTGTTATAACATGTTAAAGATTTCCCTTTTTCCTTTATGTTACTCACATAACCAAAATAACAAAAATGCTTTACATGGTAAGTAGTTGCCACTGTTAACCTAATGGCTACTTTGTGTTATATATCATATATCGTGACAATATTATGACATGTCCTCTCCAGGTGTTTGGAAGGTGTTATGTGGTCCTCGGGTTGACACATCCTCTACGACATCCTATTGATTTACTTTATGTGCCTGTTTCTGTTGAGTATGTTTTTTTGTTTTTTGTAAATTGAGGACACTGTATGCAATCTGCACCACGAATGCCACTGATCGACACTTACTGTATGCTCCCTGAGACACAGATGTTCTGTCATCAGTTCAGATGATTGCAACCACGTGTGTAGTGGCTTTATGGCTTTCCATAAAGTGACTCAGCAATCACACTAATCTAAAAGTGTTTTATTTTACAAAGTGATAAGACCAGAGTTGCTTTAGAGGAAATGTTATCATACTGAAAAGATTTTTCTAGTATATTTAGTATCTTATTTTAATTAGAAATGATGTGACAAACACCACAAAAGTCATAACGATACACATGCATCTAATATTACAGGCTGACATCATGCATTTACGTAAGCATTCCAAAGAAAAAAGATGTATGTTCATTTTACATGCCATCAAATTGTATAAAACAGACTTAGGTACCAGTCCATTGTACTTCGGTCTTAGTAGGAGAGTGAATGGGGAGAAGAGGTGGTCACTGGAGTATCTGGTTGTCTTATGCCGGATTTTATTTTTGAAATGTTGGGACACAAAGAACAACTCATCAAGAACTGTATAAAGTATATTTCAATGGAATGTTCATGATCTATCTTTTTATATTTTGAAGAAAAAATAGAAACATATCAATAAAGTGTCATAATTGAACATACGTATTTCTACTATTGAGACTTAAAATGTATGAATGTCATTGCGATCTAATGTGAACCAATCTCCATAGCAGCTTGGACGAATAACTGATTAACAGTCATGAGATGCTTTTTCAGAGACATTAAAAAATTGCTTAATATCATTGAAATGAACTTAAAATAAATGAAAAAGTGACATCCATGTTGTGTCAGTTTGTTTGAGTTTCCTAACTGATGCCATGTGTGCTCCTGTGCACACTGACTTCCGTACTGACTGTCACAGTTAACGCTATATCAGAAATGGGATACCACAAAACAGAGATTGATGTAATCTGGCTTGAAGTGTGGACACAATGAAAACCCAAAGTCTTCCAAGAAACCGAAGGATGACACATTACATTTGCAACTGGAAGTTTAAGGGTGTGGTGTATTTTGATGCCAGCCTTTCCAATACGTTTCTGCAGCCATTCTTACCATCAAAAAAAACAAAAAGAAAGCATATATAATTGTAATCTATAATTGTGAGGTCAATTGCAACTGTGGCATGATATTTGAGAATGATCAATATCCAAGAACTGTAACTTTAGCCTCTAATATCTGTGAAAGCAGATCTGTTAGGATCTGTAATATTTCTAAACTGATACGGAATAAAACTGAGATGATAAGATTTTTTAGTTATCAACAAGAATGTTGCACTGTTAGGTTAGCGTTGTCTGACAATCTTGTACGACATATATCACAGACACGTTGTAAATCATAGCGAGGGGAAAGGGTTTGAAATCATCAATTTCGGTTCATCAAAGTATAATAAAACTGGACAATTAGGAGATCTCAATGGAACACCTGCGTAGGGGAGCTAAATCATCTTCGCACTGCTGTTTGGAGAATGCTCATGTGCCATAGGCTGGTGTAAGGAATATCAATGTGGCTTGATGACTCATCTATTTTCTAAAATCATGTTGGTGGTGATGAGTCTGTGGTGGTATGTGCAGCCATCTCTAGCTGCATAGCTGCATGAGCTAAAGACTTCAAAGCCATTTGACAGAACCAGAAGCCACTATTTCTCTGTCACAGTATTGATTTATCCAAGATTTAGATGCATAATCCGAAAAAGAAACAGTGCATTTCTATGGGGTGTCATCTTGTGGTGGATATACACGTCATTACCACCTCTAAAACAAGAAGAATCCCTTACTGCATTCAATCAATGCTTGATATTCATTTTGTTTTTATTTGCACTCTGTAGATATCTTCGAGCTTTTTGCTTTTTAAGCACATTTTACACAAAGGGTTGTCAGATTCATAGTATGCACTCTGACTTACATCATTTGATGACATGATATATGCCATCCAATGGGGATGTAGCAGCCCAGTGAGAAGTGTATTTATTCTGTGACTCAAGGCAGCTTTGAGGAAATGTCGGCAGAGGCCTCCTTCAGTTTTTTCTCCTTTATGCCAAAACTTCATCTCCCTCTGGTGGTAATACACAGTCGTGTCTGCTTTGGTAGATTCAGATGGATGAGGACCTAATAACAGTCATTTTATTGTCAACTTGATTTCCAGAATTTGTATATATCTTACACTGTGCAGGTTCCTTTAACATAACTATAAGCACATTCTTAAATTGAAAATGAAAATCGATTTCAACTGATCCATATATCAGTAATTTAAGCACATCATTGAGCAAAATTAGTGATTAAACGTAAAGTAATCAGACAATACATGTTTTTTCCTACAGCTGTCAGTTCCACCGTTTTTATTTTGTCTTCAAGTGTTTTTATTTTGTGATTCACATTCAAGTCAATATACATTTAAGTTAATGAGGAAGAGCGAGGGACCTCTGTCAGTCAGACCACCATGCTTGTTCGAGAGGGTAACACCATGCAGTGCCAGAGGTGACATTTGATAGTGAGGTTGAAGGTTGTCTTACCTCATAGCTAAAATGGAGGGAAAGGACCGGGAGGGGTTGGAGGGATCTGGCAGAGATTGAATTTCAACAGGACAGCATTCCCAAAAAAATGTCAAGACAGACAACGTGAGGCAGCAAGGGACGGGATGAGATCACGGATGATCCCCGAGCTAACAACTGGAAGCGTATTTGGTGTACAACCTGGTCAGAGAGTGTAGCTGCCAGTGGACCGAAAGTCACAGCCAAACAAGGACTTTGTTTGTATGACAGACGAACATGATGACAGAGAGAAACACAGACAACCTGATGAGCCACAGGAGACGAACAATGTGATTTTTCATCCTGCCTGTCTGTCAGCAGCTGTTTTACACTTAGTGAGTAAATGCTTTCATCTGGCTAACTGGAAAATAACATTGCTTGTTCTTTGCCATTTTATCCACAGTTCATCTTTTGATTTCAATTTAATTGTTAACATTTAAAGGAACGTTTTGCAACTTGTTTTGGTGAATGTGTATGTTTAACTGCGATTAAATATGTCATGGAGAATGTACCTGCTACAGTATCTACCTTATCGCCATATGGTTCTAATACTATATATTAAAGCCAATCAATTGAAATTGAAATCCACTGATGGAGCTATCACTCTGGTTTCAGACAGGGTTTGCTTTTAAGTCCAGTTGTCCTACGAATCCTCAGGAGAGTGGTTTGCAGCGCTCCCTGGCCTGCGATACACACAGGAATGGACAGCATTGACCCACAGGAAGACGAAAGAGGAGGCAGAGGGAAAGAGAGCGGCGGAGAGAGCGGTAAACTGCTGAACAACCATCTCAACTGTGAGGAAAAAGGAGAGAAGGAGACCAAAGGGAACGAGACAGAGAAGAAGAAGGAGGGCCGGCGTTCTGGGTCTCTATGGAGGAGTGGATGGGCGCTGAGTGAGAGGCTGGCCATCAATGTCTCAGGGATGCGATATGAAACTCAGCTTCGCACCTTAGCCCAATTCCCTGACTCGTTGCTTGGTGACCCCAGGCGCAGGTTACGCTACTTTGACCCACTTCGAAAGGAGCTCTTCCTGGACCGAAACCGTCCCTGCTTTGATGCCATTCTGTATTTTTACCAGTCAGGCGGGAGGCTTCGGAGGCCCACAAACATACCCCTGGACATCTTCATGGATGAGCTGATGTTCTACCAGCTGGGAGAGGACATTGTGAACCGCTTTAAGGAGGACGAAGGTTTTCCAAAAGAGGAGGAGAGGCCGCTTCCATCCAACCAGATCCAGAAAAGACTGTGGGTGCTGTTTGAGCACCCCGAGTCCTCATCGAGCGCACGTATCATAGCCAACATCAGTGTCATGTTCATTGTGGTGTCCATCCTCATCTTCTGCCTGGAGACACTGCCCGACTTCAGGAATGCCAAGGAGGCACGGGAGGTAGGTAATGTGATTAAAGTGCATGTTTGGGAGGCAGAACAGGGTGGAGAAGTTTTCAGAGTTTCCAAATGTCCTGAAGATTAAGTGGACGGCAACATGAAAGGTGGTGAGTATCCGCCTTTTATTATTTGGTGATCAGGAGTATAAAAAGAACTGGGAATGTGCATTGGCAGAAGAAACAGGGAATTAAATCAAATGTCACATTTGGCGTACAGGTAGGTACAGATTTGGACATGAGGATACATTGATGGATGTCCTTCAAATAATTCAAAGCCACGTGCTGAAGCAGAGATACCAACAGCTTAAATCAAACCACCATTAGGTCTTGAATGGGAAGTCTGTGACAGCCTGGCTCAAACTGAAACATGATATCACAGGAAGCAGGTGTTTAGGTAAACACACACTGGGTGAGTACATGTCTTAAGAAGAAACATGCTGACATGGGGACAACTATTTGCCAATATGTCTGGGAGCAGACCAGAGAGAGAGAGAGAGAGAGCGAGACTAAAGGAAAGACAGGTTGGTTGTCTTGGTAAAAGGATAAAAGGTCACACAAGTAACCTAACACATCGGTGAAAGGTGAGTCAAAACCTTCCGGGCGGCTTAGAACCTGAGACTAAACGATCTCACAGAATGATGAGCGCACGTTGGGTCATGTTAACACATTCCTCCTGGGCCGCTGTGCCAGGCCAGGCTGCCAGGAACCTACTGTAACTTACACCAGACCCACTGAACTGCACTTGCAATGTTACATGGTTGCCAGTGAGACGGGGTAGCAGCCAAGGTTGAGATGGACGAGGAGACGATCTCGTGTTTCTCTTCGGAGATCTCGCAGGGTTATATTTAGTCTCAGGAGAGCCCTTGAAGCACATCAACACACTGTCACTGACCTGCTAATGAAAGTCATTCAGAAGACACGTGGTTTATACTACCCTGAAACTTTATATGTCACACACAGCCAATTACAACTGATCCCTTTATATCTGTGTCATCCGCTCTTGATGTTCAGATGTTTTAAACAGCCACTACTTGAACGTAATGCTGGTAACAGACACGGAGGACAGAAAGACAGGTGGACTGAAAAAGAGATAGGCGAAGCCATACGATTGAAATTGAAAGCCGCAGATGTCAAGTGCTTTTATGATGGTGTCAGACGATGGTGGACAACATACTGCAGTTATATGCAGTTTATGAGAACACCATAAAAACAGTATTTCAGCATAACATGATATACAGTTGAAGGATTTGACTGGCATGTAGGCGTAGATGTGATCATAGATACTACTCTCATATCTCTTGGCTTAGTTAAGCATAAAGACTCGTAATATTATGTGTGTGTTTTTTTAAAAATCCGTACAAAAACTAAAGTGTAAAAACGGCAATTCGCTGTTTTATTCTGTGCCAAACTACTCCAGTCAAGAAAAGTTGCTCAGTTTATGGTTGTGCCATTTTTACACTTCAGGTTTTTAGACAGAATAAATAATAAATATAACGTGTTATTTGGTGATCTTAAGACATACTGGTAGGTGGACTCTATGTGCTAAGTTAAGGTAGCCTGCTGCTGGTTTTATCTTCATATTTACTGAACCCCTTAAAAGGGGTTGAATTATTTATAGTTTGAAGAACAATTAGCAAAATGACATTGTGTTATAATTGGGTATTTTCATTCTTGTTATAGTGATACTTTGACAATGATGTTTTATATCTTTCCCGTCTCTCCTGTCTCCTTTACTTCAGGAATATTTTTACAAGTACCACTCCCAAGCAAAGAACGTGTCAGAGAACATGCCTCTGCCACAAAATCCTTTCCATGACCCCTTCTTCCTGGTGGAGACCATCTGTATATGCTGGTTCTCCTTTGAGCTCCTCATGCGCTTCACTTGCTCCCCCAGCAAGATGCACTTCTTCAAGGATGTCATGAACATCATCGATTTCAGTGTCATCGTGCCCTATTTTGTCACTCTGGGAACAGAGCTAGCCAAGGACAATGATGCCTCTCCAGCCACATCTTTGCCCATCATCAGAGTCGTCAGGTTAGTGAGGCTGTTCAGGATCTTCAAGTTGTCTCGTCACTCTAAGGGCCTCCAGATCCTCGGTCAAACACTGAAGGCCAGCATGCGCGAGCTGGGCCTGCTTATCTTCTTCCTGTTTATTGGCGTCATCCTCTTCTCCAGCGCCATCTACTTTGCTGAGGCTGACCACACCAACACAGACTTTATCAGTATACCACATGCCTTCTGGTGGGCAGTTGTCACCATGACCACAGTGGGCTATGGTGACATGTACCCAGAGACAGTGTGGGGTAAGTTGGTGGGCTCAATGTGCGCCATTGCCGGTGTGCTCACCATCTCGCTGCCAGTGCCCGTCATAGTGTCCAACTTTAGCTACTTCTACCATCGAGAGACTGAATGTGTGGATCATACCGAGTACACTCACATCCAGACGAGTCTGCGGGAGGACGAGGGCCCAGAAGGGCAGGAAATAGAGGAAGGGGATGGAGACCCAGAGGCAGATTATTATGCCATTGAAGGCAGCTGCAACCCTTTGAATGGGACTCTGTTGGATGGAGTGTGCACAGGGCAGAGCGCAGAGTTCAGAGGTCACATGTGTCTGAGTGAATCACTGGTTACTCAAGTGTAGGGTGGGTAAGCATTGTTGTGTACCATTTGACAAAGGCATTAAAAAATGACGAGGTGAATGAAAAAGCAGAATGAAACACAATGAATGAAATTAGAAAAAAAGACATTGGAAAGTATAAATATAACACGAATATGCCTACTCAGTACTTTGTACTGAGTAGTGTATTGCCTCTCCTTGCTCATTTATAGGTATTTATTACAGCACTAGTCAGCCAAATGTCGCTGGAAGACAACTTTTTGTATCATAGTTTTAAAGAATAAAATGCAATAAAAAGACATTCAGTTTTACATTCTCAGGGTCTTGATATGAATATAATATGAGTTGTTATTTATTAATGCGATTAGAGCTTGTGTTTGAAAAAAAAAGAATTTCTTTCTGAATGTGTGTCCTGTGCGTTGAAACTGTAATGTCTTAGTACTGTCACTTTTTGGCTTCATGTTTGAAGTGGAAGCAGGTAGAATCTAGATCATTGTCAACATAGATGTCAAGTTTCCCCAAAACGTAACCAAACACCAGCAGAGCTGTCGCTGCAGACAGATTGAGATTCTCGTAAACCAACCCCACATTCTCATCATTCTTCTGTAAGTAATGTACAAAGTTTGTGTAGTTTTTGTACATTTGTGTAGTTTTGGCTCATGTGACCTGAAGTGACTGACATGTCCTTTATCATGCTGTAATACAGCACTGCTGCATTACTTAATGACACGTTCATGTTAAAGAGGAATGTATTGATTGCTGTGACAAACCTTCTGCATTTACCTGCTTAATTATGGACTCGTGTTTTTAATAAAGATTATATTTTCATAATTTTCTTTAAAAAAGCAGTGCCAAAAAAAATCATATTTGCCTATTAGTTATGGCAGTGTTATTTTAGAAATACAACAACTAATCCTTCACTGCTTAGCCTACTGCAGCTCTAATCACAACATTTAGACACAGAGGTCTGCCAGATACAATCTGTGTTTCACTTTTATGGCCGACCTTTTCCACAGCTACGAAGCTGTTATAAGTAGATTCCAATCATGTTGCTCTCAGTTTCACTGGAACACATTCGACTTCCCACAACATCACAGTGATGACCCACGGAAAGTATGTGGACCAAAGTAACATTGCTTGTGTAAATGGCTTCAATGATGTGTTTTAGTTTGTGTTCGTTTAACTCTCCGTGAAGGGTAAATGAATTAAGGTAAACTATTTGCAGAATAACAAACCTATAAACTTACCACCTGTGCAGATTACCAATCAAGCAGCACTGAGAATGTACATCTTCAGATAAAATAAAATCAATAGGATTTAAAAAAAAAAATGTTTAAAGACATTTTTCAACCTTAAAATGACAATTCGTATGTCAAAAACTCACTGTGTGTTAGTTTGAATTCTTGAGGAAAACTTTATTTTTCCTCACATGCCTCCCAAGCGGCAACCTCCAGGGCAGGTCAGGGTAGCTCTAAAAGCGAGTCAATCCTCTTAGACCCAACTGTTTACAGCCTGGTACAAAAAACTGTTTTGGTCTCTATAGCCCTGTTCATGACTGTACCCAGGTACATTTTTATACAACTCACTCTTTAAATTATCGTCAGGCTTAGCTGTCTGCTCTGCTGCGTCACCTGGTCCACCTCTAGGCCCAATTTTGGATCAACAGGGAGTCGGTTTATGGTCATAAGAGTCGTGTGTTTGAGCAGTGAGTCTAATATACAACATCTCAGATATCAGATTGTGTATCAAACCAATGACATTTCCCGACAATGAACTATGGACCTCTTATAGCCGTAGACATTTGGGCCATGGATTTGAACTGCAGGTGACTTTGGTCCAAAACAGTTCCTTCACGGATCTGCTGTTGATTTTTCTTCTTTCTTTTTGTGACTGTTTCCTAACTTTCAGGACTACGTTCAAATAACAGTAATATAGGCTCATAACAACAACAACAGCACTATTATATACATACCCAATTGTATACAAGTTTACAGGCAGAGAACCTGGACTATTTTCCATCATTACTTATTTGTCCAGCAGAGAGCGCTCCCGCTGTCACAATATTCATCCCACTTGCTCACTCCTCCACCATGAGAGCTCTGCTCATTGGTCTTCCTCGTTACCTTCATGGATCCTTCTTGGTTTGTTGAATTGGTTCACTGAATGTCTGTATCATTGCACGACAGATTCAGGCAAACAAATGTGAAATTTATACCATGTTTATTTTCATTCAGAACTTCTCTCTAGTCTGATAAACATGAGTTGTACAAACACTGTCCGTTCCTCACTCAGACACAAACACGCTCTCAAAGCGATGACTGGAACATCTCAGAATTCATTTAGTTCGTTTTTAAATAGCCATTAGAAACACACCACAAACACAATAAATAAATAAGTTACAATAATAGTATGTTCATGAGAAACATGTTGAGCACAAAATCAGGTCCCTGATCAATAAAAAAATACTTCCCATATTAAGTTACAGATCTCTACAATTCAGTTTCTTTACTTGTCCACTGAGAACTGAGGACTGACCATAGTATTCAGACCCATTCCAAGGACATCATCAGAGTCCACGTTGAAATGTCTCTGGTTGTTTGGTGGCTGTTCAGACACACTCTCCACCGCCAAAGAAATCCGAAGTGGTAGGAACCGAGTGAAGGGCACCGTGTGTCGATCTGGGGAATGTCTTGATGCCAGAGACAGAGGAAATCCGTTGTGCGAGGAAAGGAAACGGGTGTATCCATCTGCCAGCAGCAGTTCTTTGAAGGTGCAGTCGGCCTCTGAGTACTGCCCCTAAAAGGATGAACAGATAGTCAACTGTCAGTGACGACAGGAAGGATGGAGACTTGAGGAAAATGAAGTATTCTTTGCTTACTGTACCTGTCCACTCAAACGACCCCCACTGTCCATGCAGAGAAACATCGACGAGGACTGTCCCTTGATAACTACATGGCCTGATTTAACCGATTTCAGCTCCAGCACACCTGAAAGCACAGAAACATACATCGACCTCAAATTATCCGGTGTATTGTGTGAATGTTTTAGAAAGGAAAATATCCTAAACTGAGCCCACATATGCTTTCTGTTCCTGATTTATCTCACAAATACTCACTGTAAGTGGTCTGAACATCGCTGCCCGACACTCTCCCATCCAGAGTCATCTGTAGGTACATCCCCCTTCTGTGATTATCTGCAACAAGAAGAAAGACAGAAATCTGCATTGTTAAGAATGTAAGGTCTTTAAAGAGCAGCACAATCTGATTAATATCTACATATTTGCATTCATTATATTATTAAATTATCAAAATGACAAGAAGGCTTTTAAAAATACCTGTGTAGAGGTGAACCTCTCTGACTTGAGTACTGAAGGATAGAAGTGGGTTGGAGTCAGTGAGATAAAATGATAGAGAGAAAGGAATCGGGATGATTAAGAGAAAAGAAGACAGGTAAGAGAAAGAGCTGCATGGAAACAAAAACATTTGGAAAAAAGACTCAGGGACATAAAAAAGGAATAAAAAAAAAAAGTAGCTTAATTAATGAAAATAAGGAATAGCTTATAAAATAAATAGGAAATATATTGCTCTGTGGTGAGGTCTTTTCGAACAGGAGCAAGTTCTGTGCCCTTTATAAAGGAGTTTGTAGAAGGAGGTCGTACTTCCTGAGCGTATGAGTCAGATGTTTCTGCATAATTAAACTGTGATTTAATGCAGAGAGGATGACCTGTGTTTAAACACTATTTATGGGCTTCTTCCTGTCGCTTACAGTTAGAGTTTCCCATAAAGTTGGGTGTTTGGGAATCAGATGGGATACAATTCCTCGAAGCCAACTAGCACATAAAACATAGAAGTATGAATTCATTTTATGTTTCCGAATGTTTCCATTTGTTTACACTTGTTTAGCAAGTTGTTGAACACTATTCAAGGACCTCTGAACAAAAGTGTATTATGTATTTTAATGAAATTGGATTTTCTTTCTTAACTACACATAAGCACCAGCTGGAATTTTGATTTACTCTCATTCTCTTCCAAAAAAACCATTAAATATATGCTTTTTAATTAGATTTAAGTAATCAAGTTATGTATTACTGAGATGTTGTAAAGACAAAATGAGATACCCCTCCACACCTCAATAGCTTTTTATTTTTATTTCAAAACTTTTAGTACAGACACCTCGTTTTAACTCGGGATTTGTTCACAAATTATGCTTCGTCATGTGTGGACAAAAAAACTTGAAAGTAACTCGGGGTGCTTTTTCATTCTGGCCTCCACTTAAAAAAATATACAAATTTCACAACTACAAGAAGATGTAACACAAACACATCTCTCTGCGTCATCTGCTGAATAAATTATGACAGAGTGGAAGAGACTGGGGTTCCCAGTGTTTATCTTATTTTGGTGTGTGTGTTTGAAGGAGAAAATGGGTGAAACGGATCACAAGCACGAGTGTTTATGTGACTGCAGCTGTGAGACGTCAGCTCGTAAACTCACAAGTTAAGAAACCCACTGCATCACGAAGAACACCACACAGTGCATTACCACCATGTTTCATTTCACTGTGATGTTACTTCAGGGCTCAGTTCATCCACATCGTTGTAGTTTTTACTTGAACGTCAGAACAAACAGCATCAGACAGCAAAACATTTTATTACACCACCAAAGTCTCCTTTTATTTACAATATCTTCATTGAGCTTCCAAACTGTTAACAGTGTCACATCAGAGAAAGTATTGTGGCGCCATTATTATGTGTGGCTCATCCGTGACAGCGTAATTAAAAGAACACTGTATTTGTGTAAAGATAATGTGAAGCTTGCCCAGACACGTCTCCGGATGTTGAAATGAAATATAAACAGAATGGAAGTCATAAACACTGAAAAATGTCCCTTCGTGCTTATGTTGCGCTCATTATTATTACTGAGTGTCATGTGGGCCTCATGCTTGCCCTTCAGTGTAAAACTATAAATATATATATATATATATATATATATATTTATAGTTTATACTCATATTTTTTGACATACTATACTATGAATTGTTTATGACATATTTCGACATGTTAGATTGACTTCTTTCGACATGCTACACTAAAACCTTTTTCGACTTTTTTAATTGCAGTTTTCAACATGCTATCCTATATTGTGCTTTTTCCTGACTTTTTTCTACATGCTATACATAACATTTTTCGACATACTATCGATATACCATGACTTCTTTATGACTTTTTTCTATTTGCTGTAGTATGACTTTTTTATGACTTTTTTCGACATACTCAGTTCCAGTGTTTGGAAGACCTTTGTTTGGAACATAGTTGCTTCAATAGTCACATATATTTCATACAGCATTTACTTACTACATCCAAACCGGGAGTTGTTTGTTTTAAATCTTGTGCATTTTACATTCATTTTCGGCAAACAATTTCGAACTGCTCCTAGTATCAGATTCATTGGTGTAACATTCCAGCTGATATGTCGCTAACTTGCAAAGGAACAGTCAATACCTCGTACGATGATGTCATGAGGTCATGTGCCAATACGGCATTTTAGGAACTTAACAGGTAACGGCTGGAACTTTTTTACACTCCTAGGATTCAATAGATACAACTCAAATTTGTTCAACAGTCTCAAGACTTTCATCGTGGTAAGCTCTTACTTTTTGGTGGAACAGCGTTGCTATTGCAAGGCGGTCAGTAGGCCCATATTGCGTCATAGTCGTAGTGGCATCTATTGACCAAAGGAAGTCACCCTATGTGACAAATATCATCAAATTTACATGAAATTGACATGGTATGTGTCCTGTAAATGACTCCCTTGCTGCAGTTTGACACTGACGATGAAGATGTCAGTTCTACGAGCATCTGCATTTCAACGGTTCAGATGACTGATACCTTTATACCTGCCCCCACTCATCTTCATCACTGTGAGGGGGAACAGCAAATAACTCCTTCAAGTGAGCGTTTTACAGGTATGTTTTTTTAATTACAGCTTTTACAATCATTATCATTATTACCATATTATATTCAATTATCATCACTACTCTCCAATAATAGGAATTTAAATCATAACACTTTTTTCAAAATGTACACATACAAGTAGCATATCCTTAAAGTCCATAATTTAAAACATGTTTCCTTTTTCAACCAAAAATGAAATTACAGTCAGTCTTAAAACTAAGTATGAAATGAACATAGAGTTTAATACACACACATACATACTGTACATACATACATACATACAATAGCAGTTATCAATACAAAATGATAAAAATAAAATACACACATATTACAAAGTCCTGACCCAAGCTTTCACATCATTAGATGATTGATAGCATGATGTTCACTCTAAAATGGTTGATTTCGGCATGCATATTAACACAAATGCGTGATTCTTTTTTTCCCACTTTAAACAGGATTTTGTCTTAAAGCACTTTGCTACCGGTAATTGTCTCATTGTCCGTCCTATTCACATTTGTGCATCTCATGTCTGTTATGGCTTAAGAACATACATTTAACTCCCCCTGTGTACAGTCATATTCTCCCTTTGAACCACACTTTCACCAAACTCTAATGTATTCTGTATTTTTTACTAGCCAGAGTATGTTCTATGATCAGTCTAAATCATAGGAAGGTCACCTGAAATGATGTGTGACGGGGTATCTTTCTCTCGATCTCAACAGGAATGCAGTTTTACATTTAAAAAACTATAAATTCATTGTGTCAATATTGCCATCTCACACTCAAAAACAGAAGATGTATTCACAATAGGTGATGGTCACTTTCTACAGGCCACTTTCTACAGAGTCAAACAGCATCATGCCACAACTATGGATCAAGATGGGGTGAGAGAGAGAGAGAGAGAGAGAGAGAGAGAGAGAGAGAGAGAGATGGATTAACAAACATTCACTCATTATTTTATCATTTTTTAAGAAATCATTTACTCAGTGTCTTTGATTCTTTGAGGAATCTCACTCAAATGGTGTTGATCATCTTCTAGTGTCCATTTTTTATTTTGATCCTTCGGGCTTTTTCTCCAAAAAACGTGTTTTTTCCCCCCCATGGATTAGGATAGAGGTGTGGCTCTACAAAATGGAATAAAACACACAAGCACCATGAAAGCTCCTGCAGAGATGAGATGTTTGATTTGGTGTTCACACAAGCTATATTTAGCTACAGATACCATCATCAGTGAGGGTGCTTTTTCTCACCTGGTGTGCTTATCTTTTAACAAGAATATGTTCTCACGGACCCCGACTCTCCTCTAGGACCTACTGACAGAGAAAAGAGGTAATTGGTAAATAAAACTGACTGTGGAACTATGAGACAAGCAGACCTAAATCAGTGCAGTGGTTAAAAGTTGATCACATAAAACAAACACTGGAAACTGTGGTTTTGATTGACTTGGTTTGCTGGTATATATTGTGACTGGTTGAACATTTTATCATGCATTTTCTTCAAACAGGAAGAAACCACTGTGTAATGCCTGATCCTGGGAGCGCTTCTGTCTTGTTCATTTTAGACGCTGTGAGCTGCAGCTGCTCACCTTCACTCTGGACTTTTCTCAGAGTGACGGAGGGGGTTGAGATGGCGGAGGCACGGAAGTTGGCAGGTAATGTTTCTGAGGAGTCAGAAGTCACGCCGCGGAGGTCCTTCTCTCTGAACATCTTCCTCCATGATGGTGACCGTGTAAAGGTTTTCGTGCCGTCCTGTAGAGACAAAAACAAAAAAACAGCATCCTCAGTGGAGGATATCTATTTCATGGCATATGCATTATGCCATGGCTCTCTTTATAAGATAGACAGATATTTAAGTCTGCTATTGTACCATTGAAAGGAAATGAACCTGTCATGACACATATTTAACAAAGGGCCAACATAGAAAGGTTTGGATCAAAGGCTCTATTGTGAAGTACAAAAGTCTTAGCCACGGTGGTTACAATCATCACACGTTCCCGCCTCCTGGCAGGAGTGATTATCTTGAGTGATTTTCGACTGACAGTCTGCGTTGTCATACCTCATCTGGCCTCCTGTCTGTTCCCATGGTGATGAGAGCATTGTACTCCTTCTCTAGGAGCTGCCTCGCCTGCAAAGGAGAGACAAACAGAGCTTTAAGATCATAATTAACATCATGTAAGAGTTAAAGATTAGGATTAGCTTGGTATTCGGCAAACAGAAGGCGTGGCAATGACAATTTCTGACAACAGTTGTGGGATCACTGCTACAAGTTGAGAATAATGGTGGTGTGCTGTGGAGTACCTGTATGTTCGGGTTGGGTATCTGGAGGAGGAGGGCCAAGTCAGTGTAGTCAAAGGTGTCATCTAGCGCCAGGAGAGCCCCGTGCACCCCGCTTTCTAATAGGTTGTCAGCAAACTCCTTCAGGCCGATAGACTGCACCCAACACATCACTCGCTCATTGGACCACACCATTACATCTGTGGCGAAGGACACAAAATGCACGACTGACCAAAGAGCATGAGTAAATGTTTGCTTTGATATCATGTCATGAAGAGAAGATTTGAGTATTAAAGCGAAGAGGCCTCACCTTGGTTATGGTGTTGACTCTCATCCCTCCTCCTCTCTAGCTCCTTCCTGTCATAGTTCAAGCGCTTCAAGCACATGATACCATAATGAAGACTCACCCTGTAAGTCAGATGGACACATTGCTATCATTTTCATCCAAGCTGGCAGATATATACATACACCGAAGAAGAGGGTACAAAGAAGAAGTAGAGAGATCATTTGTGTAAACGTCTGACTTTCAGACCTGTGGAAGCTGTCCACCATCTTCAGCTGGCCCCTCAGTTCTTTCTTGGTGAGGTGATCAAGCATGCGGGCGTCCACCAGTGACTCCATGAAGTAGGAGCGGTACTGGGGCAGACCCAGGCTGGGCAGCCATTCGTTTCCCACCCACTCGTGGTTCATGTCCCCATAGGCCAGGATCTGGAGGACAGAGGTGAGGTGTGGGTGAGTATATTCAATAAAACAGCTGTCTCTCCTTACTGTGCACTCTAGATACACTGCAGTTGTGTGTATACCGTGCTCGCTAAGCAATAATGCAACAAAAATTTAACTATCAGCTAAAAGGGCAAATATAAAGATCTCTGCTGGTACCTTTTTAGGGACATTCATCATTTCTATACTGTATGTTAGAGTTAGACAGGAAGGATGTGTTATGACAGAATGGTACCACTTTCTAGCAAGGCACTCTTTCAAAGGGTTTTAAAGGGTTTGAACACCCAGCCTGTAATGGACTGTTTAACCACTTACCTACTCAAAAAGGGCTACAGGGTATCTGGACCAGAAATACATTCATTAAGAACTTAGTAGCATCGACCACTTACGTACAGTTCATTTGAGGGACTTCCAGGTGCATTAAAGCAGGATCTAAAAAGAGGACAATTTTTCTACACACTGACAATCCTGAAGTTGCTATATATAAAGCATGAGCAACGTTTGGGTGAGTATTTCCAATTTAATACTCGGATTCAGGCACAAAGTCACTGCTGAGGAAAAGCCTTAATAATTCACCTTTTGGTAGTATTAGCTCAGTTGTTCTCTGTGCTGGTCCCAGACACTTCTGGTTTTCATTTTAGACATTTGATGAGGGACAGATTTACCTTCAACTGACTGGAAACCGGCTGAGAGGATGAGGAATGATGGAGTTCACGCAATTTGCCAGATTGCTTGCCAGGGTCCACTTAGAAAATTCTGTCTCATATCAGGAAACCAGTTTCCATCAGTGTAAGGGAATCACAGATCACTGAGGCATACTATCTGACGGATCACATTTGGGGTTGTGTTTGGCATTATTCGTGTTCGTTACTCAATAATTTACGTTTGTGGATAGTTCTCATATTTATTCAGATCCCAAAGTGTTATCCTGAGTATTAAAATATGTTCCTCTTGACCGAATACAAGACTCGTTAAATATTTGTAAAAGAAAAACTCACTGCCAAAAACTCACCTGGTCCCAGCTGAACTCCTTCTGCTCCTTGTGTTTCAGGAAGAGAAGAAATGGAAGAGAAAAAGGATAGAGAGAAGGGAGGAAAGATCACCAAGGGGTAGTGTGTTTTTGTGTGTGTGTGTGTGTGTGTGTGTGTGTGTGTGTGTGTGTGTGTGTGTGTTACGGTGAATCAGAGTCAAGACAGAACGGAAAAGAAAAAAGGGTCGGCAGAGGGAAGAAAAGTTTTGTTAGTGTGTGAGAATTAGTTGGGAAAACACCACATCAAAGCAGATTTTGAGGGAATAGTAAGGGAAAGGTGCAGCCAAACATGCCTAATCAGAGACAAAGAAAAAAGAACAAAAGGCTCATCAATGTGAGGTCAAATTGCTGAGAATTATGCCAAAGCATAAACACAGAATATTTTATTCATGCCTAAAAACAGAAACGAATGTGTTTGTATCAGAACAGTTATTAAGTGCAACACCGATAAACATAGATTCAATCAATACCCTAAAATATTGACTTCTCCTTTGAGATTTGATACTAAATGTAATATTCTTACTGGCTTGGTGGCAGCAGTGAGAGACTCCATCTCGGCATGCGTCATCCAAATGTTACTGGTCGACTGTAATGAATAGTAAACAAATATAACGTCAGTCTTCTTGCTTGACATGGGTAAGTGAATTTGCTCATGTCTCATCTGTGCGAGCACATGGTTTATGAGCTGATCTAGAATCACATCATGCTTCTTTTTGTTTTAATTTCGTCTTACAGAGCGAGTGCTTGCAGGTGCAGATGGACTAGTGAGGGAGACCATTTCCTGGATGGCCAGACGGAGTTTGAGCCGGTGCAGAGGGTTGCTGATGCCGATCTCCCGCTGGATCTCTGTATCCGACAGGTTGGCCATGATGGCGCCGCTCTTCACGTTGGCACGACACGCTGCTACATACCATGCAGGCATCCCTACCCACAACTGGATGAACAGAGAGAAGATGTGAACGGCAACGCTCAAAATAAACATGCACGAGGCCAAAAAACAACGTTTCAGAGTAACTGTTGTATTTGTTGCACACAGATTATGTAACCCTAACCCTAGCCTGACACCATTACTAAAATGAACCCCGGTGACAGTGCCATGACGTACCTCAAGCCACGTAACGACAGTCGGACCATCCCATGAGGCGAAAGGCAGACCCTGACGACACGCTTCCTCTAACAGGTCATGTCTTGCAAGGAGAGTCGAAAACAGAAGTTTTGCAAAGGTAAATGTCTTCATATGTCACTTTAACATTGTCTCCTTTACAAATAGAAAATCACATTCTACTTAAAATTTCAAATACCATAATATTTGTGCCTCGCAGCACCACAAGGGCATATATTTTTGAAATGACTGGCACCAGGGATATCATAGCTCCAGGCCTGGTCAGTGCCATGCTCTACAAGCGGCACCTGACCACAGGAGGGTTCAACGATCTGTGAATATCATGAGAAGCGTGTGGAACAATGGCTGTTCTCACTTCTTTTTGCTGCGGCGGTCTTTCTCCACTGTTCCAGTCCCAAGTTTAGCCAGGCCTAATGGGTCAGCTGAACCGAGGTCGTCGGAAGGTGTGGAGGCTGGAAGGGTCGAAGGTTAAATATAATAAGTATTTTAATGAACCCATGATTATTTTGCTGTTGGAGACACAAAATGGCGATGCGAATGAGTTTCCAATCTGTTCACAAACCCAGTGAGGAAGACTCGCGCCCATGTGGACCGATCCTCCCCTTTTCCTTTTTGCCAAAAAGACGACCAATAGACGACTTAATGCTTTTCTTTTTGCTGGCTTTGTGGAGGGAATCCTGGCTAGCAGTGGTAGAACCGTCAGCAGAGAGACTAAAAGAACAGATGAAGGAAAAAACAGGAGGTGAAATCAACACAGACACCGAGCGTGTCTGAGGGCTACTTTGTTAGCCAAATAAACAAAGTATGAGTAAACCTTCTTGGGAGTACCTGCGAAATTCACGGAGGTCATCTAGTCCTGCCCCCGGGTGAGTGTGTGTCATACGCTCCAATCGTAGGGCTCGAGGAACAGAAGGGTTGGAGTCAATCAGGGCAAGTGCTCTGCATTCTTCACCATCTTTGCTATTCTGCAGGGCGGGAAGAGTTGTGCGAATTAACACATAGGGTCTTCTTTAAATGATCCTCAGTTGAAGAAGCACATGTGAGGCTTACACTGCATCACAACTTCAACGCAGTACCTGTCTGTCAGTCTCCCTGGCAGGGGAATGTGGCAGGCGGGGGGTGGAATGTCCAGAGCTGGGCGGTGAGGGAGACGCCAACGTAGAGGAGGTGATGGAGGGAGTCATGTATCCCCTGCCGACGCTGTCGCGTCCTCCCAGAGAGGAGGGGGGAAGAGATGGGGCATCGAGGGCCACGCTGCTGACCCGGCTCGCAATCTCTTCTGCCCTCAGCTCGGTGCTTTCCTTTTCCTCTTGAATCAGCCTGAGAGAAAAGGAAAACATAATTTTAAATATCAAGCTTTACTGTCTTCATTCTATCGGAAAGCCTCACTCAACATCATTTTAAGTGTAGGCTGAAATATTGGTTGCCCAAATGGCTTTAGGATCAAAACTGTAATAGACCTAAAACTCACTTAATCTCCTTGTTGATGGCCTCCAGTTGCTCCTGTAGCATGATGGCCAAAGTCTGTACATCTGTCTGTCCACTGGGAGAGAGCAGCTCCGATCCGAACATCGTCTCTCTGTCGTCCTCATCGTCAGAGCAGCCTCCATCCCCACCCTCAAAACCGGGACCAAGCATACTGCCGCTGTCCCATTCTCCATACTGGGAAGAGGGGGAAAAAGTAGGAAATCATCATCCTAACAACAAATCATATCGACATCGTCATCGTCATTGTTATTGCAGCGTGAGATCGACACCTTGTTGCTGTCGTCTCTAGAAGCCCCCCACCGGCCTCGGTGTGTTCGCCTGACCACCACCCCGGTAGAGGAGTTGCTGTAGCCGGACGGGAGCGAGCCTCCACCCTGAGGGTACCGCAGCTCCGAGGCGCTCCCTGGGAGAGATCTTCGAAAAAGGGTGGAGGGGAGTGAGCTCACGCTGCCTGCCCTGTGGTGGGATCCAGAATGAATTTGTTAAGTTAGTACTTGAAGATGACAATGTCCCCATGTGAACAATCGCGACATTATGACACAGACAGGTTTTTCCTGGAAATAAAAAAAATGCATTAAGAAATTGTATCAATATAAATAAAGCATATGCATGTTATTTGCATTCTTGTTAGCCAGGAAAATACCCTCTAGGTATAGTGTAGATAATTCCTTTTTAAAATAGATTTTAGTGAAAGTATACACAACTTAACAGGGGGGGTAAACAAATATTTGTGATCAGAAAGGGCTGTGTACATAAAGTATCCCTTGGGAGACTTGTCATTTGGGAAAATGTAGAACACAATGTATGAATAAATTCCCTTAAATGTTCAGTGTGGCTAACCTGGAATAAGAGCCAGGCCTGCCTCGCAGCTGATCCAGCTCCAGTTGGATTCGCTCCAGCTCAGCAAGGAGCTGTTCCTAAAACGCCGAGGAAAAAAGACAGAACTTGCTTTTTTCCGAGGAACACATCATTTGTAAAACAGCACGTCTCTTGTTCGTAGGGATAAGTGGAACTCATAAGAACTGGGAAAGGTGCGATGCTGAATTAAAGGTGCTCACTGTACATGATAAGTGCATACCTTATTAGCTATAAGATCATCTTGGATTTTTTTCATGTTGGACAGTTCCTCTGAAAGAGAATTCTACAGCAGAGCAAAAGAATGAATACGCAATGTTTCACCCACTTTTTCTTGTTTTTCATTTTATCACAAATATTCTGCAGCACTAATTAGTCTCCTCGTTACCTTCTCCTCCAGTGCTGCCATTCTCTCTTTGAGGTGGAGCTGCAGTCTCTCATTGGACTCTGACAGAAGCTTGTCCACTGTATCTGAGAGCCGTTTGTTGTGTTCGTCATTCATCTTTTCCCTCTGCCTCGCCTGAAATGAAACAGCCATAAGAGAGGAGCTTAAAGTGAGGAAAAAGGCAGACAACAAACTCTAATATTGCTTAAAATGGGACATGTAGCCACGTAGAGGAAAATGAATGCTGTTACCCTCTGTAGCTCTTGGTTCTTCTCTTCGAGTTGAGCTTCCATTTGCCGTAGTCGCTCCTCAAAGTTTCCATGGCGCTCCTCTGCCTAAATTAAAAGAAGCATCATTTTCTGATGTATGAATGGACTGAAAATGGATTTAAATAAAAGCTTTAGGATGTTTGTTCAAAAAGGCATGGTGATCTGATTATTTTATCAATGAAGGCCAGGACAGCATGAGCGGTGAGGCGACTGTAAAATGAACCCAATCTTTAAATGTTACTATCAGCACTGAATAAAAATGTCAGGTTGTCTGGTCAGGAAGGTACAGAATGGGATTGCACAGACTCAAAATACCTTGTTGAGAGCTGCAACCCTTTGGGCAAGCTGGGCCTCGATCTCAGGCAGTGTCTCTGCCCTCTGTAGGGTCTGCTGGAGCTTCTGCTTGGCTTCATCCAGCCGTTCCTGCAGCTGTCTGTTCTTCTCTTCACTCTGGACACACATACCAAAACACAAATGTACAGTATGTGTGATTGGAGGTCAGATAGACAACTTGTCTTACAAGTAATAGAACTGTTGAAGATGATGGCACTCGCATACCAGATGCATTTTGGGATTTTTAAATACTACAATATAACTCCATCAGCAAGCGCTGACTTTTTTTTGTAATTTATGTGTTATTTGAGCCACTCCTTACCTGTCTGTGCAGTGATTCCTTGCTTGCCAGCTCATTTTCCAGCTTGTCTTTGATATCATGGAGAGAAGTCGCCTCCCTCTGGGCGCTGAGGTACCTGCATTCAACACCAAGTCAGCATTGAATTATTAGAGCTGCAGTTCTTGGCCAACACAAAAAGATATATGTGATTATACGCAAGGGTGGGAATTGATTTATTCACTAAAATACCACCAAACTACTTCTTACTGTCAAATCGCCAAAATCCAGACGGGAGAAGCTCTGAGTTAATCAAAATGTTAAAATGCTCATCTGGGTTTCCTTCAATTATAATTGCGCTCGCAGCATTTAAGCTTAATGTGAATTGCAGACTTTTTTTTTGTCCTTCAGGCAACATAGAAGCAGCTCTACCGTTCCGGCCTGCACACACTAGTCAGGGCTGGCTCCTCCGCATTTCCAGGAAAACAATTTATTGCCGTTCGATTTTGCAGCAGTTAATAAAAGAAAAAAATGTGATTCAAACTACTCATTTCTGATGTCAAATCCTTGCTTTCCAACAAACTGCACGCCACAAAGTCAGCTTTTTTGCTTGTCGCTCACAGCTGCTTTCTCAATGAGAATGTAATGCAAATGTTCTTATGTAAAGCAACCTCACTGTATAAAGAGGTGTCAGGACAACTTTGCAACACATTTCCAGGCAACAGGTGAAACATGTGGTCCTTCTGCTATATTTATTACAGCTGATGTATGAAATTCTGCTTCCAAATGAAAAAAAGGTGTGAGTCCTCAGTACAACTAAGAATAGATTCCTTAAACACAGCAAAGGCTACCTGCGTTCGAGTGTTGTAATCCTCTCCTCCATGTCCTCCCTTTGGCAAAGGGCCTAGAGGAAGCAAAGATGTATCATGAAACAAGACGATGTGCAATTCAGGCTTTCATTATATAGATGAGATAACAGTTCTTATTGCTCATGTATGTGATACATAATGGCCAGGTTCAGAGAAAGAGGAGAACATTAGAATGTGTTGATGGCCTGCATAGGTGATACATTTAAATACTGTAGGGGTCCACTTAAAATGTTTATTTATTTTAGACTTCTGTATCTGCAGTTACGCCATGAACAAAATAAATCAACCTCATAACATGTGACCATTGTGTTCAAATATACTTGGAGCCCAAGGAATTGAGGGAGCCAAGGGTCTTGGCTAGGAAGAGACAGAGTGGCCCTACAGACCTCTTTCACTTCCCTTTGGAGCTTCTGATTGGCCTCCTCTGACTTCGTCACCTCCCTCCTGGCGGCCGCAAGCTGTTCCTCTATTTCCCCAACCTGACGTGACACCACAAAGGGACACAAGATGACACGGATTGAACCTACATGAGTCAGTGTTAACTGCCACAGCACCAAGTGTAAAGAGACAGTGAGTCATTGCAAACGTCTGTCTGGTTTCATGTAAGACTCTTAAAAAGCATGACTGACATAAGTGTAACATGTTGGGAGTCTGATGCATCTAGCACTCTGACCAGACAGGCGAACATTTGATCAGTTTGGCTATCTTCACCTGAATACTTTCGACCCATTACACACGTCGGAGGTGATTAAACTGATTAACTAAATTCAAATGCTGTCTTGTTGTGCACAATTCAGTAAAACGATGGCTATTTGAAGCAGATGCAATACTTTAACTGGCCACAAGAGGGAACAAGGAGACTAGTAGACAAACTGTACATAGCTCCCCTCCTTCTTGGGATATACTGTTGGAAATACTTGTGTAATAGATTAACTCTACTAAAAGGAGTACACAAAATATATATTTGTAATAACAGCAAGTGTTACAATAGATGCACTCTTAACCAAGCACGTACACTTGTATTAGACCGTCACTGACTACATCTCGTCCTCAGTGCTAAGAAAACCCTAATCTTAAAGGAATAGTTGGACATTTTGGGAAATGCGCTTATTTATTTCTTTGCCGAGACTTTTATGAGAAAATCAATAACACTTCAATCAAGTGTGCTGATTGTTACAGGAATAGATATCGTCAGCTACTTATCATGCTGTTTCCAGTCTTAATGCTAAGCTAAGCTAAACGGCTGCTGGCTGTAGTAAACATCAAGCTACAGCCAGCAGCAGCCGTTTAGCTTAGCTTAGCATTAAGACTGGAAACAGCGGGAAATAGCAAAGCTGGTCCTGCGCAAAAGCCAAAGTGTAATATAGGTTGCGGTTCCCAAAATGATAACTATTCCCGCAACAATCAGTCCTTACTTCACCGCCATGAACGTATTTTGAGTGAAGATTTCCCCGCTTGGCACAAATGTCATGCTGGTCGACCCGAAACAGATATTACAGAAATATACACTCACCTGCCGGCACATGAGGGCCAGCCTCTCCTTCAGCTGGGAGAGTTCAGCTCTCTGCCTCTCAATCTCTCCTTCTCGCTGTCTCTCCAACTCGCTATCCTCCAGGACAGTGGAGGGACCATTGGGTAGTCGCTGGAACGATGACAATATCAAACAAAAATGAGAGTGATGAAGAAAGATAACAAGTAGATGTTGTAGCGGAATGAAAAGACATGTAGAATCGGTAATTCTTAAAGTTAACATTCCCTTACATCTTTCCCGCCGTCCGGCCCTTGTTGACGTCTTTTAATTTGGTCTCTTAAAGAGATTACCTGGAAAAGGAGAGACAAAATGGACAAACAGATGATACGAATGAGTGTTGCTGCTTCACACCGAGCATTCCTCGAGACCCAGAAAAATCATTTGCATTGAACTTTACCTCTTGAG
The DNA here is from genome assembly GCF_949748355.1 of Melanostigma gelatinosum. Lineage (NCBI taxonomy): Eukaryota > Metazoa > Chordata > Actinopteri > Perciformes > Zoarcidae > Melanostigma > Melanostigma gelatinosum. Next base: position 7,301,761 of record NC_136654.1, on the reverse strand, counting down.
ATGATGCGGCAAGTTGGTCCTCTAACAAGGACACCCTCTCGAGGGCCACGCGGAGCCGCTCACGAACCTATGGAGTAGAGCAATGACCATGCCCATCATTCAGTTTAGAAATGACATGTGTGTTGACTAAACGGATCTCCTCCAACTCCCTAACTACAGTTTCTTGACCATCCTTCCCTGATAGAAAGAGCAAGAAAACATTACAAGGCGATAGAGGCATCAAACAGTTCATAAGAGGCCAAAACACTCACATCAGTACAGAATTTCTGTGCACTGCATTGTAATTTAGTTCGTCAAATAAATGAATCAAAGAGTAAAAAGTACAATATTTCCAACATTACCTAAAATGTAATCGAGTAGAAGTATAAAGTAGCATTAAGGGGGTAAGTAAAGTATGTCAAAATTGTACTTAAAGCTACTACAAGGAACTTTCATTTTGTGTTGGTGTCGGTGATCACTGTGGACAAAAGGGAGCGTTTTCGGCAACCAGAGTCCTATTTATTTTACTGCTGCAGGGTCTGACAGTACAGTCCTGGTTCTGGTTCTCTCGTGCTTTCTGTTCACTGTCTACTTGCTGTGCTGCAGTAATCATTGTGTGCTGTATTGATATGCAATACTACAATACTGTCATGATTTCTGGCCTACTGTGAACTTGCTGAAGTTTGGTTGTACTCTCTGCCCAGCCTCCCTTATCACGAGACTGGTCAACCAAAGTGGCCCGGATCTCATCAAAACTGTAAATACTTTACTATGTTCACCAGCTAGCTGATAACTTGGTCTGTCTGTTTTTTTCAGCTGCTTCACTGAAAGAAATTTGATAAGGCCCTGATATGCAATGCAGAGGACACCAGTTTGACCCACCTTCTCATCCAGAGCCTTGTGGTGCTCAAACAGAGACTTGAGGGCCTTGAGGACTTCCACCTCACTGGAGACCCCCGCCGGGGACTGGGCTTGTCTTTTCACCACTGTCATCCTCAGACTGCGCTCATGGCGGGACACCAGACACTCAAGGTGTTCCAGCAACAACTACAGGAGTGAGTGGGTTTGAAGGGGAAGGAGACAGGAAGGTGGCAGGGGAATGCAAAGAGGTGAACAGAAAGAGAGAAAGGGAGTTTGAAGAACGGAGACACAGACGATGAGGAGAGCAAGACAGTAAGAGACCGAAACAGAGAGAACAAGGTAAGAGAAGCCAGAGGGACATGGAAGGTTCAGAGAAGATGCCGAGGAGTGAAGGGTTGTAAGAGTGACAATGAGATCAAATTGTGAGGAGAGCACCTGGTTGCAAAAAGGGAATAAGGAGTGAGTGGGAGAGATAAGGAAAGCAGACACGGACACAAAAAGGAGTCACAAAGAGAAAATGTGGAGTAGAAAGAGTAAGAGAAAGAGGGGAAAAAAGACCAGAAGCAAATGAATGTGTCACACCCACACAACCACAATGGGTGAGGAAGATAACAGAGGCTGTTACAGTGCTAATAAGCAAAATGGCCGCTAAACATCTTACACGTGTGTTGTTTCTCTCCGCCTTGAGCTCAGCAATCTCCTCCTCCCGCTCCAGAAGCTGCTCCCGGCAAACGTTCAGGTCTTTAGTCAACACAGCAAACTCCTGTGGAACACACAAGCTGCGTTCAGGGGCAAAGAAAACGAACTGTTTAAATATATGGTTTTAGTAGTTAAATGTAAGTGGTCCCTGCTCAGTTGCTTGAGCAGCCATGAGAGTTTAAAGGCACAAATAATAATTCAGGCCATACAAATCGAGTGACTGTGAAAATGAAATGGAGCTGGCTGCACTCTTATATGCATAACCAACGCCTTCCAGAAACACACTGTGTTGAACACCTGAGACCAGGATGTCGGGAAATGTAGATGATGCAAACCTACATAACGTTCATGTAAATCACTGACAGCGTTTCCACCACCACTCTCTCTCTCTCTCGCTCATATTTCTCTGTGAACTCACATTCGTGGATGCATTACATCACACTGTTACACAATGGCTCTGCACTGGTGCACAAGAGAGACCCCCCCCCCCCCCAAACAACACGCCATCGATATATCATTCACAACACCGCTGGGAATACATTTGCAACTCCTGCATAACGCTTTAAAAGACACGGACTGATGAAACGCCGATCCATGGTCAGTGATTTCTTTATGTCTCCATGAAACGCTTTTGAAGCCTTCAAGTGTGAGACAATTGCTGTTGATGAGAATGCCAATGATGTGCAGATGTTTACATTCAGAATTACCTGCCCTTTGACTCATAAACAGCTGAAAGTAGACTTATGACATTGATATGTGTTTGCATGGAGAATGGAAGAGAGAAAGAGCCAGAAAGAGATCTCTACAGATGGTTACACAGTCGGTCCATTGGCTCTCGGCCTTATGGGATTGTTTCTTGTTTGGATAGGGGTCAGCTTCTCAGTCGGCTTCTCTTGTCCCCATCATTGTTTATTTTTTATTTCATCTCACTCTATCTGTATTAGCCTCCATTCATTTAAATTCATGTGCAGCTGTGCTCTGTGGTGTACAAGGAAACTTGAGTTACGTAAGGAAATACAATTTTGAAATGCTTTTCACTGCTGTTAGCAGCAAAATGATTGACAGGTTTTGTACACAATCATCATAAACACCTGTACGTTCAAATGCAATTAAGTAATGTACGTACCCCTCCAACAAATACGAACATTATGGAGTTTATAACATTTAAGTCGTTGTTGAAGTAGCATCACAGAGGTATTTAGGGCTGCAACTAATGATTATTTTCATTGTCGATTGAGTACACGATTAACAGTTCGTCTTTCAAATGTGAAGAATTGCTCGTAGTTGCTGCCTTTTTTCTGTCAATCATCTTATTGATTAATTAACCATTTGTTTCACCTCTAGAGGTGATAATTAAATGTTAGTTTGGGTCTTGTTTTGTTGTCATCTTAAATATTTTAAGAGAAAATGGAGAACATATATATGAATTGTATTATACTTGATTCCATTGGTTTTTATAATCGTGAATCTACTTCTTATAATGAGCAAACATGTGGAGTTATGACAATGAGAGTAGCTCTGGTGACTCAATGTCCATTACAAAATTGAAATTCTCAAGTCCCTTTTCTGTCTCCTTTCACGTTTTAACATCAAAATTAGGTCTGAAAATACCCTTCTGACTTGAACTGATGACAATGGCAATATCTCCTGGTATTAGATTCATACGGGATCAGTCGAGTCACAGACACCATTTGTCAAAAAGCACATGTGCAGAAGGAATCTGACTGAATTTGGTAAATTCGACACAAATGTAACAGATTTTAGAAGCTGGAGAAAACATAAAGAGAAACAAAGAGAAATCAGTTTGTGTTAGAAAAGTAGGATCAAATCTTCAAATTGCAGTTATTATTAATAAGCAATTTTTACCCAGAAAACTAAAGAGAATTCGTAGAAAATCAAGTACTCGTTTAAATTAAGCTGAATTCATTAACATATGAGCACTAACAACATGGTCGACTAACAATGAGAATAAATTGCGGAACAACTGAGACTAAACAGCCAGAAGATGATAGGACCATAAACCGTCTGCGTTAGTAGGAACATTAGTGAGGGAACCTCTGAAGATGCAGAGGGGGAGGTATTTAGCATCCACTTTCCAGCATCTCTCTGCATGAACCGTCACTGCAAAGGCTTACTGTCTCATGAGCTCGCTTCCCGATGACACACACTCAGAATAAAGCGCTCGTACATAACCAGACACTGATAGCACAGAGGACAAACAATGTTCTCTCAAAAGGAAGAGTGTTCAGCCTAACACGCTTCTATCAGCCAAAACTCGTACTTTCACTTCCAAACAAGGCTGATTCCCCTGTACACATATGCACAGGATGTAAATACACACATACACACACAGTTGTACCTGCGGCAGAGCAATAGTCAGCTGCCTCTGGAGTGATTCTTTTTCGTGGCCGAGCTCGCGGAGGCGGAGCTGAGCCGTGCCCAGGCAGTCCTGGGTGTCCCTCAGGTTCTCCAGGAGCCTCTCCCTCTCGGTCAGCATGTTGACCATTAGCGACTCCAGGTTCCCCGTGCTGCCTCCTTCGTCTCCTCCGCTTCTTGCCTCCCTCCCACTGCAGCCTCCTCCTGCCATTGCACCTCCGGAGCCCCCGACTCCTGCCCCGGCAGGTGAGGAAGGGCCCCCACCGGTCCCACTTCGCCCATCCTCAGAAATGGTGGGCATCACCTCGCACATCATCATGAGACCGTGACGTGTGTGTCGAGTTAATAAAGAAAACTAAACTGGATTGTGCGTGCAAAAGGTCTGTCCTCGTGCCTTGGGTTTTTCGGAGCTCGTATTAAAAGTTTGATGTACAAAATATAAATCTTTACATCATCAGTTATCCAAAAAATATCATTCCTTTGATTTGCATATTGTCCTCAGTTTATTGCCTTTACGTTATTTCTCCAGTATGTCTTTGCTCCCTTGTCTTCCTTTATAAAATCACAACCTGTATGGTGTATGATCAGAATGCTTATGTGTTATGCAAGAGGAAGGGGTATCTGCGGGGAAGCCCTGCTGTGGGTGGCTGGGATTGGTAAGGGTGAGGGAGGGAAGTGGTTATGGAGAAGGAAGGGATAAAAGAGGGCCGATGCTCCGAAATTGTGTCCACGAGGTAGAGCTCCTCACAGCACCGGGGGTGAGAGCTGAAAAAGAGAGCAGGCATTGCATTAGATCCCCCTCAATAAACTGCAGTGTGCATGTCACAAATGAGAAAAGACATTGCAAGAGCGAGCTGGTCGTTTGAGAAATGTGCATGGAATTATTTGTGTTAAAGAAATACCATTTCTTACAGGGAAATACACGTGTTTTCTTTTTTTGTTGACAGTTAGAGGAAGGTTGATACCACTCTCATGCCTGTTAAATATAAGGCTACAGCCAGCAACCGGTTAGCTTAGCACAAAGACTAGAAGCAGCCCAGTTCTGTCAATAGAAATGTGCCTCCCATCCCCTCTAAAGCGCGCTAATTAACGTTGTATATCTTGTTTGTTTAATCCATACATCTTTAAATGTGAAGTGTACAACTACAAGTTGTGCTATAACAGGTGACTATGTGCCGGACTGTTTCTTTACCGGGAGCATTGACTTTATGAAGAAGTCAAAGTGACAATAAGTCAGCACAGTACCCCCGGAACACTAAATACTGTTCTTTTACTCTCAGTTCTTTTTTTCTTGCAACAAATTGCATATAAAGTGTAAATTAGTGATAATTATAGGTGCTGGTCGGTAGGTTTTGTAACTGTTGGACAAAACCAGGATAGCTGTTTCCACCTGTTTCCAGTTTCATGGTTAAGCTAAGCTAAGCTAAGCTAAGCTAAGCTAAGCTAATCGACTGTAGCCTTTGAGTATATTCAACAGACGGATATGAGAGCGGTACAACCTTCCATTCTATCTTATTGCAGGAAAGTGAAAAGCGTATTTCCCAAAATGTCAAACTGTTGCTTTCAGGTATCAGTCACTGTGATCTTGGTGAGCTCAGTGTTGACTTCCGCACTGCTGAATGTGTTAAAAAGATCATTTTAATGATTTAAGCAAGCGGACATGTTTCATTTCTTCTCATTCTCAGTTTTTCTTACAAACTAAATATGTCATTGAGATTCAACTTTGTGATTTCACTACATCAAGCCTCCTTTAATCAGTTTTGTTATAAATTGTATGTTTTTTTTTAATTGCCTTTTTAACTGGATAAGGCCTCTGTCCCAAACTGCAAACTCTGGCCAAAATGGTATGGAGTCAGGCAATCAGCATTATTATAGCGCCTCATGGCCCTCGCTCCTTTCCTACCATATTCTTCACTGTCTAGTCTACAACACTCAGGGGCTTGCACTGGCCTTTCTACTTTTAAGTGGTTTGGACTGATTTAGTGCCCCGTGCAGGCTTCTGTACGTCAGTGAGACTGGGCAGAGCAATGAAGAATTTCTCTTGTCAACCAAAAAATCATCCATTCTGTGAATAAAACATATTTAGCAAACAGGCCTCAACAACACTGCAAACAAGTATTGCCAGTCGTCTTATTATTGTGCGGACGTCCAGAACTAAAGATGGGGACTGCTTGCTGGTAATTGGAGGCCTGATACAGCACGAAATTAGCTCCTCATGCTGGTGAGCTGGCTAGTGTACTTGGCAACCTCACTGTATGGTCCCACGAAAAAAACAACTTCCTTCCTTTCCACCTCCACTGATGGACAATAACTGATGCAATATACTGAGCTGGCATTGACTGCGTTTCATTAACAGTTTAAGAGTTCAGAAAGAGATCAGATTTAAGAAATCTTCCAAGCAAAGACGGCTTCTGATTGCTACATTGTGATCCAAAAACCTCCAAATATCATCCCGAAGTTCATTTGTTTCAAGACCTTGAAACACCTGAAATACTCTTAGTCCTGTAAGATAAAACATTCAACCACTTATCTCGGGATACTCGTCATTACCAGCCGCTCTATTAGCTCTGCAGGGGCAACAGAGAACAGTGTAATGTAATTACTGCAGACTACTGTGTATTGTACAGTAATAGTTCACTGTGTTCCTACTGTGTGACATGATGAGCCCGTCCTGAAAAAAAAAAGCATTCATTGCTGGAGTCCTGATTCAGTAAACATAACTGTGCAGCCTGCAGTTTTGACTGAAGCGTCAGCTGAGGGGTCAGTGGGCTTCAGGACCTGTGTATTCATGAGTGTGTGTGTGTGTGTGTGTGGACGCGTGAGAGCGGCAGCTAGAAAACAAGAGAGCGTGCAACAATGTCTGGTGCATCACAATGACACTGTCGACTTGTTATGCCGTAACATTACAGCTCTATGAGCGTTCTTGAGACCTTTTCTTTGAATGGTTGCCCTTCAGAGAGGCAGCTTGAAAACAATGAGCCGGTGATAACGTGTTTCTATAATGTAGAGCTACAGCGCAGCGACATTATCAAGCAGCTGCATTCGATTCATTGGTGTAATGGGGGAGCTCATGTCACAGTGTCAACACACTGAAATCGATTGAGTATGTGTGTGTTAGTGTCTGTGTGTGTGTGTGCACATGTGGGTGTTTTCATATTATGACTGCCCACATCATCAACATCATCATCATCACCACCATCATCATCATACACAGCCACATTGAATCCTGTTTGTAGCCACCCAACCTGGAGTGGACAGACTGGCTTTATAGTATATGTGGTTGCTACATGACCAATTACGACACGGCACCAATTAGGCTGTGTATCGTGTAACGAAAGCAAATCCCTGCCTCCAAAAAAAAAGTAAGTAAATGGAAAATGCCAGCGCCTTGTGTGTGTTTGTGAGAGAGAGAGAGAGAGAGAGAGAGAGAGAGAGAGAGAGAGAGAGAGAGAGAGAGAGAGAGAGAGAGACACTGGGGCGGGGAGAGGGGTTTGCAGGCTCCCACAACCGCCGACAAATGGAACTAAAGAAAAAGGGTTTCTGAGATCCGTTTTTACATCCGGTTTGACAACATGGTCAATCGCCTTTACAGCGAAAGAATGCACGCGTGCCGGATGCATAACGCACTTTGCATGTCAATAACAGCAACGCATATAATGATGTACGCCCCCCCTCTCTCTCTCTCTCTCTCTCTCTCTCTCTCTCTCTCGCTCCTAATACCATGAAACAGTACCCCCTGGCCAAGAAACGCATCATTGGAATCGATAAGTGATTGTCGGCAGCTGGGTAGAGGGGGGAATGGAAGCACCAGTATCCGGACTAACGCGCTTTTATTTGCGCTGGCATCCACCCGGCATACTGGGCTAATGGGGAAACGAGCCTCTCCGGATGACAGCTCTCTGGCTACCTCCATTTCTGGATGTATGGAGGAAAGACCATTCGATGATATGGAGCAAGAGCGCGCACGAGCAGATATACATTATTCTAGTAAAAGGAAAAAGGAAAAAGCTTCGTGGTTGTGTATTGGGGGGTCTTTCTGAATTGACTCTTCTTGTGTTACAATGCATTGAAGCAAACACCAGGGAGACGAGTCTCTTCTTTAGACATCGACTGTGACTGTGGAAAGCATCACGTCAGGAAGATGGCCCAAAAATGCACATCGCACATTTTCACTATGGGGCCTGTCTTGTCCAGACATTATAGAATTATAAGCAACTCCATAGGCCCGGTGACAGTACTGCCGAGCTGGGAGGTTTGACTACAAAGCTCCAAACGGCAAAAGGGCTTAGTTACAGCCGCGATTAATTACAAGCAACAATATACAGAGGCATCTTATCATCGGTCTCTCCCTCCGTCCACAGCGATCACCTCACCAAACTGTATGCAAACGGGAGTGAGCAAGCGCGCCCTAAATAAATCGTGCCGTGTACTGCCAACACACCTGTCAATGCCTGAACACTGCCATAGGCACCGAGCGTTGCACAGTCTATCTAACATAAGCCAATTTGCCTCGACTCAAAATCGCAGCCCCCCCTCGCTCTCCTTACACACACACACATACACGCACACACACACGCACACACAAACCACCACCACCCTCAATCCTTCACAACACAACGTTAGGTTCTCGTTATCGCACACATGCACGCACACTCTTGCATGTATTATTGTTGTTATTTCTTCCGCGCCCTCTCAATGGAAACTGGGTTGCGTGATGGGGCGGTGTGAAGTTGCATCCTTACCACAGTCATCGCGGGGAGTCTGTGTCCATGTTTGACGTTAAATATTCCTGCGGTCCATCACCACGGATCGTGATGGTGTCCGTGCCCCTCATCCGAAACCGGCGAGAATATGTTTTTTTTCTTCTTCTTCTTTCTGTCTCTCTTTTTCCACATGTAAACGGCGAGGAGGGGGGGGGGGGGAGCGGAGAGAGACGATACGCCACCTTACCACAGACTCCCCCTCTGTCGGATTGGAAGGTAATGGGTCTTAAAGAAACATTCTCTCAGCATTCTCCGCATCTCTGTGATTTACGCGCGCGCCACGCACTCACGCGCACTTGCAGGCCAATCAAACACCTGCTAAATTGTACAGCGTGTGTATCAAAGACTAACGAACTGACATTTTACTTGCACAAATATTTAAAAAAAAATTATAATGTACAATTTTCTATCTTTACCTTGAGCCAAAAAATCAGTCATTTGATAAATACAGTTTGTGATAAAGAACATGCATTCAAATAATTTAGTAAATCATAAAACGCTGATATCTGCGATGTGTTCCTGCAATAGAAAGCTATACATGTGTGTGGGGCGATGCTTTGCAGGCCCAACTTCTGTCCATGAGAAGAACCTCATGTGGGTATTAGTAATGATGTCAAATATTCTGATACAAAAATGCATTATCTTTTCAAACATTGCATATTATTAGCAAACAATAATCACTTCAACTTTATCAGCAATGATTTTATGGAAGCCGTTTTCATATATAACCTATTTTGGGGAACATGTCCCAATTCTGCTGCATGCAGCTTGAGATACTGCAGATAAAAAAACACACAAGCTCTTATTTAAAATGTTATCAGGAATGCCTTCACTGTCTGTGGTAGGAAAGTACTATTCAATCATACCAGGATTATGTTTAAAGTGAATTTTATTACATCTAAACGCCAACTTGTAGCTCTTGAATACATTTGTGGAATTGGTCACATCTGGATGCTGTTCTGAATTAATATGCATGTTGATATTGATATTGCATTTGGAAACAGATAAGCGGGTCTCTCTCTCTCTCTGTGTGTGTGTATATGTGCATATGTGTAGCCCAGTAAACATAAGGTGGTGCTGTCTTTAAGAGAGCGGGAGCCTGGGAAGGGGTGATGTAATGTGTTCTCAGACAATGATGTCATCGACTGAGACGCGGCAAGGATTTAAAGTGACAAAGGCATTTTTACTGTCTCTGTTTAATTCTGCATCAGGGCTTGTCAGAGAGCAGCACCGAAGCATTTAGGGATGGGGGTGGTGGTGGGGCTTTCATTGACCGATAAAAAAGAATATATGAAATGAGAGTTTCTTGCAGATACAAAGAGTCGGTGTCCCGATGTAGCACACTGCATGTTTATTAATCAGGATATTTGAGATACAAAACACAGTTTGTTACAGTGACAATAACAGGGTTATGTTGCCATCCACAAGCAGCGATCATCATTGCTGTGTCGTGTCAGATGTATGTTTTGAGAGGAATGAAATAATACTGGGCATGTTTTCGACTAAACATAAGGTATTTGGTGTTTATCACCAAAAAACAACAACGTGCAAGACCAATATTTTAATACATAGATTTTGTTTTCATGAAATATTTGTAAGACTTTCTATTATAACTATAATCTGTTTCAAACCTATGGTGAATAATGGAAATGTTCAAGTTTACCAAATCATAGGACTATTTCTGACATTGTATGTTCCCATTTTACCATTTATAATCCAAAATCATGTACAGATTCCTTCAATCACTTTACAGTCCTCTTCTTCAGTCCTTTTCCGTTACCAAAAAAATCACTTAACTGTGTTCTTGTCCTTTCAATCATTTAAGCTCGTTAAGCCTTCGCTGTTCTTGCCTCTACAAACTTGTCCTTAGTACTGTAACTCGTGCCTTCCCAAAAGAGGAACTCCGAGTCACACTTACGCCCTCATACAGAGAGCTGGATGGAGCGATGGAGTGGTTGTGGCCTCCTTCTTGGGCTGTCTCTTTGTTCCCCTCACTGAAACTACAACATTTCCTCGGCTCTTCAGCGCTCTCTTGGTCCACCTTCCGGTCCTCTGACACCTTCGCCAAACTTTGTTCTTCTCTTGACTTTACATATTCATCATCCAGGGCCTGATCAGACGCATTGTCCTCAACAGACGCTCCATGGACAGTTTCTCTAACTTCCAACTGTCTGTCTTGCCTTGAGGTGTCTTCACATTCTTTTTGAGGGACATATTTATGAACACAAGCCTCCTTTGTTGGACTGGCTGCTTTGTCCTTGGTTGAATCCTTGAGTACATTATTAATTGAGTGAATATTTTCATTAAAGTCTGATGGCAAATGCAGGCTCGAATCCTTGCTCTCTCGGTTAGAAGATCTCCCAACATTATGGGATGATTCATCCGTCACAGATTCAGTGATATGCAGGTCTTCTTCATCTAGCCTGCATGACGTTTGGGCATTTGAATTTCCATCATTCGTTGTAATATCTGTGTCTGAAATAGTAATGTCACATGTAATCTTATAGAAGAGTGAATGGTTCTCTTTCATTTTCTCTAAGCTTTCGCTGACTGCGGATGACATTTCATTGGAATCGGTCACGTCGTCGGTGCATGCTGGTTGGTTCTCGACGTCTGATACCTCCTCATGGCACGAGTCTATGCCAGGGATCTGCAAAGGTACGAACCCTTGCCACTGGTTGGTGGAGAGGAACCACTTGGCTCTCAGCTCGGAGGAAGAAAAATCACTTTCATTGTCATCAGTGGCAGCTTCTTCAAGCTTTTGCTCCTCTACATCCTTGCGACTTGTAAATCCCTTGCCTCCATCTTTCTGATAGACTGTCATAGAGGAGATGTGATAGGGTGAAGCTGGACGTTTTATTTTATTTTTGGCAACCCCTGTTCTCACACCGTGATCTTTGTGTTGTGTTTTGTCCCCAAATTTGACTTGACTTTTCGATTTTTTCAGATGGCGGTCTCTTTCATCTTCATCCTGAGATCTTCCACTACAAAGCTGAAGTTCTGCAGAGCCTCTGATGTGATCACAGCTTCCATATAATTGATGGTCTGAAAACAGGAACGTACCACAATTTGCCAGTAAGTTAGAGCATGGGTAGTGTGCCTTTCCATGATACTTCTACTGATGAAGCAGCTTTGTAATAGTTGGGTTTACCAAATTGAATTTACTTGCAATCATTTACTTCTTGATCTTGTGTTGGTGAATATGTACCTGCTTTCATCCTTTGTTTTCTAGCTGTGTCAGGGGGCACCTGATGAACGTCCGGCCCCTCCTCCCTGATTGGCAGTTGATCGAGTGTAGTAGCTCTTTGTCTGACTGCGCTGATAAATAGACAGACAGATAGAATAACCAATTTATGGACACTTTCACACTGTATATGTAAAGTGCATGTGCATATATTTAAATATAGCTATTACTAAACAAATTATTACCTTCTTATGACTCTCTCCCGTATTCGTTCCACACGACGAAGTTTGGCTTCTCGCTGTTCAGGGGTCAGACAGAGGTTAGGGTCCATGTCAGGGGTCAGGAGGGCAGGTTGCCGTTCATCTGCCTGTTCAAGCAGAGTCACATTAAAATGCACCTAAGGCCCTCTAAAACACCTCAAAAAAACGAAATGAACATTGCTCTATTAGCTTGATACTTTTCCTAAATGTGTTGTACAATTACTTATGAACATGATTTTGAACTGACTGATTTCAGATGTCACTTCTTCACTTCTGTGTGGGCTGTCAGAGACCACAGGTGTAAAACATGGTTAACACAAAATCACGAGTTAAGTCTTTGAGTTTTGTAGTTTGTTCATTAGAGTGTACAAGCAGTTAAAACCTGCCTGTGCTCTGATTGATGCAAACATACTGTTAGTAACTTCACTAAGTTGGATAATATACTGTAGATGTCCTTGTCTGTGAATAACAACATAGGGAAGCGCTACCACGTCAACAAAACACGAGAACTATACCGCCTCACGGTTGAACGCCTCCGCCAACCAGTCAAGTTACGGCTGACATCCATGAGTTATGTGCACAACATGTTTTATGAGGTTACATTGACCTTCATCAACCAAAATGTAATCAGCTCATTCTTGAGTCCAAGTGGACATTTGTGGAAAAGAATTTAAGAAATTTCCTCCAGGCCTTCCTGAGATATCACATTCACAAGAATGGGATCACCAACGCGAAGGCATAACAAGGGTTGTGTTAGAATGAGATGCCATCATATCAACTGTAATGGACTAGAGAGTGCATGGTATGGTATCATCTTTCCAAATATGCTGTGCTTATACAAGTCTTTGATTCCTTTTAAATGTATTTCAATCTTTCTTACCCTGACGTCCAAGCTCTGACTCCCATGTCCTACACCTGCTTGGTCTTGAACTTGATTCCCCGAGGTCTCTGTTGGCTCGGCTCTGTTCGCGTCTGAACGTTTCTCCTTCTTGGAAGACCTCAATATTCCCTGGTGCTGCTGCCTGTTTGTCCTTATGAAAGGCTCATCCTGGTGCATCTCTGCCGAGGACTGGTTTTGATCTTCCAGCAACAGACCCCAGGGTTGCTTGTTCAACACCTTTTGCCCTGACAATCTTTGGTGCATCTCAGGTGATATCTGCTCGGGCAATGGGTTGTCGAGTTCAGGTGGGGGGTCCTCAACAGAAACTCGTCTGGCCACAATAGAGGATGGCAGTACAGACGTAACAACTCGTGTCACTCTTAGAGGAAACGGGGCCTGAGGAAATACCAAGATCAGATTAGTAAATGTATATTGGTATGTATTGCAGTGATTCAGTCAGTTATACTGATTAATGATTTGGCAGACCTCCTCTCTTGCCTCTGAACTTTGACCTGGAGTGGGTATGGGGGGTTTCTTTTTATTAGTTAACCTCTCCTGATTCCTCTTCATCCGCTCAATCTGCTCTTCTTCACTCATCTTCAGCTTCTAGAAAATATATAGAATAAGTCATTCATGAACCCCACGCCACAGCGATATGCATTTAGAGAAGGTAAAGCAAGAAGCAGAATCCATGTATTTGAATATCAAAAATACTGTTACTACAGTTTGTGCAGAGGTGGATGTGTGCATATGTTCATATGCATCTGTATCTACATATACAGTATGTGTTTGCGATTGTGAACATGTGAGAAAGGAGGTTGGGTGGCAAATGTGAGAAGGCTGAGCTAATGCACTGAGACATGTGACTCTGCCTCCCCCTCTCGCCTACAACAGGCACTGCAACATGCCCTAATTGCAAGGAAGATATGAGAAATCAAAGAATTGGAATTTGGCTGTGATTGAAACGAGGAAAAAAAATCTGCTTTGACTGCTTCTATATTTGGAGCATTTTGGATCACATGCACACATCCAGATATAGTTTTGACCAGCAAGTACGAAACTATGAAGAATCAAACCTTGGTTGATTGATTCATTGTATCTGGTGGGATCCACTTTGAACCAGATTCTGAAGATGAAATGAAAATAGAGGAAAGAGGAGAAGGACAGAGGGAGTGAGAGAGGATAAGTGGGAGGAGAGAGTGAACATATAAAAATATAATTTTGCATAAAACACCTAGCTCTTTAATACTAGATGTCTGAAAATGTGTTGTGTTGTATTTTACTCTTTCCATGTACTCTATTCTGCACCAACCGAATGTGTCTTTTGGTGCTTTCACACGAAGCAGGTCAGGCTGGCTGTTTCCTTTTCTCTGTGCAGGGTCAACAGTGTGGCTGTAGATTCCCTGAAACATAAGAATAGAAAACATTGTAAAATATTTCTAACCTGATCATGTTTGTCATTGACAATGTCAATAGTTCACACCTCATATGATGACTCTGTCCAGCCATGGCCCTGGTCCCTGCTGTGGAAGCTTTCTTGTAGCTCCTGCGGTAATGGTGGGCGGAGTGGTGGCTCTTGTTCCGCATCCTGCAGGTCATTGTCACAAGTGACATGAAAGAAGATCTCACTGCATCCATACCACATTGATAAAGACTGATGCATGCCTCAACATTATGTAGAGATGTTGTATCAATCCTTGACATGATGGAAAACACACCTTGTCATCCCAACTGTCAAACTATATTTTAAGAGTCACTAATAATATCTGGATAAAAGGGAGAAAACTGCCCAGACAATTCCAGGCTTGCAAATCCTGCTGTTGTGTTGATCCACTATGGTATATATTCACTAAGCTACGATCATGAGAAACTACAAAAAGAAGACCAGATCACATAAAGCCATCACAGCACAAATAAATGAGCAGTAATTTGATCTGTATGTTGTAGAATTTAAAGCAATTTTGTGAAAGAAAAATCAAATGCTGTGGCAAAACTGTAAGAAAACACCCGTAGGACTGAGAGATCTCAGCAGATGTCAGCCTTTGCATTGAGCGGACAACAATTCCACATTTGTTCATAAGCAGAGAGCAAACGTCACTGACAAATCAATGGACAGGAGTCGTACTGTACCATTGGCAGTCCACTCTGCATTCTCTCAGTGGGAGATCCAGGGGATCCGGGATGTGGAGATGTCGGCTGGAACACTGAGGGGGAGACAGAAAAGGTCAAGCTGTTGACACTGTTCATCAATCGTCAGGTTGTACGTAACCAACATGAACCAGGTTACTTTGCTTATTGCCGGCCGAAGCAAGAAGTCATTATTTAAGCTTTCAATCAAACCCACCACCACAAAACATTGAAACAGCACCTTATTTCTATTACACATAATCATGATGCAGTCTAAACTTTTCAGCATGACAGTGAGAGAAAGGTGATGCTTACTGTGGTGCCTCTGTAGTCCCAGCAAGAAGCAGAAGTGATCCCTGTTGATCTTTAGTCCAGCTAGGATGTCGTCCATCATCCACAGCTCTCTCTGGGCCTGAGACTGGTCCTGACAAAAAGAAAGAAATCAAAGATATTACTCATGAGGTATCTTCAGGCATGAGCCTCAATGATTTGTAGAATTGTTGTCCCTTTAATTAAGGTCAGTGGCTAAAACTAAATATTAAAAAACACACATCACACACTCCAGTTTGTGGTTTTCAAATACCTGTGGTACTCCAAAGTTACAGATGTGCTGAAGGTGTGAACGGATCACCGACAGTTCACTCTCCATCCTCTCATATTGACTCCACACCCTCTCCATTTCCTGAATCAAAAGATCAGAAGATTTGTGAAAAGAATGAATGTGAAGAAAGTATATCAACAGTATAATTGACAGTTTATGAGTACGTCACATCCCTTTTGAATGATTAATGATAAAGTCAACTACTCATGCAATGCCATTCTTTATTTCATTCTGGTTCCATGTCCCCCGTGCTAATTACACACCAACGATACATCACACATTCTAGCCCGGATTGTGACCAGCTCTTCCTGGAGCAAAGCCTTCTGGGTCAGGGCTTCTTCCTGGGCCCTGGGCCCCAGGCTTTTCCACTCTTCCAGCTGAAGTCTGGACACCTCTAATGCACACTGGACGCTGTCCTGCAACAGGAAAAAAAAAAGAAGCTTTTATTTGTATTCTCAAACCAGTCACAATATATTGTTTGCTATCGTTATTCTAAATAGCCTTAAACGAGTCTTCTTATTATTACCCACCTTATCCATTTGTAGCTGGGCCAGTTCTACAGAAAGAGTCTGGAGCAGCTTGTCACACCCACATAACCTCGTCAACACAACCTGAAGAGGGAAAACTAAAATAAAAACTCAGAGAGAAACATCTTATACGATGATGAGTAACTGCACCGTATTGGTGACAGTGAAGAGCCATATGGCAACATTGTAAATACTCACGTCTGCGTCGCTTTCAAGAGGCCTGATTGGCGGCGCTTCCCTCGGGTCAGGCTTTGGTGCCTGAAATGCATCAAGGTTATCATTTTTGTTAAATAGTGCTGTTTTTGCAAATACAATTTGAATGAGATCATTTTTGAATGTTTTTTTTCTGTAATCCATTGTGCTGACTGCAGTTGGTAAATGTGGGTTCATGCTGCAATGCTTCAGTGGTAGACTGAGCTGTTGTCGTTCAAATAAGCACAGCACAAGCTTCTGCCCTCTGCCAAATATCAGTTTCACATCAAACATATAACATTTCATGTAGCATAATCATTAAAATGATACAAAACACAAATATATAACTAGAAGTAAACAATGAGCACTATAGGATGTATTAGTCACAAATAAAAACTGACAATGAAGCACAACGACATGGACATGAAACAAGTCAGTGACATTCTTTACACTTACTATTACAAGCTGTACAAAAACCCTGTTGCTCACATTGATAACAAAATGAGTCCCCATGGTTAGATACAACAACATAACACCACCACATCTATTGAGGAGACATACAAACAACACATCGCAGGTTTAAAGTTGAACCACACAGGACACCATAGGAACACAGAGCGCAGCAACGAGGGCTGTACCATGGCTGGCGGTAGCACACAAACAGATAAGTTGCTGCGGTGATGGTGATGATGGTGGTGATGGTGGTGGTGTGGGTGTTGGGGATGGGCATGTGCAGCTCTCGCTGATGGGGGCAAAGGGGGCAGTAAGTCTGCATGTGCCCCTGTGGAGGAGCTCTGAAGGAAGAGGCCGTATGTAAGAACAGAGAACACAATGCGTTATACACAATGCTACTTTACACTGCTGAACACCAGTCTGGATGCTTGCCAGAAATATATTGTTTGTACTACAATCACCTTTCCTAAATGTCGTTTCCCACTCGATATATGATGGACGGACCCATAGGTAGGTGTAGGCTGTGAACAATCAGAAAGATTAGGTTTGAGTAACGTGAGATGTTTGGTGATACAAAATCTTGTGAAAGGGCTACTGCGGGAATTAAGTGTTGCACTTCGATAAAGTTTTGGAGCCCACAAGAGACACGTTATAATAAAAATGAACCCTGATAACATCTTATGATCAAGATCAACCAAACACCTTGCATAGGTTGTGCCACCTCTCCGTGACTGGAGTATTTGGGGTGGATTTGAACTCCAGCTTCGGCGAGGCGGGTGCGTAGTACAGGGTTTGTGGCGCCATGTCCGAGTCATCGTGAGGTCGAATGTCTACCCTTCCCACTGGTGTGTGAGGTCGTGACCCCAGCTGACCTCTTGAAGTCAAAGAACCCGTTCCCATCATTTCTGTCTGCGTGGGTGGTGTGTTACGGCCAGGAAGAGAGCCTTCCTCTTGGTGTGGCCCAAAAGTTCTTCTTCTGCTGAAATCAAGAGGGCTGGGTGTTCTGTTTGAAGAGAAAACAGAAAACAGGACAGATATGTCAAAGCTGGGACTTTTCTGGTGATGATTTTCTCGTCAAGGAAACCACTGGGCTTTAAATATGTGCCATTCACACTCAGAGATGCTTTGACAACCTGCTGTTTCTGTGACGCACACTCCGCCTCCCCCTCGGATCTGAGCGCGAAGTCTCCATCCTCCCGCCAGTGTAATGATTCGGTTCGCTCAGAGTCCTGCTGACGTGTCTGTGTCTTTGGGAGGGACCCTCTCCATCAGAGGGGGTTTTAGGGAAGTCCACTGACTCACTGCTGCCACCTATCTGTATGAAATCCTGATAACTCGAGCAACGCCTGAATTTACAAGAGATGCAGAAAACAAAAGCTCAATCATGAAAAACGTTTGATATTTACTGCATAACACCTCATGTCCACAGTGACTGTGCTGTACCTGTTCAGGGAGCAGTTTGGCTCCATTGCAGCAGACTGACTGAGGGCTCGGACCCAACCCAACATGTCCTCCTGAGTGTCAGCGCTGAAGAAATAAGAGCGCATTCCCTGGTGCACCACCTAGTTTTACATGAATAAATAAAGAAACTTACAGAAGCAAATAGACAAAGTGTAGTAAAATGAAATTGACCAGCACATGTCTCCGCTTTGGTTTGTTCAGTGGAGTAAAAACAATTCCTGTAAAATCCAATGTTAACAATGCATTTATGGATTGGACGAGTCACCAAATGATGATACCTTGAAGGTGAACTTTCTGTTCTTGCATTCTCGTGGTGTGCAGAACAGGATTCTGTAGCTCGGGAGTGGGATGCTGCCCAGCACAGTTTCCTCTCTACTGTCTGGGGCGGGGGGGACAGAAAATAAATGAACAGAAGAAGAGATGCATTGTTCTACAGTCAGAGCACATGAAAGGGTTTCACTCGAGAAACACTGCTGGGATGGAAGCTGTGTACCTTTATAGTAAAACAGACAGAAGTTGGAGAGGACAAACCACCTTCTCTTCCAAAGCTTCAAACCAGAACTGTCCTGCAGAAGGGAGATCCATTAGGAGCTGCTCTTTGCTTTACATTAAATCTTCTACATTCAATGTTATTAGTAAAAGTTATTAATTGTTAAGCAGACCATGTTTGAAAAATTACTTTTTTGTTGAGCCATCCTCTGATGACTACAGGACAATTGGGGTCTCTCTTGGCAGCCATACATCTTTTCCCAAATGTTTGCACCTTTCCATCACTTTCCTGTTACCCGAAGAGGGAATAATACATTAGTATGCATTGACGGTATCGCAGTAAGTCATCCACATGTGCAAGATAGAAACATCGAACTTCAAACAAACCTTTATGACAGGAAAGTAGGAAATGGTGGCCACACTGGATGTTTGGCTGACTCTGTCCTGGTCATCCATTCTGCAGTGGAAACACAAATATTCAAATGTGGATTAAAGCTGAAAACAGCCAGATAGACAAAGAAGGATGAGGTAATTACAAGAGGATCCCAGTCATAAACCTTTGTGAGACGTGAGCTGGATGCAAATGTCACATACGAAATGTCAGTGTTTACACCCAAACTAAAGGTGAAGGTGAACTTTAACCAGGGTATTTCACATATATATATATATGTATATATAAAAGAAAGTATTCCTTCATTCAAGGTCATACAATATTTACATAGTACAACACACAAATATGGCACACACACACACACACACACAGCAAAGTACACAAAATATCTCAATTGGACTGGATTTTTTAATTACAGCTCAATAAAGTCAATAAAACACATAATACAAATATCTACACATGTAAAGTTATAATTTACCACAACCTCTGAGCAAACACTTGGCTTCCCCAATGCCATACACGGCATGTGACAAGTACCCAACGAGACGACCTCAAGCTCTACACATATGAATGAACTGGTTGCTGTGAGTGAGGCTAAGACCTTACCAATACAATCTGAACCAGAGTCTCTCTCTGTAGAAGCAGTCAGTCACTTCCGTGAACAGCACCATGTAACCTCCGAGCACACAAATGCCACATTCCCACATGAGATATTTTTGTTTTCTCCAGTCAACTGTTCATCCTCTCGGACGCTTGGTGTTGTGCTCTCCCCACTTCCAACGAAAACTCTCCCACAATTCTATTCTGAGGCACAACAGGCCGACGCGCATCCCCGCCACCAAACTGACAGGTGACAGCTGCATCGCCGTGGTAGCAGGGAGGGGCCCCGGGACTGTGTGAAAACCAATCTGGCAGCAGGGACGGCCTGGTATGAGAGGCGACATTTGGAATGTGTCCCGAACTGCAGAACTGCAGCGTGGACTGCTGAAGAAAGAAAACCAAAATAAAAGCGTGTGGAGCGGGGAAAGTAAAAAGGCCTGTTGAAGACAAATGTGTTGGGTGGGTTCAGAGTGTTACCAGTTTGTGTGCTTCTGTAGAGTCATGCCGTCTTCTTTATGTACCTCAGGTCACATGACAGCATGTTTTCTTGCACTAAAATACCCAGCACTCCTTTTTTATACAATCAACTTTGTTATTCTTTCATGTGTGCTCTGTTACTCAATTATAACTCACATTTATGTCTTTCAACTTTCAGTTTATGCAATATATATATGTACAATGATATATTGCTTTGCGTTCCCAATAATGTAATATGTCTATCCTCTTAAATTCCTTATTTTTACGTCATCAATTACTTCTAGTACGATATAAAGTACCATTTTCTTCACGAATTACAACAAAGTTGATTTCTCTCATACTTTCTCATTATATTTGTATAAATGTATATAGAAATATAAATACACTTATAAAATATAAATTGTTCTAGTATTTCAATTATAATTTTTCTTTCATTTCTATGTCATGAAAAAATGATTGCTTTATGTATTATGTGATATTTGTGTGTAATCAGATATATAGTCAGTGTTACCTACACATTTGTATGCTAAACTACTTTGTGTGTATGCATTGGATGTATTTGCAGTTAGAAGTATGTATGCATATATGTATAATGTAATAACGTAATCACTTAGTTTACAGTCACTTTTTCACTGAAAAGTATCCTTATTTAGATATTAAAACTGATTCTCAGTTCCTGTAAGTTACACCTGCTCTAGCTGTCTTAGCAAAGCTTTACAGCTTATGCCAACTGGAGTTATTGTTGACCCTCATAAGACAGCAGTACAGATGAACTTGAAGATAACAAATTCATGAGAAGCTTCTCACAAGCACTCGTGCGTGACCCAGAGGTTTGAAATGGTTTAGCTGCTGAACCACGATCCTCTACAAGCGAGACACGGAGTCAACGAGAGAAAACAATCAAGTCTTTGTAAGAGATGAGAGCAGAGACCAACAACCTCATCGCCGATGGAGGTTACGTGGGTGTTGTGAAATATTTGGAAAATCTCCTCCTCAATCAGCGGGGGTCACTTGCTCGGGGAGAAGACTTAAAATGCTAAAGAGGGATGGAGGGGAGGACAAATGGGGGGTCTGTGTACCACACAGAGTGCGCTTTGTGGTGCCCAAGGACTCTGGAGCATCATGTGAAGTTGGTCACAGAGCATGTTGAATAAAATATCCTCCCTCTCCATCAACACAAATATTTGCATGTCTCCTACATTCTCATGTCTTTTAATGCCAACAGAATCACTATCAGTTTCACCTTGATCAGTAAAGTAGTGGCATAAGGCACACTGTCACAACTACTAATTTAATGGCCTGAGAATATTGCCCGATGAGGATCCTGGATTTTTGTACACAGCATATTTCATATGACTTTACACAGTTAAGTTGGGCTATAGGAGGCTCAACAGCAAAGCTGAGATAAAGTCCCCCAATGGGCCTTTAATAGTTCCGCCACAGACAACACAGCAGGACCTGATTCACAATACTGTTAACCTCAAGCAACAGTCTTTTTTGTTAAATATATAACAAACTGTACTGTTAATTTATCAAATAATTCATAAAGCAACACTGAAATGTACTCATGTATGTATTTCTGCAGCAAGTTTGTAACTATTCAAAGTCTACAGAGAGTAAATCAGACACAAATCATAATAAAGATGCCATATTGCTGTACCTGACGAATTGTGCCCGCCTGCTGGCTGCTTCACGCTCCATCACTTGGCACTCTTCCTCACAGCATCTCCTCAGGCGTGGCTGCCCCTCTTCCTGGTTTCAAAAGCTCCTGTTGCCCAAACAGCCACAACCCTCTCCCGCTGTACTCCGCTTCTCTCCTTGCACGTGTGAACCTATATCTATCTGTTTCTCACTCCTTCTCTCCGTTCTGAGTTGTAGCTGCAGTGTTTGTCCGGTGATCTACCTACGCTGGCTCTTAACACTCGTCTGTCCTCTAACAGTGCACTCTCTGTGAGCCCCTTCTCTCCCCCCTTCGTCCTCGTCAGTGTCCCTCCCTCTCACCCTGCCCTTGACAGCCTCTCTGTCTTTTGCTGAGTGTGGGTTTGTGACTTAGGAATTTACGAAAAGAAACAAACAGCTGTTGCATCAGTTGAATTTAATTCCTCGGCTGTATAAATCCAACTTCATGACGATTAACGATTTGGATGCCAGCCTTGAATCATCACCCTTGATAAAGGCCTGGAAAATTGGTCAAAGTCAACTTTGTTGAGTCTAATCTCTCAGAGTCTGATGAGAGTGCTCTCTCTAAATATATTGTATATTCGAGGTGGTACCGATCGAGGTGCCTGGCACAACCCTACCACAAAGCTAGCTCATCCGGCTGTTTCAGTGGCAATGTGGATCCAGGTTCCTGAAAAGGTTCAACATCTACTGGAATCGTTAGATCTTCTTCACTGGATCTCCTCAGTCAACAAAGGACCCCTGTTGTACAACATCACACTACATCAACATCAAAAGTAAGTGCTGACTGAATACAAATAATTCATTGAAAATGATTTGCTCCTCGTTCAAATTCCACATTTTAGAGTCCAAGTAGTACAAACCCAAACTGTGAAAAGCAAACCCTTGGAGTTTAAACCGTTGGAGTTAATCTACTGGAAAACAGATCTTGTTGGAAAACAAGCTGGATAACTGCAGCAATTGTGGAGAACCGAAGAATTTGAATTAGGCCTTCAGTCGTCCACCCAGCGGATGGGAGTCGCCCAGTTGGACATTAACGTTGCAGGTAAAACAACTTTTAGGTTCATTTTGTTATTTTATTGTCTGATTCACTGATTGATAGCCTGAAAATCCTTAAAAGCGTCATCGGTATGGAAATCGGTATGTCTTTTAGAATGTAAGGTGTACAGGCATTAGGCCTGTTGGGAAAACATTTGGGTGGAAACAGACTATCAGTCGACATTTCCTCCGTGTAACATGATTATTTAATGGCGATGTCTTGAATTGTTATATAGAATACTGATGATATTACATGTTGACATAAACACAAATGATGGTAGATTCTAAGAAATTTGTGACGAAACAAATCTAAACAAATCTTTGAAAAACTTATAGTTTATTGTTAAATCTGTAATCAAGATATCTAATGTAGCATTTCAATATCAGACATAATCATACTCTCTTAAAGTCAGTCTAGGCTTTAAATATTTCCACAATTGGGACAAAAGCATTTCCCCAGATGGTAGGCTTTTTTTTTTAAGTTTTCTGTTGCACCGAGTCAGCGTTCTTCTTCAAATATTCTCAAGATAGACACCGAACTGCCTCGACTTGGATGCAGTACACGAGAAAGATGGCGCTTCACCAATCCAGCTGCAAGACAACAGGTGTACGGCGCTTTAAGGTGAGAAAAGTGCAAACGTTTCGAGTCACGAACAATAATAAAAAACCTAGACAGAGAGAAAAGCTCTCAAAGAAACAGTGAAAGCTGATACCCAGCAGCGGGGCCGCGACAGATGCCTCGGCAGAGCTGGCATTGTTGCTGTTGAGGAGGAAGATATGAAAGGTATTTTAAGAGCTATGATAAGAACAAGGAGAGGAAAGTCTAAATATACTCTTACAGGAAAGCAGCCTTAAGGTCTGGCTGGTTGCTGGGACCATATTCATGCTATACAGTTTAACCTCAACACGTACTGCAACTAAGGCACAAAACACTTTCTCAACATTCAGATAGGAGTCATGCTGTCTTATAATTAGTATCTCACATGTCCAGGCCATTTGGTTTTGACCTCTGATGACCAGTTCTCACAGGGGACCAATTAGTCTGGCTTCAGATATTGACGAGCGATCCCTTTTAACATACGACACAATCAGCCTTGTTGACTGACAGCTGTGTGGTTACTTATCATCTCCTGTTACACACCGAACAATCTGTGGGGCGCTCGTATTGAGGAAGCAGGGACAGTGGGGTCAAGACTCATGGGAAATGTAGTTCAGTTCGACAGTCAGACAAGAGTCCACATTAACCTGTAATATATGGAGCCCCCAAAGTGTTTCATAGATTTTCAAAACAATAATCATATTAATAATTAAAGGAAACTCTTTAAATGGACGAATAAACTGAACACATTTAATACATTGTTCATATTCAAGCAAATATGATTTAAAATAACATTTCATTGCAGTCAAAATAATTTATTTAGTAAAAAAACTATCGACGACAACAAAATATAATGCAATATTATAGAAAGTCATGATAGTATTTCATTTTAACATTCAGGAAACTCATGACTTGTGTCTACACCCCGTCATAAAATGTCATATTAGAGGGACGCATATTGTATACAGAGTTAGTCAAGTACATTTCCGTATGCAGACAGTCCATATTGTGAATATGTTTTGCCGTTTGTTATGTAAAACAACAAGAGGTGCAGCTGTTTAATCATTTTCTACATCACTTACAGCATCAGATTCACAGAAAATGTTCAAATCAGTAAGTATTGTAGATATGAAATGTGGATAAAATACACAGACGTTCTTTATGATGTTCCAGGAGCACTATGTTATAGCAGAATATACAGTATATACAGAAGTCTGGCTTGCAGTGAATCAATTCAAACAGAAGATGGTGGTGTTGTCTTGAGTGATGAAGGACGAAACGACCAAACGTAGTTGTTCACAGGTGAGCAAACAACCCAGAAAGACCAATTGGCAGTAGTCAAAGAAGCAGTCGTGTTCTTTATTGAAATAAATATAGAAATGCCCCATTATGAATAAAGCTCCTGGCTCAAAGTACAGCTACATAAGGATTGTATACTGTTTGGATCAAATTACTTTTCATACTGCTGCAGTATATAATCTATAGGGATGCTTTGTATTGTGAGTAAACGCATCACAGGATTTCCCTAAAATGTAGTGGAGATAACTAAAGTTAAGAAATATTAAAACACTATACACATGCCTCAAAATTGGACTTGAGTAAATGTATTTGATTGCAATTTTGTACATTTACATTTACAGAAACAATAAACCAGAATCTACATAAAATCGAGATAAAAGCTCGTGTTTTTGAATATTGTCCTCATGGATTAAAAGAAAATGAACAAAAGAAAATTCACAAAATATTCGCCTCAATTTGAAGGTTTTTTTGTTGATAATGTTAAAACATACAGCGTGTTGTAAAACTTGTATAAAACTTGGAGTTTGATGATTTTCTGGGGTCAACACAAACAAATATATATTTCGATATGTTTAAGAAAAAAACGTGCAAGTTAATTCTATCATAAACTACATATAAAGGCCCAACCGCCAAATATGTGTGACGACAAAACATATTTTACTCCTTGTAAATGTAAATGAGGAGAACTGGTAAAAGTTCAACCAAGTCACCCGTTGAAATGTTTGTCAGCTTTCAGTCTGAAAGTGGTTCTCTTCTTTCACCAATTTTAAATTATACTGGCGGTGTCAAAAACCAAGAACTGTTGCAGCAGAAAACCATAAACAGACCTTGAACCAGTATCCCAGTGTAATGTACCGCATGGACTACAGTAGCACCACATGTCCGAGATTAGCATCTGTAAATACAGGCAGAACAGACAACAGAAACAGAGGTGAATATATATGTGTGTGTGTGTGTGTGTGTGTGTGTGTGTGTGTGTGTGTGTGTGTGTGTGTGTGTGTGTGTGTGTGTGTGTGTGTGTGTGTGTGTGTGTGTTTGCATGCGTAGGGGCGACATAAACTGTGATTCATTACAGCTGCCACTGCGGAGAATTTAGAGCAGCATCACTTTCTCCGACTTGCAATGCCAAACTAGATGCCTCAGGATTTAAATAAACGCAGGGGGACAGCCCTCCGGTTCCAAATACTCTTGCCTGGGTTGTACAATGACATCAAACTCATGACAGCTTCATGGCACGCTCATCTAATTTCGAGAAAATACATATAAATAGCATAGTGTCAGTCCAAAATAATGTTACTGCGTCTTTAACTTGTACCTGTGGAGAATACTCATGTCGCTCTGGTCTATCCAAGACACGGCAAGTGACATCGTCGGTCATACGAGCAACCTTAGCACCATTCTCTCCAATCCACAGCACAGCTTATTGGCTGTCTTGTCATCCAGGCAAATGTTGTACCAATCTGAGAACAAATGATAAAGAAACAATGATTCAATAATCAGTTTGGACACTTTTTTTTTAAGAGATAAAAAATTGGTAATAGATTAAAAAATCGTACGTTTGATGAGATCAGCTCTGCATTTGGGTTCAGGGATATTTGGCTCATAGGCCGGGATTGTCTCTGAGAAGTGAGTGACAGAACAACATGGTCTGAATCTTAATCTTAATTGACAAAATCTGTAATAAAGTTACTGTTTTACCTGCGCTTGCTTTTCCACCTTTGCCTTTTTTTGCTGCAAAAAAAACAAACTGGGTTATCACCAGAGCAACCCATATTAAGATCAACATAATCAGCTGCTCGGCAGAGGTATGTGTCAGGTGTGTCTCAACAGGTGATGATGAAGTGCAAAAATGGTGTATAATTAGAAAACCACCTGCCTCTGTCAGATTGTCACATCACCAACCACATGCTTACTGGAGCCAGTGGTGGGTTCATGCCAGGCAGATGAGGGTGTCAGGCTGGAGTGCAGCACGAAGCTCAGAGCAGTTTAACAGATGAAAAGGAACATGATCTGCTCGCACAAATCAGATGAGTTGGGGATGAAGATCCGACATTTGTTCGTTGAGGTGAATGAGTAAAGGCAGCCAAAACGTGACGAATTGCATTTTCACAATTGAAAAGCAGCTGCTCTCGTTTGGAGTTAATGTGAAGATAATGAATTGTAACATGTGCTTCATCCCTATATTGAAGAAGGAGTGGGAATCTCTTTAATGAAAGGAGATTATAATACAGACAGAAAACAATTACATCTGATTGCATTTAGATTTCAAGTTAAACTTCATTACAGGCGGCAATATTGTGGCAGTATTGTGTCATAACTTTTCATGAAGTGATAAATTACAGTTGCATAACAGGCTCAGCCGCGATACCAGTTTTGGAACGTATCCTCATGTAAGCATGTACAGTTTGTTGTTAAGGACGGGGATTAAAAGCAGGAGACAGTTAATCCCCACAGCATTAGGATGTCACCGTCGACGAACATAAGTGATGTGTTTTATTGATATCAACAAGTAACATCAGCTCCAAAATCAACTGAACCTTTTTTTCCTTCACACATCGACATTAGCTCAGAACATTAAGGAAGGTTATGTTGGCAGAAAAAGTAGCAAAATGTGTGAATGTCAGGGAAAAGCACAATATTGCATGTTTTATAAACATATATATCGTGAAATGTAAGTGTTTGATTAGGAAAGTTTTTTTTATTAGGACTACGATGCTCTGTTTCACAGGCAAGAAGCTGGATTCCTATCATTAAAGCGCTGACAATTATACTATCGTAAACTACAGCAACTGCAAGCTAGTCGTGAGCCTCCATTCCTCTGGAAGTTGTGTTGCAGGTCCACATTATGTTGTCCTTGCTGTCAGGATAACACAGTCTGTAGTGGCTAACATCAATGAGCTACAATCCTGCTCAATGTCAACAATTTTCAAGATGCAAAAACAGCATTTTAATACATACAGCATGATACATCATTTTTTTAGTGCATATGATTGCGCCCTTGCGCCCTGCAGGCAGCAACACCATCATACACCCCTCACGATGACAAGCATGAAATCGGGGAGAGGAAAATTGCACTTTCCACACAGACATTAACTCTAGTGACCGATTCACTGTATGCACCAACTAATATATGCTGCAATATTCTTCACAGGCTTAATTTGACAGAAAAATACATTTACCTTGTAATATTCTCAAACATTTCGATGGAGGTGTTCAAAAAAACCCTCTTAAATTATTGATAAATGTCCTGTATTTAAATCAATTCTTCTAAATGGTGTGAAATGTAAAAAATAAAGTTCACCTTTATCACCTTTATCCGAGTGTCAGTAATGAGTCTGTTGGTGGCAGGCATCTCTATACCGGCTGTTTAAGCTGCTGAAGGGAGCCTGGCTCAGCCCTGATGTCACTGGTCTCTCTGTACTTAATGGCACTCTTATATACCTGTAATGTAGGACAGGGGTGAAGGACGGAGAGCCGGTGGTGTGGACATGAGCGTGATGTCACACGGCAGGAGGCTTGTAATCGGAGCGGTGTCTTTCCTTAGAGGGGTTAAATACATGGTTTAATTGTCTGTAGGACACCCCTTAGTACCAAGTGAACCACACCCCCTTCCCTCTACATCACTACCGCTGATCTCTCCACATTGCACAGTGGCAGCACTGATGCATTGATGTTGGATGGGGTGATTGGTGCATGCAAACACACGCCTACCTACAAACAAACTCTCAGTATGCAGCTTGCAAAGATATAAACCTTAGGTCCTGGTGTTGGACATCAAGCAGTATGAGGTCCAACACTTGCAAATGTGTAACATACTGAAGAACTATGAATATCACTTTGTTCTACATTCGAGAAAGTAGTACATATAGTACATAGTAAATTTATGTAATCAATTATCAAATTTCTCTTGCAGCATTTACCGGTTTGTTCTGTTCTAACATTGAACATTTTCAACAACAAAAAAGAATTCATCCCTTATTCATTTATATATATTTCCAGCTGCAGGTTAAAGATGGCGCCGGTTCGGGTCCATCCGTCTGCAGTGAGCTGGTAGCTGCTAGAGGCCCAGCTGGAGTCTGATCTGAAGGAATCTGAGCCGGTGGCACCGACAACAGTCATTAAGAATAAATAACTATATAGTAATAGCCAATCTTCTACAGCTGATGGTCTTGTGTGCCTATGTGGTGATATGCAGGCATCAAAATGAGTTCATAACCAGTTAAAAGTTGAGCTCTGAACATGAATATAGCAGCAAACAAATATTTGTTCTGTAAAAAGATAGTGGAGTATTGTCTACTGAGCAGAGAATGAAGTCACTTTTCCTCTGTGTGTATTGTTATCATAGCTTTTCCTTGCTTTGTTAAAGGATCCTAATCACGGGTCTTGCATCTTTATTAAGTGATCACAATTAAGTACAATCTTTTCTTTTTTAAGAGAATAGGTTACTTTAATTTAGCAGTTTTCGCATTCATTTCACAGTGAAAGATACATCTATAGAACTGCAGATATTTGTAGACACTCAAAATTCAATTCATGAATTTGAATGAAAGAATTGTACTAACAGGACATTGTCATGAGGATAGGCATATACCATCTGATCATCGTACTTTGGAGAAGACATTTAGAGTACGTATCAAGCAAAGTCCGAATTCATACTGTATATACAGATGTCACCTCATACGATAACCAATGGCCTGAGCCGACTTCGAGTCACTTGGCTGGAGGTCTCTCGGTTCATCATACCAGGCTTCACAACGCGCTTGACCCCCATTATCACATTAACCATTTACCATCACAAGTGCCCATGGCCTGGGTTGAAAGAAAAAGCCTGTCACAGGTCGTAAACCCTTCCCTGTGATATGTTCCCCACTGTGAGCTGCGTGTGTCAGGTGTTTACAGCTCTGGCACCCTGCCAAACCTCGAGTCAAGGCTGTCCCGTCCTTCTGGTGTTTTGCGGCCTGACCAAGCAGATGGCTGACCGGGGCAGTGATTGCGACACGCTAAACAGTAAATACCAGGAGTCGTGACGGAACTGTCCCAGACTGCCCCATGGGATTTCATAAAAATAACGGAGAGGGGGATTCTGGGTGATGGGTTTGCGTGTGGCCATCTGAGTTCCTCCAATCCCTTCTAGCAGGGCGATCAGAAACCAGGGGCAACAGACTTTCAAAACATTGCTGACCGACAACTGATCTCTGCCATAAAGGCCGGGGCTGAGCTGTGCAAGCAAAAAATAAATCACATGTTTGATTTCATTTTGAAAACTTAATATTTAAATGAAATCTTTCTTGGGACAATCTCACCAATCAACAAACACTGATGGGCTGCTCATAAGTGAAGGGTTAACTTTTTCAAGCAAAAGGAATGCCTACAGAATAGAATATTGTAGTATACAGTATATTACAGTATATTACAGTATACAGTATGTTGATATGCTTAACAGAAGCATTGCAATTCTAAAGTGTTTATTCATTAAAGATTCAAAAATCTATCACAAGAAGGATTAAAGGACATAACAGACAAAATCAGGTACTTTAATGAAACTACTTCTTTACCTTGGAGTGCACAGACAGTGCAAAGTACGGGATGAGACTTTTAGAGATTAGAGCTCAGAGTGTTCACTTTAACGGTCTGAGGAACTTTCTGAGCAGATTTTGCATATAGTTCGTATGAAGTCTTCTTACGGTGAACCAACGTGTCCAATAAGTACAGCTGGCAGTCATTGTTTGTTTTATACAAGTATAAAACCTAAACATCTGGCTACTCCTAAAGGTAAGATTTTAAAGTAAACTACAGAAAATACAGTTCAACTGTGAACTCACTAGAGACTGATAAGAGATGTATTTTAAAGACAATACCTCTGCCTCTGCTTGTTATTGTATCATCAGAATGTATCCCAGACTACGAGCCTAACATCCCTGAGCCCACATGCAGAGCTGATCTTCTCAAACGTAAGAACGGTCATTGAAAAACGTTTTTCCTCACTCTCATGATTTATAGTTTCTCTTCCTGAAATGTCACATATTCCACCTCCCACAGACTGGATTAACCTTTCCCTGGATGACAAGACAGCCAATAAGATGCTGTGGATCACAGAGGGTGGATCCAAGGTGTCACGCATGACCGATGAGAACACTTGTCCCGTCCTGGACAGACCAGAGCGATATGAGCATACCCCCCAGGTGGGTTTTAAACACACATTCATTCCAGATGTAGAATACTTGTTTGATATGCTCAACTAATTGAATCGTCTTCTTTGCTCTTTAAGGTTCTTTGCAAAGAGGGGATCTCGGGCTTCCGAGCTTACTGGGAGGTGAAATATTCAGGATGGGTGGTCGCTGGAGTCGCCTATGAACGGGCTGGGAGGAGGGGAAGCGACGGACAATGCGGGCTGGGAGAAACTGAACAGTCCTGGGGTCTTGGGTGGAGTGGATCCCACTACCAGCTGTGGTTCAATGGCATTAACACAGAAATCTGCAATATTCCCCAGTGCACCACCATCGGGGTATACCTTGACCATCCAGCTGGTGTCATCAATTTCTATGCAGTTGAAGAAGCAAAGGAGGGAGAGGGGTTCGAAGCCAGAAAGGAGATCAGACTGCTGCAGCAGATCAAGAGCTCCTTCATGGGGAGAATGTTGCCGGGTTTCTGGGTGGGACAAATGTCCTCATGTCTCTTAGCTAAACCAGAGGAGAAAAGTAAAGACTTTGCCATTTCCATTTTCTTACATTTCCATTCATACGTAATTTACAATACATACCTAAAACCTGAAATATGTCTGCATGTATCTGCAATGCATATTTTGGGATAATGCAATACAAACTATTCTAAACCAAAGTCTCTGTACAAAGAAAAACACGTTTGTCATCAAGAAGCTGCTATTTGTTTGTGTATCATTAAAATGTTAATTTTGTCAAAACCCAAATGCCTGGCTGACTTTTAATAGAATAAACGCACTGAAAAGAATCAGTCATTAAAAAGGTGTGAATAGTTTTGCCATTCTAATTAACAGTAAAGATGATGGTAAGGGATATAAGAGATTATATTGATAGACAGACGAATAAACAGTTGAAGTAGCCAACATCAACCACATTGTTGTCATCAAGATGATTGATGATGTTGAATATAATCCAACACACAAAAACACAACAGAGAGAGTAATGCCTGAATTCATACTGCAACTCTGGCAGCAATTGACAAGTAAGTTATCTTGAAAAATAAATCTGTAATACATTTTTTTACTTTCATGCACATAATTAGTTACTGTAATTTTCTACAGTAGATTGCTGTTTGCTGTGATTTTCTACAGTAGCGACTTCCCTGCTGTGATTTCCACATAAGGCTGATTAATGAAATTCCAAATTTCATATTATATTGAATATTAGTGAATATTATAATACGCAGTACTCTACTGTGCACAAACACAGTAAATTACTGTGGGTTCACCAGGCATTTTTTACAGTCCACGGAAATTATTCAATTTTTGACCATAATTCTCAGCATGATTCCTGTATTGTATATTTTTTTCATGAAACACACTATGGTGTGTATGTTTTTTAAAATCACAGTGGCTTGTGAAAATTTCAGCTCAAGCATAACGTTAAGCTTTTGGCCCCCACCAACAACGTATGCATTTATTCATCCATCTATTAAATCATTGTTGGAGACAAGACTGTAACTGCAGGCTGAAAGTCACTTTCCTGACGCGCTGACCCACACTCATTATCTGGTTAAATTAAACCGTGTCTTTTTCTCCACCCCAGCGACGGTCACCAGTATAACAAGCTGTGGCAACCAGCCTGGATCCTCTCCTCCAACGTCGAATGTTATTCCCACCCACCGGGATGTGATTGGTTTAACCGTCTAATATGGGCGGGTTAAAAGTCCATTTAGATTGGAAGCTAACTTTGAGCGTTAATAAACACCTTAAGGAGGGGACACATTGATAATCAGTGGTGGAATAAGTATGCAGTAATTCCACACTGTGATGGCAAAAGTCCTACAGTTAAATTCTTGCTTAAGTAAAAGTACAGTATTTATTTAATTTTAGCAAAATGAACAATTGCCTTAATCAGTGTTCTACTGTAACGTATGATGTTTTAAATATCACTGCTGCATTAATGTTTATGTTGCATTTCTTTATTGTAGATTACACTACCCAACATTATCTGAACTATAAGCAGTGTTGGGAAGCATACTTTTTAAATGTAATAGATTACAAATGACTAGTTACCCTGTTAAAAATGTCATGAGTAATGTAACTATTTTAATTGTCAAAGTATTATTTACATTGAATTACTTTTCTGCAAAGAGTACTCACCACGGATTACTGTTAAACTTGTAATAAACCTTTTTCAATGTAACTTGAAGTAAGATTGTAACAGAACGTTTTGTATGTTAACGTATTGTAGAACACAACATCGTATTCTGTAAGCTTCTTACTGAGATGAAAATATTTGTAATCACAAAAACACTCTTTCTCTAACTGATTGCGATTACATTGATTTGGTAATGTTATTCAAATAACTGGCTCTAATGGTTTATTAAATAGTAATTTTATGTTTTTTTATCATCGAATTTGGACATACATAGTTTTCACTGAGCAGGAAAGGAAAATTTGAATGTAAGAAGTAAGATAAAAGTGGTGGAGTAAAAAGTACAAGATTTACTTTTGAATGTGTGGAGAAGAAGTAAAAAATGGAGATACTCATGTAAAGTACAAGTACCTCAAATTTGTACATATAAAAATCTTCCTCACAAAATAGAAATTGGTACTTCCTGATAATACCACAAGATGGTGCCATGGTGTCATACATACATCACAGTCAACCTCACTGAGGAGCATGGGCAGTAATTGTGCTTTAAGAAGAAAACAAGACTTGCTTTGGCTTCGTGTAAGCTTTGGGATTCATCATGAAATTGTATTCATCATCATTTTAATTTGCTCATCAAAAACATGAATGGATTACAGACACTTTTCCACAAGCCTTTCAATGACACAATCCTACTTGTCAAAATGCTCCAGTAAGTCTGACAAAAGTATTAAAAGGTATTCAATTTAGTGGCAATATACAAGCGCTATAACACACACATCAACCTGACATACCTACATTGCCCACCAGACAGTGCACTAATTGGTCAGTCTGTGGTGTAAATTACCAAGCTGTTACAGAGGGAAACCACTGCTGCTGAATTTTATGTTGAAATGAAGCCATCTAATTGCGGAAGGAATAAATAAGACTGGTCTCTCTGCTCTGAAGTGTATCCAGTGTGAAGGATCGGTCAGAGAGTATCAGTTCCTCTGTAAGTCAAAAAGATGTTCATCTTTCTGCACATGAATCACACAGATTGCAGTTATTTGTGTGCAGCTCAGAGCAGTAACCATATTGGGGTTACTCACAAAGCTCCTCTCAACAACTGCAATACGCACAGCTGAGGCAATACATTCTGATAAAAACAAGGTCACAATTTTAGCAGATGTTAATAGATTTGGTTTTCAGTGCTTCCTTGTAAATTATCTCTGTTACTGTCTCTGAAGTTTGCTATCAGTAAAAGTCCCCAGATATTTATAGTTGCCCTCTAATTCAATTCCCTTATCATATTGTAGAGCGGGTTTGGGAACGGCCTGTAAACTTCTAAAATGTATTGCACCGTGACAAAAAGTCACCACAAACACAGTCAAGTCTCCTCCTGGAGTGTACCACATAATACCAGAATCATCTACAAATTAGTTCAAATGTCTGGTTAAATATATACAGTGGTAGGCATGAATATGGATGGAGAGATTGCATCAGTGGATATATATATATAATACAACCCACTGACAGACAGCAGTTAAGCTAGAATTCTTCCAATGAAAAGCAAAATTCCAGTTAAATTAAATAAAAAATTTGACTTGCAGACACACCATTAAAGCGTATCTTCACAGGTTCTGGACTAATCACTGACTTATCACATTAGGTGGTTGCTGACTGGGGAAAAGTTATTTGCATGTTGCGTATTAATCTTTATCTCGTCAGATGAGAAACTTAATATCGACTCTGCCCTTCCCCATCTGTCTCCTTCTCTTTTTTCCCACACACACGCATGCACACGCACACACACACACACACACACACCTTTGAACTTCTATCTTTGTGAGGACAGCTTACCTTAACCATCTCAACTAAATGCCTGACCCCAACCTAATCCCAAACCCCACATGATTCTAACCTGAACCTTAAAACCAAGTCTGAAGGTCTGTCCGAAAGGCCAAACTGTCCTCACTTACCAAAAGTGTCCTCACTCTGAAGGTCTGAAACTCAAATTGGTCCTCACAAAGATAGCTGTACACGTACTCTCACACACACACACACACACACACACACACACACACACACACACACACACACACACACACACACACACACACACACACACACACACACACACACACACACACACACACACACACACACACACACACACACACACACTCTAGACCCCCTTTGTGATTCAATTTTCTGCATCAGGGCTGTTCTAAATCACTCTCCCTACTTGTCATTTATGTGGTTTACTGTTCACCACCTTACTGCTCTATCACTATCACTGTGCAAATAAATGCACTCAACTGAACCAGCTCATGGTATCCTGCAGTAATGTTTCCAAAGACTTTATTGTTGAACTTTATCGTGGATAGGAGCAGGTTATGGAATAGTTCAACATTTTAGGAAAGCTTATTCGCTCTCTTTCCGAGAGTGAGTTGAAAAGATCAATACCACTCTCATGTCAGTACGCTAGAAATTAGCTTAGCTTAGCAAACAGACGGGAAGCAGGGGGAAACCGCTGGCTTGGAGCTGTCCAACGTAAAACAAATACACCTAACAACACCTCTAAAGCTCTAAAGCTGAACTGTTGTTGTAGGCGTGGCTTGGAGCTAGCTGTTCCCCCCTGATTCCAGTCTTTATGCTAAGCTATCACCTCTTCTAGCTCCGGTTTACAACACATTCTTGCTGTGGTGACAGTATCAATGCCACATTCCTCCCTGTAAAAGTAGTGCGTGACCCCCTGTTGCCAGTCAGTCATGTAGTGTGAAAACCAGGTCGTGAATGAGAAGGCCCACTCTAGAAGTGAATATGAATGTTTGCATCATCGTTTTTCAGCAGCATTTGTGTCCGTCTCCATACTAAAGTTCTAGTGTGGACGATAGCCATAAACTTAGCTGAAGTTAGGTGTTTTAAAACATCGTGCAGATGTAGCCTGACTGTAACGCACTTGGTTACATTTCACGACTGCATTATTTTGTGTCTAAAGCAGTAGCATGACAGGTTGATCTAGAAGGTAGCTGCAGGGAGTGAAGTGACTTGGGATGACCATGAACATAATACCTTCTGAATAGCAGCATGAAAGACCCACTCACCATCGCCTGCACTCTCAATTTTGCTTACTCTTAGTGTCACTGTTCTTTTTCCAAGAGACATTTCCACCCCCTACAGCTATAGATACACCCGCCTGGTGTTCCCTGTAGACTGACATGCCTGCGAAGATTCACACTTTGAGCCCAGTAGTGGCTCCTGTTGACGCAAGCACATTTCTGACAAATGAAGGAGGAGATGACGAACGGTAATGAAGACGTGCCCGAAGACTTCATATTAATATATTCATATTTGCCATGAGATGCCAGGGAGAACGAGGGCCGACACTTCTGCATAGGGTAACATTAGAAAAGTATACACTGTTACTGGCTGCTGAACATCTCTGGCTGTCAACCGTCTTTGTGCTACAAATAGGACCTTGGAAGCAATATGGCAGCCTTTGGGAAACCAACCAGAAGTGGTCGAATGTAACTAAGTCGGCCTTAATTTACTCGAGAACTGCACTGAAGTACAATTTTGAGCTTTAAAAAAAAGTATAACAAATAATCGTTTTTACTCCAGTGCATCTATTTGACAGCTGAGGTTACCGGTAGTAGTTTTTTACAAACATATTGCATGCGAAACTTTTTTATGAGCTTCTAAATGTGATGAACTACCACACATCCGCAAAATACTACATCTGAATGAATGCACAACAATCACATAGGTCATTTAGCCACATCAGAAGTACATTTACTGTCAATACTTTCATTTCATCTTGATGATTACACTTATTTACTTTTACTTCAGTAGATTTTGAGTGCAGGACTTTTAGTTGTAATGGAGTATTTTTACACGATTGTTTTGCTATATTTTAACTTAAATTCATATATGTCTGTATACTTTATATGTAAGACAGCAGCCGCTTAGCTTAGCATTAAGACTGGAAACAATGCTTCTATTTACAACATGGGGTTGTGGCGCAACCTCAGTGTCTTGTGATCAGAATGCGTGGCCAGCTACATTGTTGGCGAGTGGCCGTTGAAGTGTTGGTGAAGCATTCATTATGTCACGAAGAAGCAGTTGGAAGACGGAACGGAACAGGGCGAAACAAAAGCATATGATTGGTTCACGCTTCGCTGCATCATTGGAAAAGTTAGGACCAGCTCCACGTTTTTCGCAGCGCATCACGCGGCGACTAGGGTCGGGTGTCAGTTTGTTGCTTCATGTCACCATCTCGCATTGTAAAATGACTTAGCCTGTTGCTGTGTTGTTGTGAACACAGCATTAGAGAAACCTATTTAGTTCAGACTTAGAAAATGGATGCCAGAATGTCTTCACTCACTTGCCTCTCAGGGCCTTCGTAGCAATAAAAACATACAGTGTGGTTTACTTTGGGCCATTACTTCAGCTGATTCATGAATACAGTCATGGATGCTAATAATATGTAATGTTTGATAAGATAATGCTGTGTCAGGTGCATCAAGCATCAATAACATACAGCAATATGAATTGCCTTTCAAAAACTTAGTTCTCTGCGTCTTCCTTTTCTTGGATTCACTTCTACAGCCAATGCAGCACATCTAGTAGTATCCAGTGACTGATACTATAAGAAACCACAAAACTACTTGCAAATCCTGCTCTTAACATGGGTTATAAGAGGTGATGATCCAAACATTAGTATGAGATCCGAAGGCACTCGATAAAGTGTCAAAATTTAGTTAGTTATGGGTCATCTGATCTCAGCGTATATTTCTGCAGCAAACATTCGAGCTCAACAGGTTTCGCCAGTCCACTAATCTCATCATAAATGTGTAAGACTTATTTCGCCACCACCTCACCTTCTTGTCTCTCCACCATATCACGCTCTCTCTCAGAGTGCTTCTCTTTTTAAACTCCTTAGGGGTGTCGTCAGTGTTTCTTGCGCTCCTCGCTCACTGGAGGGTGTGGGCGACTTGAGTGCCAGGAGAGATTTGAATAACGGAGAGAGAGAGAGAGGGAAGAAATAAAAGGAAAAAGCACCACAAGCTCTCAGTCTTGCAGCAGCAAAGCGGAGACACAGGAATAGCCATGCCTGAGCCAGTCCCTGCAGGTATGCAGATACTTTTTGTGAAAGCATAATTCATTTTAATTGGTTTGGAGACTGAGTTACAGTGGTAATGTTGATGCTTGGATTTGGGTTGCCTGGCTTGGTTGGAGATATTTTTCTCTTGCAATAGTTTTATACTTATATATCTGAGGATATTGCAGAATGATATATATATAATTATATATAATGTCAGATTTCTTGATAAAAAAAATATTGTATTGTGGTGTATGTCTAAGATCAATTCATTATTGATTATGTTTATGTATAGTGTGTGATAAAAAAAGAATAAAACAATCTGATGCAAATAAATATACTTATATTAGGTTATGAAGAGGATATTAGATGTATCTAAGAGCATGATGCCTGCTGTTATGGTGTAAGATACAAACTAATTCGTTTAATTAATATTCAGTCTAACATACTGGCAAGATTTAGCTTAAGGGGCATAGGAATCCCAAGTTACTCTCAAGTTACCCCCATGTGACCCACAGAAGTGTTTTGCAGCCCAACTGAAGAAAAACAAAAAAAATCAGATGACCTCAACGCTTACTGTGACGTATTCAATTTCATTTCATAGACAGTTTCGCTCCTCCTGATCTGAGAGCAGAAATGATATTTGTAAACAGCGTAACAAAAACTACAATACACTGAATATAATGCTTTAATGTCAAATTAGATTTGATAAAAAAACACATAACCAGCTGCTATGACATCAGCCCAGAGAGAGCGACATCATGTTTAAAAGCTTCCACAAACAGTAACTACAGCAGGTACAGCAGTTACAGCAGGTAACACTGCTGCCTGCAGCTCTATGTGTACTATTTCTGGACTGTACAGAGGGCCAGCTTGTGTTTCATGGCAGCTACTGTCGCTGACTAGTTCCATGTCCTTTACAGAAGTTAATACTATGTCATTTTTAATACAATATTCACAGTGGAAATTTGTTTCATTGTGTCACTATGACTTCCTTTCCTGAATTACGACCGTTTTTGATGCTTTTTAACAAAATCCAAGTGGGCTAATGAACATGTTAATGAGTATATTAAACTTGACCCACCGGTATTTTCGTAGAAATGTGCTTCGTAAAATTAGATATTATTTTGCAGATCAACTTTCCTTTTAAGATAAAAAAAGATAAATATATAAAGCTTGCTTCTCCCATAAAACTGTCATTTGGCAACCATGGGTGAATGCTATTTTTCTTTAACCGCCTCTCCTCCAATTTGACCCTGTGTGGCTCTTAAATCACTGTTGCAGACAGATAAGGGAATGTCATAGCCGATGAGTCTGTTGGAGGAGTTGAGTTTTACAGGGCAAGATTGTGGGAAGAGTGTTGAGCCCAAACCCCTCCATCTAATTTCTTCACCGCCCATGCTGCAATAGTGAATGTAGTGGGCTTTGCTGGACGTGTTAGCGCATTACTCCCAAATTGTACTGAGGATTATTTGGGGTTATTCTTTTCTGGATCTGTCCCCGTGCTCATCATTTCGCAGATCTAAGCTAGGCCCTCTTTATTTATATCCCAGAACCATTGCCAGGCACTGCTTTCATTCACCATATACAGCCACAGAGTTAATCCATGGAATGTGGATACGATCCCACTTTCCTTACGGTGTGTCAGCACCTCCCAAACCGACCCACAAGCCAAATTGGGGGTCGGATAACCAGCCACTGTGATTTAAACAGCCCAACGACCGTATGCGTTTTACGATCCCATGAAACCGAACATTTTCATCCTTAACTTACAGTCTGACGGCACTTATTTTCCCATGAAATACGTCTGTATTTACACGCGGGATGAGTCGAAATGCTTCAATTAGCAGCTAACAGCTAAAAATACTCCGCAATAACCCATAATAACCCATGACCTTTTCCGCTCCCTTTTATTTCTCTGGAGTTCATAGAGTTTCACACATCCAAGCATATTAGATTTTTGTTGCGACCCCCTTGCAATCCCATGTCAAATAAATCATTCCATCTAACATAATACATCTATCAATTCCATCCAGAGACGTATGGTCATCAGGCCTGATGCCCCCTCCTGAATGTGTTGTTCTAATGTACTCAATCAAGCACATGACAGTTTGCTCGTCAGTTGTTGGAAGCTATGGTATGATTCATGGTCGCAATCCCTTTCATCACTGTGACCTGAAAAAACACTATGAGGGCAAGTTGAACCATAACTGTTCTGAGAAGTGTATCCATCCATGTCCCAATGTTGTTTATCTTTCTGAGGATGCAAAAATGATGGAAGCTATTATCTCTCGGATAACAAACCACGCATAAAGGCACAACCTAAAATCCGATATGTACAAGGAGAAGAGCCTGTCACCAAAAATCAAACACAAGATTTAATGATAGTTTCTACCTGCTGTCATTGCTCTATTGATGATGATTATTAACGGGAGGTTTCCCACCCGTAGCTCACAACTATAAACACCTTCATTTAGGTGCCTTACAATACCATATGAAAAAATGGTGCTTAAAAATGATGTACATTTACAGACACACTTGCAAGTGTATGCACTTGTGTTGTTTATTCTTTATAACATGAAGACTGGAATTTTCTGCATCTTTCTATCATCAGTAAATAAGTATCAACATGTGATTTTAAATACAAATATTTTGTCTGATATTGTTCTTTCCATTAAATACATTGCTGAACCTGTCCTTTATTCAAAACCGAGACAAAAGTGAATGAAAGTACCGGTATATCATTTGAAATAATAAATCTGTAGAAATTTAACATGAAACACAACAATTTTTGTTTTGTATATCCATTCAAATAAAAGTTGGTTTTATCTTCAAAAGGATACCTTTGTGCTCTAATCATAACGTCAGTTTTACATCATGTGAATATATGTTTCAGAACTGGTTGCCAATCATTTCTAGAATTTGGAACATGCAGGGTAGATATCAGAGGACATTTTTCTAAATTTCTAACATTTGTTTGATTGTTTAAAAAACATTTACGACAAGCTGTTTCTTATAGCAGATGAAAACTTTTAAATGATGTGCTACTGAGATATCTTCGTAAACTATGACGCATGCTGTGTAAAGACACCCAGACATAAGGTCAGACTGCCCCATACCTTTTGTTTTTATGTCTGGGTCATTACACACTAAATCAGGCTGTCAGCGGTAAACACGGAGACGTAAACAAAAAGTGAGGCGAAGACCTGCAGTACCTAAACTGAACTCCAGAATATATGTAAGATAGAGGAACATAGAGGAACATAGAGGATTATGCTTCCAGAAATAAACTGAAGGTAACTTTAGACTAAATAGGGAACAGGGTAAAAGAAAGAATTCTCCCACAAGGAAACAAACAAAGAAACCAAAAAAACTGTACATCAAGTAAAAATCGACAACAACTTCGTTAACATATGAAACCATGGACAGTCTCTGAGGGGGACACTGTGCGGAACAGCTGTGCAGAAGTTGATGACCACGCAGGATCAAAAAACGTGTTGAGATGATCAAGTGGATTGACTTAGCACGTGTTAATGCAGATGTTAAAACTTCTCACGGGAAATGTGAAGTATTTACACCAAAGGCTTTGCGTTCACAACATGTTTCTTTTTTGTAAACGACAAAGTAACATGCGTATACTGTTCTGCAGTGGTGGGCCATCAGGGCCTGCAAGGCCTTCTCTGCTGGCCTAAACAGAATCACAAAGTTAGAGCTATTTTATCATTTAATATTTTTTTCTTAAATACACTATGTATTATAATTTATAAAAATATTTTTCTCATTATCTTATTTTCTCATTGCAAAGCTACTGGCTTCCTCAGTTGCTCTGCTTCCAGTGCAGCTTGTTTTAAGTAGAGCTTTTATCCAATCAGATCTCACCTCTGTGTCTCTAGGTAAGAAGAGAGGCCCGAGGCCTGCAGAGTCTCAAGTGAATCCCTTCGCAGTTTAAGTGAATGGGGACGATATTGTTGATTCTCATAGTCTTCAACCAATCAGATCTTTAGTTTGACATGTTGGGCGTATTCTTTGACGTGCCAGAGCCTGCTAGCTGGCCTACAAGTACGTCAGCATTAACACGCAGCTCAGTTTTCAGGTGCAGCTATGCAGTGAGGTGCAGTGTGCGCTGTGATTGGTCAGTGGGTGAGCACGTGACTATTGTGAAATGAAACTTAAGGAAGCTGGCAAAGCTTAGTTGGAGTAATAACAGTTCAAATTGAAAGATATGGAAAGAATTATAAAATAATTTGCATTTTGCTTGGTGTAGATTATTATTATTTTTACCGAGCTTTGTTTTTTAACACTCAATGGCTCAAGGTGGAGGAGAAACGGATTTGTGAGTTTAAACATACAGTAGCTGTACACAAATGTATTGCATTAAACACAGTGCTAATAAGATACCAGCCGTTTGCATGAGGACCCAGGTGGGCGCAGTCTGCCTACACTGCTGTATGAGAAAGGATAAATAATGTTATGTGCATTACGACAGAACAGAGAGACAAAATAGTAATTATAACTTGAACACATTGTAAATTCATGACAGCTATTTTAGCAAGTTATTTAAGACAAACCTTATTTGTACCTACCTCCAGTAAAGCATGCAGGGTCAAGTGGGTTGACCATTCAAGGGAACTTGAAAGAACGCGGCATGACTTCAGGGAGGTCATAAGACACCGTGCCTGGCCTTTAGCCGCTACTGCAGTTGCCCTCAAGGAGATACCCGAGGAGTTGGGTATATTACATGCATCTATTTCAGTTGAGAATTTCCTTTTACCAGATTTAGGCCCCAACAATCCCACCCACATCTCTCTGCACTCGAATCAAACTGACTGTTTGTCATCCTCTATTGCTCCAATTGGGCCATGGAAACATTTCTCGCCAATAGGTGAAGATGGTAGAGTGAATTTATAAAAAAAAAAGTGGGTGATGGAATAATCATCGAATTACTGACATCTGGGTCAAGATATCCTTTTAAAGATTTGTGCTAGAGGCTATGCGGCTCGATAGATATTTCAAGGTGGCCGTCTCACAGCATGCGTATCCTCTTACCTGGTTGGTAGTCAGCCTATTTTAGATTCATGGACCGAGATTACGAGCTTTAGATGTACTCTAAAAATTCCTGAAATGACGGTTGTAGATAATGCCATCAGTTTAAGACAAACATCCAGTTAGATATCATAAACTGATTGCAATTAAAAGAGGAAAATATGGATCAAGATCCATGATCACTTAAAATGATTTAAGATAAAAGAGGGCATCCCAAATAATGTTGAACGGATTGTTAATATGTGTACAAATACAGTTTCTAATCATCTCCTCATTCTGTTTCTAATTCTCAGATAA
Source organism: Melanostigma gelatinosum (assembly GCF_949748355.1). Classification (NCBI taxonomy): domain Eukaryota; kingdom Metazoa; phylum Chordata; class Actinopteri; order Perciformes; family Zoarcidae; genus Melanostigma; species Melanostigma gelatinosum. Next base: position 7,258,091 of record NC_136654.1, on the reverse strand, counting down.
ACCGGAGGAGGGGCATGGTAAGTCAGCTTCTCCACAACATGTGCCAACTGACCTTTTGTGGGCCATCGCATACTGAATTAATTATGGCTCTCACATTTTCGCTCACATATCATGTCAACTGCCCGTGTCAAGCAAACGCAGGCTCTGACTCTGAGGGTGTTCAATCAGCATGCACCATTCTTCATTGAACTTTGAATTTAACCCCGTGCATGCCAGCATATGTTTCTATATTTTTACCTTCAGGCATTTCCACTGAGAATCTAATGATTGTCAGGTTACTGAAGCGCTCAACTCAGCTGTCTTCAAATGATGTAACAGCACAGACGCCATGAGCAAAATGCTTTAGATCTCACAAGCCGTGTTTCAGTGTGGTCGTGTGATACCGGTCTGGATTTCTTACGTTACACACTCATACAATCTGTTTGCTCAGCTGTTGTATATGTGTTCTCCAAAGGGGCTACCACGGTATTACTTTTCATTGTATGTCTCACAAAAATCCGTTAATTTTAGCCCCAGAGGAGCCAGCTGAAAAGGGTGAGGGACAATGATTTTCTTTCCCCCCCCCCCTTTTTTTGTGACTTTGGGTGATTCAGTGCATTCACACGGTGTTATTATGTGACATGGAGTGGGTTGGATTTGAGTGCTGTGCATTTGAGCTAATCAGTCAGGGTAATTATCTGAATAACACGGAACAAGTGGTTTTGCTGTAGACAATAAGTTGAACAATTACTGAGTCAACACGATAGGCCTGTAAGTCAATCACATCACATGAGGCAACATGGAGCCGCTGAAGGGGGATAATGCAAATATTATGCCACTTTCATTCAGCGCGTTAGTGCTTCTTAGCGAGCCCACAGCATGCGTCGCACCTGAAACTACAGCTCGAGTGTGTGGCGACAGATTTTATTTCCTCAGTTTATTGTGACAATCGAATGTCAGAAATCAGCAAAGTGATGTCATATGCACTCTGCACATGTTTGTAGCCTGCAGTGTATCACAGCAACGTGCCAATCCATGTCTTTCTGATTTCTTGTGTTGACGACCTGCCTAATGGGAATTAATATTCTTGGTTCCCTTTTGGTGTTTTTTGAGTGGAAAAAAAAAATTTGATTTGATTTGATTTTTGAGTTGTTTAGCATGTTGGACAAAAATGATTCATACGTATGAGGCAGACAAGACAGGCCATCTGTGTGGATTTTAATATAAACTGACTAACAGAACAACCGGTTTCCACATCTGTGAACGCTCACAATGACCTTTGGGTTACAGTTCACTGTGGGCATGTGACGTGTGATCACCTCTCTATAGGTGTGGTGTTCACATGTTGTGGTTGAGTTTATCCGGAGATCGTCCTGTTTCCAATCACTTAACCACAACAAATTATATTTGCCCAGCTGAGCAACAGCCAGAGAAAGATGGTATAGGCACCTCTTAGTGTCAGGGAATGATAACATTTTTCGATTAACTTTTGCCTCAGCACCCTCAATTATGACTAGATATAGTAAATAATTACAGCCATTATTTTCTTTAGATGCACTCCCCGCAAACGGAGTTAAGAAAGAATCCTGTACTTTGAATGTTCTGGTTCGATTTGTCCGTCTATATAATCCATCCAATGTATTAAGTGCGTACATGTGCCACTCAGTGTGAAAATGACACTATCTGCATGACTGTTGAATTTCTACATTCTATTTTCAAAGCTCTTTCACATTTGGCTCAGGTGACCTGCACACCGTTTTGTTGTGTTTTTAACACCCCAAAAATACACGATTTATTTCAGTTTTTAAAATGATATACATTATAAATATGCTCGTCAATGAGTGATATGCTGCAATGACATACATTAATAACTCGCAGGATTAAAAAATGTCATGTTGAATGCCTTATTGTTTTTGTCATCACTGGACTGATATATACATATACTTTGTAGTATATGCTACGTGTGAACTTACCCTTGGTTTGGTTTTACATTATTTGCAACATGTTCATTTTTGAAATGTATGTTGTATTTCCAGGTACAGTATAAAAGCATATATTTCATTTTAATTTGTGGTTTCTGGGTGTCTCTACCGTAAGTGTATATTTATCAACGTACATATTTATTGTTGCATGTAGTAACACTAAATGTGTAAAAGGAGAACAAGTCAACTTTGTGTTAAATGTGATGGTGGATGGAGCTTCTGTTCTTTGTTCAATGGTCTCCGTTGTGTAACTGTACGTGATCTGCAACAAGCATTTGCTTCCCAGTTGCTTTTTTCAGTTGACTTTGCTTCCTTGTCTGCAGCAGATTCAGAAACTGATGGGGATGGTAAGGAAAGAGCAGCGTTTATAGTGACATGTCTTTTCATTGTTTACTTTTGCTCTTCCAAAAGTATGCTTTGAGTGTTTTATGTTCATGTATAGATTTGGTATTATGTGCTATCGTCAAGATGTCACATAATACACATGTGTTAAGTGTTAAGTGGACCTCTTATTGTTTGAAATATTTTGATTACTTCAATTTGGACTGAAATCAAGGAAAACTGTTCAAATGGCTTTTTACAGGAAAAAATTAAAATTTGGTTTCCATAGTTCAATTTAAGCCGTAGAGAATTTTCACATTTTCTTCTCATTGTTGACTGACAGTCACAAGTTCTTTTGTTCGTCTCTCCATGCAGTGGTTTGTCACAGAGCTGCTGGCGAGAGCCTACATGTAATATAAGTATGCAGGGTGGCTGCGCTTGCATCAGCCCTCATATCTTACAGATGAAGATCCCTGCTAAAAAAAACCCCCCCAGAGCATGCAACTTCTTCTAGCTCTGCAGTAGTTAGCCGAAGACAAAGCCACACCTCAGGCCTACCACATCTCCTCTGCTGTGTAAAAGAGGAAAAAAGGTGTGTGACCTAATGTGGTCTCATCTGCAGTTTAGTGCGTAATGTTATCCTTGTCTCATTCACCTCACTGACAAATTAGGCTGTTTATATCCTTTTAGCAATTCAGAATTGTTGCCCCATGTGAACAGTGCAATCCCATTCCATCTGCAAGCTATGATACCAGCTCTCTTTTGCCTTTGCCCCTCTGGCAATTTAAACAATGAGAATGGAAACACAGCTGTGGTTTATGTGGAGCATTTATTGTGGAACAATGGCAGCTGCTGCTAACATATCAAGTGTCATCTGATTAGGCGACACTTTTATGAACAGTATGCTGCACTAGGAATCGATGCCTCAAAACTGCACGATGAAAAGACACACTGGGTGATGTTTTATCCTCTATCTGATGGCCAAAGACTAAACCATGGTTGTATATCAGAGCTATGCAGTGTCAGCCATCTAAAAACGTCCACGCGACTCAGGTTTTACAAGTGAAATTCAAGAGCTTTTATTCATGTTACAAAGTGTTCTCTCTCTCTCTGCCATGGTCTTTCAAGGGCACAGCTCCAAGGGTGATGCATTGGAAGTCGATCTGGACTGATAAGGGGTGGATTGGATGGAGAAGGGTTAGGGATGTGACAAGACACCAGGGAGCTGAGGGAGCTGTGTAGGCTGCTAGTTCCTTGTGGTGCCCTTCAAATTATATGTGAAATGTCCCTGTACCTGCCGAGCCTAGGGGGGGGGGGGGGGGGGGGGGGGGGGGGGGGGCGGGGGATCACTGACATTAACAATCGTTTGCCCACTGGGACACAAGTCCATCATCTTCTGTGCAGTGCATATCATCATACGGAGAGATCTGTGGTTATAGCCAAAGACTCTTCCTTAACGGGCGTGGCTGGTTTGTGTCCTCACAACCACACTGCTATCTTGGGGAGGTCGGCTGGTGACCTGAAACTCACCCTAAACTATGACGTGCTAAGAAAAGAGAGGTCAAGCAGACAGGGGGAGCTCACCATATGTTCAGTTTGGTTCCTGCCATGGATGTCACGTCCATAAATGACTTGTGTAATGAGTCCTGTGATGCTTCGAAGCTTTAACTCTTCTTGGCATTTATGAGTGCACATCGCGTTCTCCGCCTTTCGTGAATGTCCTTCACTGCATGTTGGCACTCTGCAAGCTCCTCCTGCAGTACAGAAGCATTGGCTGAGAGGGAAGACAGGTAGACTGTTCTGCAGATGTACCAGACAGAGCTCAGCATAAGCTGCGACACATATAGGGGAAGGAAAAGACAAGCACGTTGGCAGTGTATGACTAGAGGAAGAACTGGAGCATGAAACAAAGAAGTAAAAGGGCTCAGCAAGTGGAAACTCTGCATACTATAAACACCTTGTGGTTGTCTCGATCAGCTATGTGCCTCCCACAGTGGGAGCACAGCTGCTTCTCTTGGGCAAGCTAGGTTTCGCAAAATGCAAATTTCACATGGTGAGGAAATATAATTCAACATTTTAGCGAGTCGGAAGCATGGCTATCACGCGCGCTAGGCTTAATACAAAGACGGCAGCTGAAGAAAGTTCAGAGGGAAACCTGAGGACGCTATTCTTTGGTCAGAACTCCAGAAGTCTAGATGCCAGGACATCCATATCCAATTTTAGCCATGGCAACAGGCTTATGCAAAGACTAACCTTTGGCCAGAGTTGTTTTAGTCTCAGGGTATCTTGAGAGGGAAATGCGACAAAGTATTATATTCATAACACGTCGTGGTCCGAGACAAAAAATAAACCAAATGTCTTTACACTTCAGTGGTGTATTTAGGAAGCCTGGGGTGCACATGCTCTGCATTGCCGTCTTAGTGACAAGCAGCAATATCAGTCCAAAAGAAGTAATCATGGTGATTTCAATTCATAACCTTCACGATTTTGATTCTGTTGTGGTTTGTACTTCACTGTGTGGTGTATTAATGTAATACTTCTACAGAATGATCATTCTGTAATTGCTGTCCACTTACCTCAAGAGTTTACGCAGACTTATGGTACAGTATAACTGCAAATGGTTATACTTCCATATGTTAAACAGGGATGTTTGTTTTTCCCAGCCAAAGCAAACCCTGCAGAGGAGGGTAAGGATGAGCTGGAGGCACAGTTGCTGCATGCAAATGTGCCGTTATGAAATGCAGTTGTATGCATCCTATGCGTTGTCATCATGTATTCGTCAAATATCATGGCAAATAAAGATGTCAACCGATTGGATTTGTCAGGGCAAAGAATGACCGGAGGGATTTTTGAGTATCTTGAGTAACGTGCACTGTATAGTATGACTTCAATCAGATACCAATGTTAATGGCGTATGCATTGTTTACTCATTTGCACCTTGAATGCCAAATCTTTGATATGGGTAGTAAGTGCTGATGTATGGAGGCCAACAGGTGCACTTGATCTTGCTATAAGATTTATTCTTAGCACAGTTACAGTCCATTAATGCATTCTGGACCTTCTGATTGGTTTTGATACTTTGCTGAAGCGGTTTTGCGTCACTGCAACTTTTGCTTGCCTGAAACAAATCCACTTTGCGTTCTCGCCCTCGTACGTGTTTTGAACTCTGGACATGAAGTGTTTTAATGGGCGGATGACTTTGTGTTCTAAAGCATCACATGCCCAATGGCTCATTTTCTGTAATTATTTTTGCTACTGTACATACAGGATAACATGCCAACTTAGATTTTGGATCAGTCTTTGCAAAATTAGAAGTACACTTTAATCCGTTATGACTGGACAGAAATTGCTGCTCTACTGGAAGTGTCCATACAGCACTGCAGAGCAACTGACTATAACATCACTACTTTCATGCCAAAGCACAAAACCATAGCACATAACATTTACTTTTCATATTTCTAATGTCATTTGTGTAGAAAAGCCAGAACATGGCTAATTGTGCTTAAAATCAAGTGCAAAACTGAGTGGTTACATTTGTGCGTTTGTTAGGAAGGTAAGTCTAACTCTGCATACAAAACAGGTTTTGATATAGCTGATATAGCTTTCATGAAATACTAGTTTGTGAATATTTGGGAATAATAATACATTTTATTTGTATTACAATTTATAAAGCTACTCAAGGACACTTTACATGGTAAAAAAACAAAACAATAAAAGCAATAATAACAGACTCAACGCAGAGAGATGACATTATAAAAACAAAAACATACATAACTAGCATCACAGGTTAAAAGCAGATTGAAAAAGACGTGTTTTGAGTGTTTACTTGTTATACTTCCACCTCTGTGTTTTTTGCCAATTGTTGTTGGTTCATTATTTTGTGTTTATTGTGTTTCATATACACTGTATGTGCGCAGTCTGTGTGAAGTTGTGATTCAGATTTCTTTTCGTTAACTGTTCGTAAAATGTCCAAACATTTTACTGTTTTCATTTGCACTTTGGTTTGTTGCACACTGAGGACATTGCCAATAACACTGAAGGGGTATTAAAAAAAATAATTCAGAGTATATAAGGGAACTAACGTCGTTCTCCTCTTTTTCAGAGTCCGGGTCGACTGAGCTCAGTGGGCTCTTTGTCGAGAAGCCACCAGCAAATATCATCGCTGTTGCAGGTTAGAAATGCGAATGGATAAAATACGGCATGTGATGAGTCTGAGCTGAGTCTGGGAGCTGGTTTTTCACAGGGATCAGAAACAGTAGCAATCCATACAGAGTGTGCTGATTACGTAATGTCAAATGACTTAATTGCTGTTTGTGAATGGCAGGAATGGATGTCACCATCACAGCCAAGGTTGATTCGACCACCCTGTCAAGAAAACCCACCATGAAATGGTTGAAGGGAAAGTGGTTGGACCTCGGCAGCAAGGCTGGAAAACATGTGCAGTTCAAAGAAACTTACGACAGGGATACTAAGGTTTGTGTTAGACAGAGAATCTGATTCTCTTCCTTCAGAAATACCAGACATTAAGAAGTAATTAAGCAATACCGCCCCCTCCAGATCTATACCTATGAAATGAAGCTCATGAAATCGGTAGTCGGAGATGCTGGGGGCTACAGGTGTGAGGTGACGGCAAAAGAAAAGTGCGACAGCTCCACCTTTGAGATCTCCGTTGAGGGTGAGTGACAACGGACTCTGGCCTGCCACGGCTGCTCATAGATTCCATACGTGCGGATGTTTTGATCTGATCCAGCCCTAATGTGCGTTCTCTGCAACTTCTCTTGTTACAGCTGCACAGCAGGAGGCGCAAGCAGATATTTTGTCTGCCTTCAAGAGAGCGTAAGGGCACCTGTGTTTGCATTTCAGCTTGTCTCAGTGGTGTATACACAAAATGGAAAAAGCATACATCCCGGTAGACTATTTATAATGTGTTTGTGTGTGTGTGTGTGTGTGTGTGACTGTGTTTTTCAGCACAGGTGGCAGATGACAGTATAGTAAATTGAATGTGCCATGTCAGATGGTATGCCTGATCCTGATTACACTGTATGCTTTGTATACGATACATCTGTTTCTGTACAAACAGGGATGGTGGAGAGGACGACGGAAATCTGGATTTCAGTGCTCTGCTGAAAGCCGCGAAGAAGTGAGAAAATGGGCACTCTTTGGTTTGCAAAGATATCGAGCACACAATACAATTGTTTCCTTGAAGAAAGAAAGTGTTGCTTCTCCAGTCCCAATTGCATGCCTGTCCCTTTCTCTCGACTAACAGGAAGAAGGTAAAAGAGGAACCAGAGATCGACGTGTGGGAATTGCTTAAGAGTGCCCATCCGAGCGACTACGAGAGAATCGCCTTTGAGTATGGCATCACTGACCTGAGGGGCATGCTGAAACGCCTGAAAAAGATGAAGGTCGTCGAGCCCAAGTACAGCGATGGTAAGTCCGATTTAACCTCAGAGGATGTGGAGAGGTAAGGACAGCAGGGGAGGGAAACGGGCAAGAGGAAAGGCACCATGAAACTGGACAGAGAGGGGAGGTTTTCACTGACTGAGTTGCTAATTCTTCATTTGATCATTTCTGTCCACAACCCCAGCTTTCCTGAAGAGATTCGACTCTTGCTACTCGGTGGAAAAGGGCAAGAAGATTTTCCTGAGATGTGAGGTGATCGATCCTGACATGCAGGTCAAATGGTTGAAGAACGGACAGGAGATCAAACCCTCAGCCAAGTACATTCTTAAAAGCAGAAGCACATGCACACACACACACACACCAGTTGTCATTAGTTCACATAAAACACCTTTAGTGTTTTAATTCATGCTTAGATGGACTTGATGGGCAGTGTTTAAAATGATATGGGCCACAAAGTCATGCTCATCAGCAGGTATTATTTTTAGGCGGTCATAAGGAGCCTGCCATGGGGTTAAAGGAGCAGTGTGAAGGATTTTGTGACATCAATAGGGGTGGGGGGGGAAATCGATACATCATAGTATCGCGATATTTTCCGTGGCGATATTATATTGATACACGAATGCCAAGTATCGATATTTTATTGTATGAACTATTTCAAAAAAAATAAAAAAATAAAAAATCAAATCAATTGCTTTTTCAGTCCACTAGATGGTGCTGAGTTGTTTTCTGGTGAGGTCAGCAGAGGTGCCGGGTCTGGGGACATAATTTGAAGTTGAAAAAAAATTTAAAAATCGCAATAAATGTTATCACAATACTCAGAATATTGCAGTGTCATGAAAGTATCGTGATAATATCGCAGTATCGTGATAATATTGAAGTATCGCGATAATATCGTATCGCGAGATCTCTGGCGATTCCCACGCCTAGACATCAAGCGGTGAAACATGACGGTGCAACATGCATGGTTTTCTCAGAAGACGACACGCTCCCTATGACGATAGGCAAGGCTCATTCTAAGCTAACAAAACCACAACCATTATTAGTTCCTGGTGATTATGCACTAATGGGAATATAATGGATATTACATTCCATTTCTGCCAAAAGATCCCCCTAAATCCTACGCACTGGCCCTTTAAGCAAGTCTCACTGCCAAGACACCTTGTGCCTTATGTACACCAATGCAGATACACCCCCACATTTCTACATTAAATAAATAAAGACACAAGGTTAGGGGCAATAGGTTGTCTTTTATTACACTGAAGCACTGATCAATAATAGGCAGTTCAGTTCCCAAGCATGACATCAACTGGACTAAGGACAGGTTTGGATGAATGTGATCCGCAAAGTGAAATACACAGAGAGAAAGTACTACAAAGAGGTAAGATGCAATGAAGCTACACTGTCAAATGACACAAGCAGCTAACACTCTGGAGGTAAACAACATGCTTGAAAAGCCTAAACCCGAGTGCTTTGGCTCAGGTTTTAAAAAATGGCAAGCAAATATAGGAAATATGTTGTGAAGAAAAACATTAATACACTGAAAAAGCAGCTGACAACCAGTGCCCATGTGTGCAAAAAAAAAGGCTCTGAAATGATTGCTTTATTCTCCAAAAAAATCAAAACACCAATCACAAACGTACCAAAATAAGAAACACTATACAATGTGTAATATAGAATAGAATACAAAAGGAAAAGGGAGAACCAAAACTAGATTAACTCAATTCAATTGTCGGCGGCGGACCACTAGCCTCCACTAGTCCGCGCAGTATATTTACACCTGCTACACCTGCATGCCTCACCTATGCAATTACGAATTACAAACTGTTACCGTCTTTAAATTGGACTTGAAGCAGTCTGTGAGTTGTGAAGTTTAAGACCAAACAATAAACATTCACCGCCAATCAGGAAGTGATAGGACCCGCAGACACCAGGAGCTGCCCGTGACTATGCCTGTGCGTATATGTCCTGTCATTTGGGACACCCGCCCAACCCACCAGTTTGGCTACACATTAAATAGGTCTGTCAATCTTTCAACAACAAAAAAATAGGCAACATCACTTTAAGTTAGGCCTATATTTCAAATAAAACCTACATTCTTTTTTCTCAGTATGATTATTTGAAGACATTTGTGCTAAAATATATCACTGGCTTGATCAAGGAATACTTTTAATCTATTTGTCACTTTTCAAGGTACATCATGGAGGCAAACGGGAATGTCAGAACACTCACCATCAGTCGGGCGGCCCTGGCTGATGATGCTGCGTATGAGTGTGTGTTCGGAGATGACAAGTGTTTCACCGAGGTCTTTGTCAAAGGTGCGGCATCTTTTCTTTTTTGACAGTTCATCAGCAATAAACAAATCAGACGTAATTCACGTGAGGTTGTAAACCTAATGGCAATAGCATTGAGTTCCTACTGAATGCATGGATCATGACGTCCCTCTCTGCTCCTCCCAGAGCCCCCTGTGACCATCACCAAGCTGATGGACGACTATCATGTGGTTGTTGGAGAGAGAGTAGAGTTTGAGCTCGAGGTGTCGGAGGAGGGCGCCCATGTCGTGTGGTCAGTATTCTATAATTCAGCAATAATGGCTCAAAGCATTTTTTAGCAGTCATTGAATGGTGGCAACATCATAGCACCTCCTGTAAATTTACATCAGACTCATGCTTGCTGTTACTATTAATTATTAAACATTTAGCAGTGACGTGTTTCAAAGAGATGTGCTCATTTTTTTTACTATTTTCCAGGTTCTATGAGGATATAGAGATTCTAAAAGAGCACGACTCCAAGTATCGCATTAAGAAGGATGGAAAGAAGCACAGTCTTATCCTCCATGAGGCTACGCTGAATGACAACGGAATGTACCATGCTTGGACAAACGGGGGCCATACCAAAGGAGAGCTGGAGGTGGAAGGTACCACTGGAAAATATTGTATTCTAATTTGGGTTTTAGTGTGTCAAGTGTTTTGAACGCAGACTTTATTTTACATAGACATGCTATATTTAGTCTGGGTTTTCTGTCATTTAAATGCAGTCTTAAAGCCAAGGTCTTAAAGCCTCTCTTTACAAATAAACTAACAACTCATGGCAGTGGATGTCAAGATGTTGCAATCATAGACCTCATTCTCCCTCCTCCCACCCCCCCTACCGGCATACTCTCTTCTCTCCTGCCTGAACTGTTCTCTTGTGGTTTCCAATGTCTCATTCAGAAAAACAACTGGAGGTCTTGCAGGACATTGCTGACCTGACAGTCAAGGCAACAGACCAGGCTTTGTTCAAGTGTGAGGTGTCTGATGAAAAGGTCACAGGAAAGTGGTTCAAAGACGGAGCGGAGGTCTTGCCAACTGATCGCATCAAAATGACTCACGTTGGAAGGTAGAAGGACAGAAGGATATATTCAAGTGCATTTTTTGAACATTTGTCATAACTAAGGATCAAACACATCTTGCATTTTCCGCCTATGTGTCATTTTTTTTCCTTGCTCAATATCTTCCGTGTTGCTTGTTTCAGGTTTCATCGGCTGGTTATTGATAATGTGAAGCCAGAAGATGCTGGAGACTACTCATTTGTTCCTGACGGATACGCTCTCTCAATTTCTGCCAAACTCAACTTCTTGGGTGAGAAATAAAAAACGACTACAAAGGTGCTATCATGGATGCATTAATCATCAGCAGCCTACATAATAAAGTCATCTCCTTTGTTTTATTCTCAAAACAGAAATTAAGGTTGACTACGTGCCAAGGCAAGGTAGGCAGCCTCGCATTACCTCACTTCACAAATATTTAAAATCTCTTTTAATCTCAAACCCAGTTCCTCATGCACTCTTACTTTGTATGTTGTACATTAACCAGATCCTCCAAAGATCCACCTGGACACCACCGGAAACATGGTCTCACAAAACACCATCATTGTGGTGGCAGGCAACAAGCTCCGCCTGGATGTGGAGATCACAGGAGAGCCAGCACCCACCGTTGTGTGGTCGAAAGGAGATGAAGTAAGTATGTGACGAGTAAAGGGCCGTCACTAAATTAATGTTCATTTCGGTTTGCATAACTTGTCACGAGTGTGTGCATTCATCAGAGACGAGTCATCCGGAAGACATAACTTAGCTAACATAACAGCCAACTTCAATATGGCAGGAAAAAGATGATGTTTCCAAAATGACCACTTGCTTTTTCACGGCCATGGCGTCCATGATGTCGGAAGGTCAGACTAACCTGTTTGTGCAGCATGGCCTGTTTTGTAATTATGATTCTGCGCTCTTTATCTCCTCTCCCTCTGTGTCTCTGTCACTCGGCTTCAGTTAAATGCCACTTCACCAGAAAACAAAACTGCCGTTCTGTTGAGATATGGCCCAACCAATGGGAATGCTTGTGCCCACGGGCAGTTCGGGGGCAGAGGGGTGCAAAGGAGACTGTCCCCGATGTATTCGGTCAGACTGCCAAAGTACTCTTTTTAGAAACCGGATATGTCTGTGTCCTAGTGGGACAACTCCATGATTCATATTTTGCCTCAGTTTCACATCACTATAATGCTTAAAGTGCTGCCAGAGTCTCCCTCCGGTCAACTCAAATGTCTCATGGATGTCCTTTTGTGATTTGCCCCAAAGCCTCTCTGTTTTTGCCATGTGCCGCTCTGCGTGGCTTTTAGGGTGAACCCTGCTTCTAACCTTTGTTTAATTGTCACACCTCCACCCCAGAGAGTCTTTGCACAACCCTGAAGATAACTGTTATATCGATTTTAGTGACAAGCAACCCAAATTGTGCGGAGTTAAAATGTCGCTCTTAATCACCCCTGACTTGTTTAGTTAGCTCTGCTTGACCTAGATGTTGCTTCCTAAAGGGAAAATAGCATATTGCACCTTTAGCACGTCAGATGCACTGCGCCGATTTGAACGACTAGCACAAAGTTACCCAGGGCGCTTAGACTCTGCAACTTTCCCTTTTGTTAGCAAATTACATCCACCGAAGGGCGCATAAGGGTGGAGGCCAGGAAAGACCTGAGCTGCTTCGTCATAGAGGGGGCAGAGAGGGAAGATGAGGGCAACTACACCATCTGTGTTACCAACCCTGCTGGAGAGGACAAGGCTATGCTGTTTGTGAAGATTGTGGGTAAGTGAAGAGCTTATAGTAGAATGGCAACCGGTAGGAACTGATGTGCCGCATTGTGGTTTACAGTTCCCCAATTTCAAATGATTCATATGTATTTCAAACCTCTCTAATGTACATTAAAACGAACTGTCATCGTATTTTAGATGTGCCTGACCCCCCTCAGAATGTGAAATGCCTGGCAGTGGGAGAGGACTGCGCCAGCATGGTTTGGGACGTCCCTGTATTTGATGGCGGTGCACCACTCAAAGGTAAAGGATACATTTTGTCTGAACCTTTTCATATCTAATGCGGTTTCTGGGTGTCTTAAATCATGTTTCTGTTTTTTCTCCATCAGGTTATCTCATGGAGAGGAAGAAGAAGGGCTCCTCAAGATGGACGAAGCTCAACTTTGATGTGTATGAGTCGACTTCATATGAGGCGAAGAGGATGATTGAAGGTGTTATTTATGAGATGAGGGTGTTTGCTATCAACAGCATTGGCATGTCTCAGCCAAGTCTCACCTCCAAACCCTTCATGCCTATTGGTACGTATCGCAGCCATCTTCCCTGTGGTCTTCCTTGGTCCTCATCTTCTGTCATCCCGCTGATTCTCTTGGGTCTCTCTTCCTGTCACCCTCAGCCCCAACTAGCGAGCCAATACGTCTGTCAGTGCCTGACGTGACAGACAGCTCGTGCACCCTGAAGTGGCTCGCCCCAGAGAAGATTGGAGCTGGAGGCCTGGATGGCTTTCTTATTGAATACTGCAAAGACGGAGGTGATGAAAGTAATAGTTCTGTTTAGAAAAATCTGAGCATTCACTGACAATTGAACAAGAATCTTGAATTAAATTTGAACTTAAGGGTATTTATGTGATCGCTGAATTCATTTTGATGTCCGTAATGCTATCACAATGAATATATGTAACAAAGAGAACAAAAACCTAACAAGCAACAGGATTGAAATCCCACTCGCTGTGATTTACTGCATGTAATTCTCTTTTATTTCAGACACTGAGTGGGTGGTGGCAAACCAGGAGCTTTGTGAAAGGCAGGGATATGTGGTGCGTGGCCTGCCCGTGGGAGAGAAGATCAACTTTAGGGTGGTGGCAGTAAACATCGCTGGACGCAGTCCTCCAGCTCTGCTGACACAGCCCGTCACCATCCGTGAGATCATCGGTGAGTCAGTCAGGATGAGTTGTGAACAGATACGAGTCAAAGAGCACCTCATGTTGAGTTACTGAGCTTGCTATGGTTTATATAGGCAAAGGCTTCATACTACAATCTCTTTTCATGCTTTAGAGTATCCTAAGATCCGCCTCCCTCGCGACCTGAGAACAAAGTACATCAGGAAAGTCGGAGAAAAGATCAACCTGACCATCCCCTTCCAGGTTAGAAACACACCTAATGTTTCATATTTTGCATGTGAAGCTGTGTTACGATATACTAAAATAAACCAAAATGAATACAAGTGAGATATACTTAAACAAATATAGGCATGATGACTATTTACCTTTAAAGGGGGACTGTACAGGTGTTACTGCAGATCCTAAAACATGCTATATAGCCTTTTGTGGCTGCAGAGGGAGCTGCATTGAAGAAATGACATCTCTGGTTCCGCTGCATCGATTTTGATATTCTTTTTTAATGTCCACCGTTAGTCAGTGTTATAGGAGTTCAATGCTAAATTGGGGGCATACATTTTTAATCCGAAAAGCCCAATTACATTTTTTTCACCAATACTATTTGCCCTTTTTATGACCCAGCGAGCTTTCGAGAGAAACTCAAAAAAAAGCAGATTCTCATTTTCCTGTAAATCCGGAGCTTATAACATACACGGTGGCTATGTGCCGTATTCTGTCAGCTAATATGTTACCATATCCCTCTTCAAAACAATCGTTTTTGAAGTGTAAACATCACATCCAAGAAATAATTACGAGGAAATCCTTTTCATGCTGAACAATGGGTCATTTTTATGTCTTATAGGGTAAGCCACGTCCTGTCGCAACCTGGTACAAAGATGGTCAACCCATCGACCCCACGATGGTCAGCGTCCGCAACTCAAATGTGGACACCATCCTCTTCATCCGCCAAGCAGAGCGAGAGCACTCTGGAACATATGAGCTGGTGGTGAAGATTGAGAACATGGAGGACAGAGCCAGCATTGTCCTCAGGATTGTGGGTAAGGTTCTCCGCTCTCTGCAACAGTGGACGTCCGCTTCTACTTTATCTGTCCGCGTCTGCATTTCAGCGAGAACTATTCATTGAAGAAAAAATCGACTTGAAGAAAAGCACTCCTTGGACGATCTGAAATTCATCACAACTGAAATGAAATTAACATCTGACATTTATTCCATCCAGATAAACCTGGACCTCCTCAGAACATGAAGGTGACAGATGTCTGGGGCTTCAATGCAGCTCTGGAGTGGCAACCCCCCAAGGATGATGGCAACTGTGAGATTTCTGGATACACCATCCAGAAGGCAGACATGAAGACTAAGGTGAGAGAAACTTACAGCGGATCAACACCATACTCAGCTGCTTTCAGGGCCTGCAGCTCAACTGTAGTGCTGAGATTACCTCTAGCCAGTGTTTGACGCTTGGTTTATTCCATATGCTCAATTTGTGGTTCACCTTTTTCTCTCTTTTCAGGAATGGTTCACTGTTTACGAGCACAACAGACGGCCAAACTGCACATCTTCAGATCTGGTCATGGGCAATGAATACATGTTCCGCGTCTTCAGTGAAAACCTCTGCGGCCTGAGCGAGGAGGCGCGCGTAAGCAAGAACACGGCCGTCATTGCCAAGACAGGTGTGTGTGTGTGTGTGTGTGTGTGTGTAGTGCAGTATGTGTTTGTAGTGTGGTTTGCATTTAATACCATCATTGGAGATGTCAAGTAAAATGTGCCATGCCAGCTATGATTTATGGGAGTTGACCACGTTTGCCTGCCCTCCCGCCCTTCTCCATAGAACTGGAGCTGAAAAAAAGCCCCTACAAGGAGAAAGAGATAACCTGTGTGCCCAAGTTTACTCAGCCCCTGGTTGACAGATCCGTAGTGGCCGGTTACAGCACCGCCATCACCTGCTCCGTGAAAGGCTACCCCAAGGTAAGGATGCATGTTAAAATAGCCTGTGGAGCATGAGTCACAGGAGGAGGCGGACAGCGCCGGTTCTCATGAGCAAATTAAAGTCTGACGTTCCATGTAAAAGGGATTTGTATGCAAACAGTTGCTTTTCATGTCAAACAACGCTGCATAAAACGAAATTCTTCTCTCTAAAAATTTGATTTGTTGCACCTGATTATTTACTCATTTGACTTTTTCACGTCTCAGCCGAAGATTGTTTGGATGAAGAACAAGATGATCATCGGTCAGGATCCCAAGTTCTTGATGCGGAACTACCAGGGAGTGCTGACCCTCAACATTCGCAAGCCAGGCACCTTCGACGCAGGGAAATACACCTGCATGGCTGTCAATGAGCTGGGCAAGGACGAAGTGGAGTGCAAGCTGGACGTCCGAAGTAAGAGCAGAGGGGATGAGAGGTCGGAGGCAGATGGGAGGGGAGGGATGATGGAGGAGGGAGAGTGTTGGTAATATGACTGCAAGATGAGTTTCTTTTGTTGGGTGGAATGGAGACGATTCGTACGTGGTTAGTTTTGATTATGGGATACGCACTCAAAGCTGACTGTGTTCACAATGGCAGCTGCAACAGAATATAGTTGTTTGAATGTGGATATGAAAAACAATACTTGCCATTCAATTTGGGCTTATTTCAACAAAATCTAACTCTCATCATCTGTCCTGTCATCCCACAGTTGCCAGAGATCCAGACAAGCTGTGAGAAAACGAACAGCAACGAATGTGAAATGATTTGAGCCAAACAGAGAATGAGTACACACTGTCAAAGGTGAATCTAATAAAATATAGTGATGCCTTCTGTAAATAATTGTTTATTTTGAATGTTTCATTTTTTATGTACCGGTATATACTTTTAGTCACACAAGTATTATTCATAGAAGCTCACAAACTTTCCACACACCCAATCAGGATCTAAGATTTTAAATACATGGCACATTATTATTAGAGAAGCACCTCTCCGTATTTTTGGCACATGTGGGGCAGTCGTCTGCACTACACCCCCCTGGAGTAGTGCGCTCTCCGCCTGTGGATTGCCACTCCTATACTGAACAACAGCGCCACTGCCAGGAGACCGACAGCCACTGCAAGAGCTGTTATGACACCTGTGGGAGACAACAATCCTGTTCAGGCGAATGTGAATATGGAACATTTGGAAGATTTCCAAAAAATATGATGTTATTAAATCAGACAGTTTGTGCTGAAAATCCGCTTGGCTGGTCCCTAAAGTAAATACAGGAATAAACATATTGCAGTGATGCATTAACAAGGCCAAAAATATTTGTTGAAATAGAAGTCGTGAGAATATATAAAATTTCGCTTCTTCACCTGTGCTTGACAATCTGGTCCTGAACCCACACTCAGCCTCCCAGTCCTCTGCCACCACGTCCCGCACCAGCTCAGTGAACGTGGACAAAGGGCAGGGGTTCAACCCGTTGCATCCTGCCACAGGGTTGGGGTAAGGGTCGCGCCAGGAGTCATTGTGGTAATACAGCTCCAGAGAATAGGAACTGGGGGGAAACACAGCGAGGTGACACAAAATACAAAAATAGGAGAGTATTAATTGCAGTTTTGAAAGTGAGTGACGGAGAATGTCTGAGGTGCAGAGGGAGAGAGTTCTAGAGGGAGGGGGCAGCGATGGAGAAAGCCCTGTCCCCCCAGGTCCGATGCTCGGACAGAGTAGGGGGTGTAAGGAGGTTGGCGTCGGTGGATCTGAGGTTGCGGTGTGAGTGTGTCGGTGCAGGGGGTCTGAAAGGTATGAAGGGGCTATGGTTGTGAGGGGCTTTGTATGTAATGAGGAGAATCTTGAACTATTCTTTGCTGTATGGGGAGCAGTGGAGGTTTTGAAGGACTGGGGTGATGGAGTGGGAAAGCAGATGGGCAGCTGAGTTTTGGATGTATTGTAGTTTGTTGATGATTTTGGTGGATGTGCCGTACAGGATGCTGTTGCAGTAGTCCAGTCGAGAGGCGATGAAGGCGTGGACGAGGAGGAGAGGGAGGGGCATAGACGGGCAATGTTTTTTAGATGAAAGAAAGCAGTTTTTGTGATGTGATTGACATGGCCTTCGAAGGAGAGGGTTCGATCAAAAAGGATACTGCGGTTACGAATATGTGTAGAAGCAGGAACACTGGTGCCATCGATGCAGATGGAGAAGTTGTGGTGGAATTTGTGTCGTGGTTTGGGACCGATGATGAGGATTTTAGATTTGTGGCTGTTGATTTTGAGAAATTTGGCTTGCATCCAGGTCTTTATGTCTGTGAGGCAGTTGGTGATGGTGGTGGGGGGGATGTAGAGCTGGGTGTCGTCAGCATAGCAGTGGAAATGAAGACCATGGTGGCGTATGATGTTAACAAGGGGGAGCATGTAGAGAGGATGAAGACGAGGGGACCGAGTACCAAACCTTGGGGGACACCTTGAGAGACTGGAGTTGAATGTATTGATGCGAATGAGCTGTTGGTGGTCGGAGAGGTATGACCGGAACCAGGAGAGGGCTGTGCCAGTGATATGGAGGGAGGACTCAAGAAGGGAGAGGAGGATGGTTTCAAAGGCTGCATTGAGGTCAAGTAGGAGGTTATGTAAATGATGGTTGTTTCATGTGCTAATTTGGCCATTGCAGTCCTGGATGGCTCCCATATTTCTATCGAATTGAAAAGCAAAAACAGTCGTGTACCTAAATGGTTTGGTGCGGCTAAACAGTTGAATGCGATTGCTCAAAATATGGCTGGCCATCTGACCTAGATAGTGAAATCAAATATGCAAAGGGCAGGCAGGGCGTCATTACCCATCATACTCCTGGTAGAACTCAAAGAGTTGACAGGCAGCATAAGGAGGAAGAAGGCCGTTGTACACATCCAGAGCCGCCTGGAGGGTGATGAGGGTAGAGTCGTGCTGGAACGAGAAACATCAAGGGAGGGAGGAGATACATGTGAAACAGCGGTTTGCACAATAGATTCGGAATGTGTGTTTGTGCCCAAACGTTGAACTTACAGCTGAGTACATAATGAATTTGAGAGTGCTCCCTTGCTCTACAGCCCTGGAGAAATTCCTCAGAATGGCATTCAGCAGCACCCCTGGTAAATTAACAGATAAGTGTCAACAGTGCAAATAAATTTTCCCACCAACGCACTCGTTTTGACCTTACGGAGCATCATGTCTTAGTGCTGTAAACATCTTTGTCCCATTAGCCCATATGTGCTAATGTGCTTTTGGGGAGGCCTGGCCCAGCACTGTCTGTGGCATTAACAAAGCCTCTGCCAGCAGTCACATTAGATACACTGAGGTTTTTTTCACTATGATAACATTGCTTTGAATTGCCTCCAATGGGAATCCTCACCTCCCGAGAGCCTGGCCTTCTCTTTGCGCTTGTGACTGAGAATGCTGTACATGACCTCAAATGATGCAATTCTCTTCAGGGTGTCCAGAACACCTTGGGTGGCCCAGCGTGGGAGAGTCAAGTTATGTATCCGCTGCACAAGAAAATAACATTTACTGCCATAAATCATGCTAACAATCACATTACACGACACATGAATCCCAAACAAAAGGGTTTTAAATGGCTGTGTTTCATCGTTTCTATCATCCAAGGCTATTTTTAGCGCCGGTCTGAAGATAACAGATGCTCATTTTGCAAGTGTGAATGAGCGTATTCAGCCTAGAATCCACCCATCTCATAACGCTTTAATTATCATTTCAATATGTTGTCCTATTCATGTCTTACTGTATGTATAAAAATGATTTCCCCACGCTCCAGCCCCCTCTCCATCTCTCTGAAGTGCTGAAGAAAACCGATCCCTTCTCTTTCCCCTCTTTCTGTTTGACTCTCACTGCTGGTGTTTTGATGAGTAATTGAAGCATTTGTAAACTGCAGAACACAGAGAGTATATTTGTGTTCATGTGCGTGTCTATGTGTGAAACATCAAGGATACCTGACAGGTAAGAGTGTCGTAGACCCTCCATATTTTTTTGCCAACCAGTTTGGAGACGGGGTAGCCAGTGTGGTTGGAAAGTCCCTCCACAAAGAACTGCAATGTGCAGAAAAGGTGAGAACATTACATTCAACCAGTGGTGGAAGAAATATTCAGATCCCTTTACATGTAAAAGTATCAAAACAATTCATGACAAATACTCAATGACAAGCAGTCAAAATCACACATTATAACATTTTACTGTTGAAGTTGGCCCAAGATGGAGCTAGTTTGAACTGCTTTTTACACAGTTTGGTAGTTTAATCCGGTTGTTCACGACCTGCGGGTCGGGGGCTTCAAAAGGTAACAACATGAATCTGCCGGTTGCTGGGCATCAACATCAGATTTTTGTTCTGCATATTATGGACTTCAACTTTTGCTTTTCTGTAAATGATATGACACATCTTTAAGTCATTGTAATCAAAACATGCGATAAGTTTTAGAGGGGAACATGTGAAATTTGACAAGGGGCTCAAATTCTTCTCTCTTCTTTCTTCTTTCTTTCTCTTTTCTTTAAATTAGACGATACTTCTTTGGAAGGAGTCATGAAGTCAAAAAGGCAGGAACCCACTCATCTTTAACACTACATTGTATTGTATACACTTATCATGTGATTTTGCGATGTAAAATTGTAGTAACCAGCTGTAAAATATAGAAAAAAAATCCTCATTTGAACTAAATTAATTTGCAAATGGCAATTATCCCGACGGATCGCCTCTGATCCAAAGAGCACATGCTGACCGAGATAGTGTCCTAAAATGTACAATAGTCCCCCCTGAAATGTTGTGGGGTTGAAGTTTAAAGTACCATAAAATGAAAATACTCAAGTTAAGTATAAGTGTCTTGAAATTGCAGTCATGTACAGCACTAATCACAACCCTCAACTCATCATTCTCAGGGAAAATGTTTGAAGAAAAACGGTTAAATCACCATTTGTATGAGTGATGTTTTTGCAGATGCACTGTAAATAACGACAGAATTGCAGACGTTAGTTGGTGAATTGAATGGATTTGTATGGTTTATTGAGTCAGTGTTGCTCACTTCAACCTTCGGTCAGACAACGCAGTGAAAAATGGCACCATTTTGGTTACTGCATCCGACTTGCAGGTACTGTGCCTCCAGCAGAGGGTGTGAAAATTCAACGCAGGAGGCCATGTGCTGATCTCAAACACCACCTTAGTAGGCAGCACATGGGACTCTGTTTAATTAAACCCTTTCATTGTAATTCTTAATCTAATTCAATCCCAGCGTTAATTAGCGTCTCTGAGAATGTGAGAGAGATTGCACTGTGCAGCTTTTTCGAGGCACTGGAGTCACCGTGCCTGAGAAAATCACTGAGAGGACATGATGTCTGCAGCATAACTGTCACGTCCACTGGAGGTGCCGATAACGTTGGCACCCGCAACTGTGAACTATATATGTCACTTTTTTTGCACAAATGTGCATTTCACAGCGTTTGTTAATGTACAAATCAAGGCAGGGATAAGCAGAATAGAGGCATCTGAGCTGAGGAAAAGTATTATTCACAGCCGTTGCAATTATATGATTCTGATGATTAAAAAAACAACAGACTAGCAAACAAGTTGTTAGTGGTTAACAGGCACATGAATCATGGAAAAGTGATGTTTACTACAAACCGAGCTGTGAGTAGAACGTTCACGTCATAGAACAGACGCTGAGGACGAGTTACAGTACAGTGTATTTCGATGACTGTCTTCTTCTGTGGTTTGTCTTACCTGGTGAGCCCTGAGGAACCTCTGGTGGTGCTCGCTCTCAAAGGTCTCCGTCATCAGAGCTCTGAACCTTGGACAGTCTTTGCCTGGAGACTTTAACAGCTTGAGAAATCGAAAACAACAGCACAACATCAGTAGAAATAATGCACATTTATTATTTATTTCGGTACTGCGGTCTTCTGGGCACAATCATATGTTCATTTCACACTTTAAAACTGTTGTAAATTTCATGACAGCAACACAGAGCGACATGAGAGCGACTCAGATTAAGTTGCACAACTTTCTATTTGGAGTGTGGCTGCCATGTGAAAGGAAATATTGATGTGGCTCAGCAGCCCACCTTGTCCTGGGCCCTGGGGACGGTGTGCACTGGAATAGGCCTCCACAGTAACTGGGGCACGATGGGAGGCGGGCGTCTGGTTGGGGGGAACATCCCAGCAAGGCATGCCTGGGTACTCATCAGAGTGCGGTCGTAGTCAGTGCTCCTCACATAGAACTGTTGGAAACACGGCGGGAACATGTTATTAAAATGCATCCATATGTTGGTACTAGGCCTGACATTGATTACAACCGTGTTCTTCCACATGTGAAAATGCACTTGGAAATTCTAAAGGATTGCATTCGGGAAGTGGAGCTGCACATACTTCTGTTTCTATATTCATTCAATAAAGATGCAAAAATAATTGTACCCAGCAAAGCAGCAGTGTATCACGAGTTAACTGTAAGTCAACTGAGGTATTCCCTTAACATGAGGAGGAGGGGAGTCAAAGGAGATGCAAAAGGGATGAGAGAAGGAGGGGGGGAAAGAAGATCCGTCCGACTATGATCTCCTCTGACAACAGCCTTCGCGCATCTATATCTCTCTGTCACCCCGTGTCAGCTTTTTGTACACAGTAAATCACGTTGATAAGGTTGGATGTTCCTGTGATGCCAAGAATGCTTCTTCTTTTTTTTTACCCCCTTTTTGTCAAATTAAAACAGACATGGCAGCGCGGGGGAAAGGTATGTGCACGTTGACGGAGACTTGGGCGACAAATCGGCACTGACGGGCACTGAGAAGAGCTGTTCTTTTTGTGATAATTGCGTGTTATTTAAGAGATGGAGAAGAGAGGACTGAACACAAGGGGGGGGGGAGGGATAAGAGAGGGAAAAAAGACAGTGAGTGTTAAGAAAACAGAGACAGAAATGTAATCTCAATAATGACAGTATGCTGAACATGCAGCCCAACATGCGTGTTGCCAACTGTCGTGTACATGGTGCCCCATATGTTACAGCACATAAAGGCCATGGCAGTGATATCACCAATATGAGTCATGCTCCTGAGCTGAGTGTGTGTTGTAAGAGCTGGTACAGGCGGTGGCTTGCACATGATTTCAGATGTTGGGCCGAGGGCACACGCAACAACAGCATTAGATGACACTGAAGCACACAGGCTCAGGGTACGTCAGAGAAAACTGACACACACACACACACACACACACATGTCTCCATACAGAAATACACCTACCTCTTTGTTGTTGTAGTCCTCACTGAGGAAGTTGCCATAACGCCTCCTTAGAAACCTGCCCAGCTCAAACTGTTGTTTCATGCCCAGCTGAAAGGAAAATTGCCAGCAATGTTAATCTTTGTCGAATCTGACCTTTCAGCTACAGATTTGGCTGATTTAAGGTCAAATTCAACTTATTTACATAAAATAACACATTACACCCATTATACAGGGCCTCCAGGCCAGAACAAAGTCACAGTAGGAAGGACTTTAATCATAAGTCTGCAAGTATTTCTTTCATTTTTAAGACTTGACTGATTTTGTGTCGTACGGATCATAAGTGAAACATACTGTGACACCAAAGCTAATGTGTGCCTTTGGTGTATTTACTCTGTAAGTGACTTTCTTGTCAAATTATGTATAAAGATTCATTTTGCATTTTAAACTATGGACTTGTATGGTTCGTGTGTCACTGGCTCTAGTGGCCCTGAGGTGCAAAACACAAAACTATTGAAAAGATTATGGTCATTTTTTTAAATAGTTTGTGGTAGTTTATTGTTGTGGTTTTGGTTTTGCTGCTGTGTTTCTGTAAGTAATCCTGAAAATTTGATGGATTGATGGATTTTATACACTATATACATCTAAGAGCTCTTCATATTTGGTTGTTTGTTGGCCAAATCCTGCTTGACAAAATGTTAACGGTGACACACACACACATACACACACACACACACACACACACACACACACACACACACACAGAGTGACACCCAGTACCTCAGTCAGCTGTCCGAAGCCTTGACCCCACACTTTCTCCCCATGAGGATCACTGGGATACGACTCAATAGGCGATCGATCGCCGTGTCGGAACACCTTAAATGTCATAGCAGATAATGTCACATGGATTTAGACGCCAGGCTGCTGTGCCAGCCATTTCCCTGTGTACTTAAGGAAAAAAAATCAACCCTGAGACAGAAGTCAGGAATAGAAACCTGTGATCTTGGACAGTTCAGCCTGGATTTGAGACACAGAAGAGTCATTCTGATGACACACATGCTGGAGCAGCTGCTCCGTTTGTATCATTAACCTGAAGACTCACTTTCTGGGCAGCGACATGACCCACAGGTTGATGAACCTGGATTATGGATACATCTGAGTCACTCTTGGTAGCACCACTGTGACGTAAACAGCACTAACAGTTTGGATGTAAAAACCACAAAGTCAAGTCAGCAAAGCTGTGGTTTGCTTTTCGAGATAAATGCTATGTTCAACGACTCATTGTCCTTTTGATGCAAAACACCTTCCTACGATTGGACATGAACCGAACTAACCTCAACTAAACTTGACACAAATGAATATGATCATTTTAATAATAATAATAATAATACAGACCATTAAAACACATTTAAACAAAAAAATATTTAAAAAATTACACATTTACATAGGAAAATTTAAATGACAAAGACAAACAGATGAATGAGACAATTAACAATAAAATGTAACAACTACACCTCATGTAGTGAACCTAATCCTTACTTTGGCTTTAGAAACTAAATAATAAATAGTAACTGTCAAGCTACAGTATGTCTGTTGGGTGTGTGTGTGTGTGTGTGTGTGTGTATGAAGAAATCCTTCAATGGTTCATTGAGCTGTGCTGTAAAAGAAAGATATTCAAAAAAGTGCAGTCGTATGTGATCTGGGAAAGGAAAATGTGTGGCTTGATGATGTCAAAATGTTGTAAGACAGCTTGATGTGAAATGTCATCGTTGTTAATCATCCACACAGAGAGGAAATGAAACTATAAACACTTACAGCTACAACAAACTTCAGCATCCGGCACTCAGTCAAGCAGATGCAACAGAGGAGGAATAAACAGCCCAAACTTCTCTGGAACTTCCACATAGTTTTCACTTGTCGATCGCTACCTCCTTCCCAGAGCTCCCCTGCTTACAGGAGGCAGAAAAAAACGTCTTGAAAGTTTCAGTGTAAAAGTTCACAACTAACAGAAAGTGATGAACACTTGTGTTATATGTTAGTCAGGCAATTGTTGTGTAAAATGTGTCTTTTCAGACCAGTCATATAACATAGAAAATATGTATGTTTGCTCTTCTTTGTCCCACATGCTACAACGCTGTAGCAGTATTTATGTCAACTCAATTTTAACAGCCTTTACGATGGATGGAACAGCAGAGTTCATGTACAACAAAATGCCTTGTCGAAAGAGATTTAACCGATCGTATAAATGAACACACGCACTTACCTCAGCACTGTTGTTCACACATTTTGCTGTTTCAATCAAACAAGTTACAGACAGAGGAGGACTGCTGTGCATCCCAAATCTCCAGTCACACCCGGATTGACATTAAGTGCATGTTCCAGTAAATGAAGGAGTGCTTTTATAGCCCTCCTGCCTGACCTCGTCTCTCCTTCTCTCTCTCTCTCTCTCTCTCTCTCTCTCTCCCCCCCCCCCCAAGGATTTCTGATCCCAATCTACTTCATTGTCGACTGAAGTCCAAATCACTGTCTCTGCCAATTCCCCGCTGTGCAGTGTGACATGACAACCCCCCCTCGGCAGACATATTTGAGTCATCTTTTGAACTTAAGAATACATATTTGGCTCTTCAATGCGGATAACTCCACTTTTAAAGCCCCATATTCTTCAGGACACTTCGGCTTTAGAGTAACAATGTGACAAAGGAATGGGTTAAGTTAAGACGTGCCCACCTGGCTTCTTAAATTGTACTTCTGGAGCATAAGCACACACATACACACTTCCACACAGGCCCTGGGCCACAAACACTCATTATAACTTGTTATGTCATCCGCCGTGGGTTTGGCCCCAAAATTACAGGGCCTGGAGTGTTTTCCCTGACTCGACACACGTAAGTATCTGTTAGTATCAAAGCAGCTTTATGGGATACAATGGGATTAGTGAGTGTGAAGATTTAGAGCTATACAGCGTAGACATATTATTTGATAAGTGTAAGATAGGATCTGTTGAACTAAGTGATACACAGTACAGTATTCACAGGGGTAACATGGATGTTTGAAGCATTACATTAAGACTACAATGACATTGATTTGAAGTAAAAGAGCACACATGGTCTCACACATGCAAGTATTCGCTTTTACTAAAGTTAAAGTAACAATACCAGAATGTAAATCCAAATTGTATAATTACAATTACAGTTTTTCTTATTGTCAACAAATAGCCTTTTGCCAGATATAGCTTATTCCTCTGTGCCATCGTCATCCAACACCTAAATACACATGATTCAACCAAACCACTGGACTGCGTGATGTCTTTCTTTATCACAACAAACATGAGCGTTGTACTTGTTTTGAGTCACCACACACGTGTCCTCTTGTGTTTGGTTGATGTCTGGTAAAAACTACAATGCCCAGCTGTTTTAGGAAATCATTTACAAAAATACCCGTTTTTAAAGATTTGCATCTTTGCTAGGAACTTATGGACATGGGGCAGACAGTCAACATTTTTGGTCTTTTTTTGGAATTTGTTTACAATAACAAAAATAAAGAACATCACTATAGTGTGTACAGTATGAATAAATGTAGCCTATTAAGTAGCATAGAGTGTAAATAATCATGTACAGTACAAGTACGACAAAGTATAGTACTTTGGGAGATCTTAACTTTCCACCACAGTGCAGATCTCTTTGCATCTCTTTCTCTCTTTTTTTCAGTGAGACAAACATAAAACACAAACACACACACACACACACACACACGCCATCCTTTTTTCCTCCCTCTCCCCCAAGTGACTGTAGTGGGGTTTTTTTGTCTTTGTTGAAATAATTGCAGTGATTTTCAAGACTGTTGTCATGGCAACACAGAGGTTGATGCATGTTGACAGAGTCTGTTGCAGGGCGACCGAGAGACTGAAAATGGGAGATAAGAGGTGGGAGGAGAAGTGATGCTTGTGTATGTGTGCGCCCATGTATGTGTGTGTGTGGGGGGGGTCCATGTACTACAATCCACATGATGTATGGAGATGAGCAGTACGGGACGTCTTAGACCGATAGAAGGAGGCCTGAGACTCAGGAATGAACAGTTACTCGTGTATTGTGAGCGGAGGAGAGGGCGAGAGAGAAAGGGAGAGAGGGAGGAAACCGGGGGTGCTATTTCAGTCCGGGCGTTGTCATGGAAACTGCAGCCTCACTACAAATGGAGACATCCAGAACACATGGATCGTCAAACAAATGGCGTGCGTAGGGCCCAGCGTGAAGCTACGCCATGGCTGTGCGACACCGTGCCATCGCAGTCAAACCCACCCCCACCCCTCCAGTAGCAGTGGCGTCTCCTCCATCACAGAGACTGAATATCAATGGGAGGGTAGCTTTTAGGGAGTGAGCGGTGGAGGAGGGGGACAAATGCTCAGAGTCAGGGGCTAAGTGACAGGCAATGGTGTCCATTCAGGCAGTGAGTCGCAGCCACTCGCCCTCCGTCTTTTAATTAACAGTCTTTTCCACACTTCCTTCCCTTCCCTCCTCTCCTCTTGTCTGTTCTTCTGTCTACCCCTTCCCTCTCTAGCTGTCTCCCATCCTCTCCCCTTCTCTCTCTCCCCTGCGCTCTGAAGGACGGAGGTATTCCCACATTTCTCCGTTGCTATAGCAACACCGCATCGAGAACAGGAACGAGAGGACGCAGGGAGGAGGAGGAGGAGGAGGAGGAAGGGAGGATGGAGACATGGTGGTGGTAGGGAGTGAGGGGGAGGGGTGTGGAAGCGGCCTAAGATGAGGGGATGTGTGAACAATGCTAATGCTAATGTCAGCAGCAGCGACAGAGCAGCCAAAATGTTGGTGAATTCCGGTCTAGTCGCATCACGCTGGGCGCAGACTCACATGTCACTTCCACATTTGCATAATTGCCAGTGGGAATCTATTTGCTCTTTATGTTGCTGTGATCGCTGACGTCTTCCACAAAGTAATACTGTCTCCGCTTAGACATTTGACTCTTGTTGTGTTTCTCTGTGACATTGACCAACTCTGCCGAGCTCGAATCAGAGTTCTTGAACATCATTTGGGAACAAAAGCAACCAGATCAGTGTAAATCTAAATACAAGGCAGTTTGGAACTGAGCTGCTTCTTTTCTCAATTTCAATCGGCTCAAATCAATGCAGGTCAAAATAAGTACAGCAGCCGTGGAAAGACCAGAGCTATTTCATATCGATGTCATCATCCAATTCAATCAGGACGCAACGCAATCTCATTATCTCCACGTATATATCATAAGGCCTGAGAACAAAGCGTGTTGCATCAATATCCCAACATGTGAAGATAGCGAGCAGCAAAGCTCATGTGGCCTGCAGAGGAGTCAAAAGCCCACATTCTCTTCGTCTTCCCTCAGTACACGTGTTTGTCTGGCTTGACATGTTGTACAAAACTCAGTAGATACATGAGTACTGACTGAAATTAATATTCCTTCATACATGCCACATAGACGTATGAATACTTACCTAGAGTAATCTCCTGCATGTCAACTGTCTCGCTGTCCTCTCCTCTCAATCAATAACTCGTCTCTTGACGGCAATATTGTTTCCCCCATGGGACAAAAATGTCCTTCTTTAGGACAAAAGGAGGATAAGCAAGATGGGAGGAAGGGGATGGGAGAAATAGAAAGATGAGTTTGTTCTGTCTTCATATGTCATCGTTTTATCCATGCAAGGAATCGCCATGCCTTTCATTGAAATACCCGCTGGTCTCCTCCTGGGTAGAGAAAAGCCAAAACACTGTTGACAGACAGCGTGACAGGGCAGTTTTTGAGACATTGTGAAGCCATATCGTCCCACTTGTAAAGCAAAATATGAGTACAGGAAATCCACCATTTTGCTTTCAGTTATTGGCAAGCATTCTCTTCTGAATTCAGCTCTCATCTAATCTTATACTTGACTAAACAGTCGGTCAATACCAGATATAAAAACTAGTTTTAATGCCAAAAAAACACACTTTAAAGAGGACTGAAGCATTTCGCAGATTTTGTTAGATGAGAAGATTGATACTGCACCGATATCGTCTCGGTAGTTAAGTATGTAGCCAGCAGCTGGTTGGCTTAGCTCAACATAAAAACTGGAAACAGGGGGAAGCAGCTGTCTGAAGTTAAGAAAATACACCTACGAGCTCCTCTAAAGCAAATTACTATATTTCCCAAAATGACAACTCATGAGTGCCAGAGCTGACTATGTGAATATTACTGAAGCATCAACGGGGTAAGTAAAAGTCACGATACAATTCAGAGTGCCATAAAATGAAGACACCATTACCACGCACACAACATGAGCCAAGCAGAGTATAAACGTTACCCCTATCTGCAGTTATGGTAAATCAATACTCAGGTAAGTAACAACATCAGCGCAGTGCCTGAAAAGTGTGCTTGTGTGTGGGAGTGCACGCACTGGGGAACAATTTGATGGCGTGGGGAGATATTGATGCACAAACTGTTTTCTTTTTTGTCATTTCTGGTAACGAATGATTCGATTGCATTATAAAGTAGCTCATTACGCGCTGTGTTTTTTGAAACATTATTTTAGCATCAAGAGGGATATTTGTATCTCTGACCCATTGCTGTGTCATAGTAGGACTCATTTCATTTTTAAATCACTTTAAGGGTGAAAATGTAAGTTATGTAATAATACACATAAATAAAACTGATACACTTGAGAATGAGGAAAAATCCATCTAAGTCCAGACACGCCGCCATATACAACAGCAGCTGTGTTTCACACACACACACCTGAGCAGCATTTAGTGGGAAGAGACACAAACAGCTTTTTTCCGGGTGACATGCCTTGTTGGTCAGGTTGAGTGCTTTATACCCATAAGAGGTGAAGAACTGTCTGGGGTTACAAGGGCTCCTGAGTGCTTTCCAAGTACACTAGATACACTAGTACACGTATAGCCTCCCTAAAGTATGTTCGTGTATCCTCTCGCTTTGGATTATTAATTGAGATATTTGGGTGAGGAAGGAAACAATATTCCTAAATCCAAATGATCTGCTGCATGGCTCTTAGTGATATTGGGAGAAGAGAAGGAATCTAAATATAGATTGAAAGAAAAGCAAAGTATGTTCAGCACAGAATGAAAAAGCCCTCTGAGAATTCAGCAGCAAGCTCATAATTCACCAACATAGTTTCATGTAATAACAGTCAAAGGATGAATCAGAAGCCTTTAAATCAAAAGGCTTCTGGTTTCCTTTTATCAATCTAGGTGCAACTGGGTCACTGTCATCTTTTCCTCACACTTTCCACAATACTTTGGACTCTCAGTCTGAGCTAAGCCTGCTAACGGTTCTGCGTAGTCCATCCTCATAATAAACAATGCCTAAATAGGCCACAGAATCTATACTTGTTTTTTTTTTTGTGCAATGACTGCAGCCCACGCGGCCGCGGCGAACACACTACGCTCATGTTGAACACATGTTGTTGTTTTTTGCTGCAGCAGAAGTGTGAAGGAATAAAAAGCTGTCACATTTTCATGGCTCCTCGATCAGCGGAGATGCAGCCCACGGACTGGCACCTTTGCTTCACGGTGGAGTTCATGGCTGTCTGTGGGCCAGGGGAGCTGGGGAATCCCTGGAGAAACACACAGCTGGGAGGTTATTGCATTTGAAGGGAAAAGACAGCATCGGGAAAAGGAGAGGCTAGTGCGAGCACGGTAGATTTAAAAAAATAAAAAAATAAAAAAATTACTGCACCATAGGCTTGCAAAAGGAGACGTCAATGCACTGCTACATTTTCCAAATAGAAATCAGGTTTTGCTCTTTTCAATACACTACGTAGTTTGGAATAACAAGGTGGAGTTTATGTTGATAATCGTGTCTCCTGCAGTGGATATTGTTGTTTCATGCTGCAACGGCTAAAACCGGCATTTTTAAATTCCACCTTTTTTTTTTTATGAAAAATGACCCTTCTCCATCACATTACATCCATGTCTAGATCACAGAATGCTCTAAATGTATTTGCATTTGAGCATTTCTCTTTCATCTTCAGTGCATATGAATGCATTTTTTTTTCTTCTGCTGCACACACTCTGTGCTCACTTCACACCCCCCACTTCATATCACCCCTTTCAGACATGGCATATTGTGTATGTTTGTATGTATAAACTGAGGAACAGCAAAAAGCTGCAAAACACAGATAGTGCAGAACATGTAATATCTGTGTGTTACAGGTGTTTTTTTTTATTACAATCCTTGCGTTAAAGTCTTCAGAAAATACTACGATGTTATCATTATGTACTCTAGCTGTCTTTTCCATTGCTATTTCAGCACCTTTATTTCCAAGAAGTCTCATGGGGACTAAGGTCTTTGGGGACCGGAGTACAAGCCAAGTACAATTACATTCAAGAAAATAACTTTACAGAGTGCCTCAAATTCAATTCCCTGTGCTGTAAGGCCCACACATTTTCTCGAAACATATCATTCAAATTCACTGTCATGGTTGATGGCTGATGCATTTGTTGTTACATGAATCCCTTGAGGTTGCTGTTTCGTAACGAGGGTTGCGCTTGTACTGCGCAGGGGACATCTGTGATAGTCGACAGAGTTTCACCTCACCTCGGGCTTCTAAATAAGTTTCAAAATGTCAACTCTGGAACATGCAGATGAACTGAAGAAGAGAATACAACACAGTGAAGAAAAGCGGGATTTCAAGATAAGGACTGTAGTGATAATGATGTTATTGAAGATCTGCACATGAAAGCATAACAATGAGTTCGTGTGTTTGGTCTGGAGATGTCAGGAACAAAACCCCGAATGGACTGAGTTGATTTTACATTTGCAGTGCGAAGGAAATGTTGAACTATTCACTAAAGGATCTGATTTGTTGCCTTTTATTTGTCAAATTTGAAAATTCCCAACATATGCTAATAATCAAAAATGGCAGTGCGGGTTTATGTACAATTACATTAATGTAGCATGAAGGACCACTTGATTTATTACGGCGGTTGCCATGCTGCAGTGATTGCAGAAGGTTATACGTCTACACCCGCTGCTATAAATCAATTTGTTATTCGGATTTCAATCAGTAAGATCAGTTTGTGTTTGTTCATTTTTCATGATAGCAGTTTACAGTTCAAGAAATGTATCGAAAAACTGCTGACTCTTTGACAGTTTGTTAGCTGCTGGCACTGTTTTAAATTCCCTGGCCGCATTTGCTGTAATACCGTAACATTTGCACGGGCCTTTTATAAAACAAGCTACCAGCGATCACAATATAAGTCCAATATGACCTTATTTTGAAAGTGTGTGTCCTGTTTCCTGATCTGATAAATAAGTGTGAGAAGACAAAAAAAGATGAAGGAACAAAATACAGTGTAAACACAGTGAATGTTAGGACTTTGTTCATTCTGTTTTATAAAATTTCACGCAATAACTTATTTGAAACATCATCATCATGTTCAACTTCTGATTTAGTTTGTTGTGTTGCTCTGTTGGTTAAAATCACAACAAAGAATGAAAGTGACATAATGTTTCTAATAGCAGAATAACTCCTGACTGAAGTCACAGAAGTATAGCAAACAATGAAAGAATATACCTCTCAGTCATTGTATGACAGTCATTGAAGTGCAAGTGCAGCACATGTTGATTTTGCTATAATTGAAGAAATACACTCTTCTGCCACACTGTACCTGGATGAAGGCATGAAAAAAATGACATTTAATGACAATACATAAAGACCCAAATTGATAATATCACATACCGAGATACAACCAACAACTGGAAAATAAAATAGGAAACAAAACTACACAAAATTACTTTTTTCATAATTATTTTGTATGAAATAAATCGAATTCCTTCTAGAGCTTAACACTGTTCTCTCGCAAAAAGCTTTCAAAACAGACCCAGGTCATTTTTTTTACATTGTTTTATCAAACAGAACAGCTTACCTTTAAAAGACCAAAAGGTCAGTCCATTTTCTTGTCTTGCAATGTGGTGTCTCAGATTTGATAATCCTTTTCATTAAGGAGCTTTGCTTCCAACAGAACAAGAAATGTCATCTGGGCTGAAGCATCCATTATAAGCAACGGATGGTGCAGAGGATACACACAATGCCAGTACTCCATCTGTAGCCAAACTGCATCAATTCAACACCATATACTATATAAAACAGTGAGGTACAGTTGCCCAATATGCACATGTTCAGATTCTACTCCCAAGCTTGTGATCTTCATTAAAAGTGGTCACACTGCTGCAGAATGAGCCTCCTTTTAAATCGCATCAATCATGTACAATGGCAGCCACTATACGAAGATGTAACAAAACGCTTCTGCATTTCCTCAAAATGTTAATAATAATGATGATAATTGTGTTACATGTTGCATGTAACGGATGTCCAGAGGTATGAAAGGAACATTTCTGTGCCCATTCGGTGAGTGACCATCGTAATAAAACACTGCCAAAGCGGCGTTCAGGTAAAAAAAGACTTGTTCCACAGTTAACATGCAGCAATGCACCCTCACACGCGGCACACGGGGAGATATCTAGTATGCTCTTTCAAATCTGACGGCAGAGCCACCAAATGTAGCACATCAAGGGAGCGGCCCATATGTTGTGTCTTTAGCCTTCATTTATATTCTATTTGTGTCTCTGTGGGGCTACAGTTGAACCCTGCCCACTCGATCTGTTTGCGGGGTTGCAACACATTTACATTTACGATGCTTCTCGATGAGATTCACGACATAAAACACCAAGTTGAGAAAACTGTCATTTAGACATACTGAGTTGTTTGATCAATGAGTTTACATGTGGCATCGCAAGTATAACCAGGCATTTTATCAGAGATCATTAAGCAGGATGAACGTGAACGTGTGCATTGATGCAGAAGATGTTCCTTTCATGAAACATGAAATCCTTTCAATTAACCTCTGTGACAGTGCATTCTGGGTGGGTTTTGTCTGATACCATCACTCGTATTATCATCACTATTATTAGTATTCCATAGTGTCCTCTTTGTCCAATAAGTGTGGGCTTGTTGACAAGAAAAAACATCATCAATCACATGAAACAGCTCCTATATATAAGCAATGCAGTTGTGATGGAGGGTTGCAACAGAAGAAAAACCCAACAAAATCTCATACAGAGCCGCATTACAGTCGAAAACCTTGTTGATAATACTATCTCAGGTACATTTATCTGGAATAACTGGTCCAGTTTGTGCTCAAATTGCAAAAAACATTTTAAGTTCCTGCTTGATAATTATAAAAAAAGAGATAATTTATTTATTATACTTCTTTTCTCAATTATTCTACCGATTTCCAGACTAGCACAAGAGAACCACCATCGGAGAAGCATACTGAAGTCTAATTTCAGACAAAAGCGCCTTCGTTAAGAATAACTTATCATCTAGTTCTGTTAAAAACACTCGTTTCAAAACCAGTCGTGTCTGTGGAACATCTAAAAGCCTCTCTGAACATGTTAATAAAGCAGCACCAATCATTACCAGGATGACTAATGGCTAAACCACAAACCATACATTCAATCCAGGTTTAGCACAGAGGCCTGCATAATGTCTCACTCTTTACTAATGTGGTTGCCATATTGACCCGCCACAACCCAATATATGATTGATTTATTTCACACGTAATGATACATGGCTAGACAACTGTACACATTATATCAAACTAACAAAAATAAAGAAATACATCGTTGAAACGCAAGAAGCGTAAATGGCATTTAACATATGAAAGTTACACTGTAAAAAGGTGGATCTTACAATTGTCATACAACCAGACATTATTATTATTAATATACTGTACATTTCCATTCATTCCAATCATCCTAAGATGGATGTTTAATCCCTTCTTGAATGCTGCTGCAGAGAGATGTCTCATCATCCTTATGACAGCATTTTATGGCATGATTATGGTAACCGAGCAAGGAGGTCATATCAAATTCCTCTCTAAAAGCAAATATCTGGCTACTGATCTGATTCAAATAACACATTGTCAACACTTTATTTTACCCATACAGGTCTTTGCAATGGGTTAGCTTTCCGTGTTTGTGGAACATCGTTTTAACAATTATTTGATGCTGGCATTTAAGTATCAGAATTGTCAATTCAAATACCAAGTAGCTGGCTTTTACAAAATACATAATACACTCTCAGAACACAAAAGTTTGTCATGATTATTACTGAAGCAACAGAAAAAAGTTTGTCAAACAGAGATCTGCATTTACTGTTCTACAACCTAAATGGACTTAATGTCACAAAGCCAATTCAAAGATTCACAATAAGTGTTGCAATTGAGCCCTTATGTTTCTGAGAAGTAGCCAAACTTAAAACATAACCAACCTCCACTATCACCGGCCCTGATTATCCACAAAGAAACAAACTACATCCACCCCAGAATATCTCTGCATCGGAGTCTGCAATGATACATATTTAAATGAAAATATATTTATATAATTTGTGGATTTTTCACAGTAGTTTGTACTGCACTGTACCTTTTTGTCCATCTATTTATGCCTACATAATTGTCACCTTCAGGGAGTCTGTTGAGTCACTTGAGAGAGAGTGTGACTTGTGTTTTGTGTGGAAGAAAAATGTCTCTTGGATTTTGTTCTGTAATATCTCCGATCTTCAGTGTGGTAAGTGCTGTGCATGTCTTTCATCTCTACTGGCCAACAACGATTTGGGGACTGATTACTCCTAAAGGCTAGTTTTTCCCTATGAGAACACAGCTTGTAGAAACTGCAAAAAACATTTGCTTTGGCACAGATTTACATTGTAGCAATGTCCATTCCTTGATCTCCATGGCCATGATCGTTACTACAAACACAAGTGGCCCATTGTGGTAATCCTTGGCTCAGTACACTGTCACGGATAAGTCTATGTGTTTGCGTATTGCCGTGTCAGTCTATCCTCTCTCCTGGTGTAATGTCAATGCACTCTAGTGTCTAATCATTCCGCGCATGAACCCAACATCAATCCCCTCTCTGTCTCCAACTTTTGCTCACTCTCTCTCTATACTCTCGCTTTTGTTTTTAGATCTGAGTCTCTTGGACGTTTTCCTTTGAGTTCCCCTTGAAGAGAAGTGGCTCCATTTGGGGATTCTGGTGTTGGCCCATGAAACCCTTGATCGATCCGTGTAAGCCCATGGTAGGCATGGGGAGAGACATCGGCAGCGGTGGGGACATAGAACAGGGGTGGATGTTGGTGCCATTGCCGGATGAGGAGAGCATATTAGATGTAGAGATTGGGACTGACGTACAGGAGATGGGGATATCCTGGAGTTGCTGGTTCTTGCTATTGAGCATCATCCCTGGTCCCATCCCGTCGGAGCCAAGACTAAGACCCATCACGTTGTTGTTGAAATGATGGGTCTTGTAGTAATGGTTGAGAGTATCTGAGCGACCAATATTGGGGAGGTTGACTATTTCTGGATGATGTCTCCTTAGGGTTCCTTCTCCACTGCCAGAATTCATTGTTGAACCGCCTGAGATGCCACTCCCGGCCCCGGCTCCAATCTCATCTTCTACGTTGACAATCTCGATGGCTCTGGCAGGGCCGTGGTGCTTGTGTAGCTGGTGCTGCTTACGCAGTTTA
Organism: Melanostigma gelatinosum; assembly: GCF_949748355.1. Classification (NCBI taxonomy): domain Eukaryota; kingdom Metazoa; phylum Chordata; class Actinopteri; order Perciformes; family Zoarcidae; genus Melanostigma; species Melanostigma gelatinosum. The sequence continues at coordinate 7,221,441 of NC_136654.1, read as the reverse complement.
TAGAATACGACCAACATTACAGCTGCCATAAAGGTAATGGCCACGAAGCAACCTATGATGATCTTAGTTGTTTTCATTACATCATCTAGGCCTGGAATGTTAGTTACATCCATTATGGACACAGTCACTGCATTTTCAGTGGCTCTGTTGGCTCGTGGGGAGAGTGAGGAAAGAGACGAGAGAGAAGGCGATATAGTGATACCAGGTCGGCCCTCTAACACTCCTCTTTGGCCAGTAGGATTCGGAAAATCTATGAACGTCTCGTTAATATACTGTCTTGCTGAGTTTTCCTCGTCTCCTCTCACTGTCTCCACTGTTTCCACAGTGACAGTGGTGAAATAGCTGTAGCTGTCTCTGGGGTCTGAAGCAGACACATTGAGCACGGCGGTCGCAGTGGTGTTTCCCGCGGAGTTGGTTACCATGCAAGTGTACTGCCCTGTGTCTTGCACGGTCACGTTTGTGAAGTTCAGTGTTCCGTCATGAAGCACTGAGATCCGTACTCGGTATGATCCGTGGGTCATCAGAGTGCCATTCGGAGTGAACCAATTCACAGAGGTCATCGAGGTTCCAGTACGACATTTCAGCTCAGCAGCCATGCCCTCAGTGACATTGAGGTCAGTGGGCGGCTCAACAATCACTGGGGCATAGCAGGTGAAGTGGCTCTGGTCTAGTTCCCCAATGTATTTGCCTTTTATACCTGGGGGCGCGTGGCATCGAGCACAACACGTGGTGTTGCTGGGAACTGTTTCTTTCAGCCACCAGCTGAGCCACAGAACATCACAGTTGCAGACCCAAGGGTTGTGGTTTAGATGTACCCTCTCCAACTGGTGCAAAGGGGTGAAGAGGTCATGGGGCAGGGAATGCAGGGAGTTGTGGGAGAGGTTGAGCTCCTCCAAGTTTTTGAGGTCATCAAAAGCATTGCGTTCAATGACTGACACTCTGGAGTGCATTAGCCACAGCTTGCGAAGCGACACTAGGCCCTGGAAGGATCCAGGCCTGACTATCCCCAGCTGGTTCCCTGACAGCTCCAACTCCTCCAGTCGTACTAGTGGGGTGAGGTTAGGGATGTCCTTCAAGCCGCACATGCCGAGATTCAAGAAGCGTAAGTTGACCAGACCTTCGAAGGCAGCCTCTGATATGAAATCCAGCTTCCTGAGTTCCCCTAGATCGAGACGGCGTAATGAGGGAACACGGTGAAAGGCAAATGCCGGCAGTGTCTCGATGGGGTTGTTTCGTAGCCATAGTTCCCTTAGCTTGCTGAGGTACTCAAAGGCTTGTGATGGTACCACTGTGAGACGGTTGTCAAAAAGCTCAAGCGTGTTGAGGTTGGGAAGGCCATTGAAAGCTCCCACCTCAATTTGCCGGATGTGGTTCTTGGAGAGCTGGAGGATTTCCAAATGCCGCAGGTGTTTAAATGTGTCAGACTTGATCACCTGGTGTGGAAACAAAAACACAGAGGCATGTTGTAGCAACATCAGAATTACCGCTGTCAACATATATCAATTCAGTCTGAATGCATTGTCGGTTTGAAGACAAAGTCATATTTACCTGGATTGTGTTCTCTTGTAGATTGAGGTATCTTGTGTTCTCTGAAATACTTTCTGGGACTTGATCTAAACTCTTCCTTGTACAGATGACACGGCTCGCCTGATTGGAGCAGGTACAAGGACTGGGGCACACGGGTGCTGCCTCTGTCAGCTGTGGTCCATGGTTGTGAAACCACAACAAAAGCTGGACCAACCAGAGGAGGGGGGAAGGGGTACAGGGGCTGGTCACCATGACAGCACGCATGGCAACTGAGTCATGACCCACCCCTATTGCTATGAAGTTGATAAGTCACCTCCAAACAGGGGGATTTAAGTGCTTATCTTGATATTCATATTTTATGCTTGTATTCTGTTTTTCTCTTTCAAGCAGTCAGTTTAAAAATGGAGAGGGGAAAGCCTAATGTTATATTAAACACTCTATCATTAATAGATTCTTATTTTACTCTGCTCATGCTTTTTTGACAATCAAACTCCTTGTTCTTTTCAACAACTCATTTTAGGGAACTCTGTATCATTTGTTCCCATGACAATTATTAGAATAGAAATCCAATTTGGGGGAGGGTTTGCTCTTGGATGTGTTGTCTCTGTTGATGCTGTTGCTTCTCACTGTAGGGGGGAGAGAGAAAAGGAGAGAGAGGAAGGAGGTCAAGTAAGTGCACAGTGCAGTAGCTTTCAGATATTAGCCTAACACATACATGCATGTATTCCTAGAACTGAATTTAAATCTCAAAATGTTACAATGCCCGATATCGCCAGTGTGTGACGAGCTGGATCAGGCTTGTTTTTCTAAAAAGGGTCCTCTCAAATTGTGGCCTGTAGACGAACTGGTGAGTCAGCTGCCATTTTCTTCATCGGTTGAACTTAACATCATGGGTCATGGTCTGAAATGGCCACAAATTTCTCAAACACCAAGCTGGGTCGCAAGTGCTGCAGCAGACCCATTAGGATGTCAGTCTCACTGTCCACTTTATGATACTGCTATGCTTCTAGTCAGATACATACAAGTCGAGTCTCACATTTAAAATTGGGCCAAGATGTTGAATGCAATTACAACTGCTGTTGGGATTCATCTAGACCTAAGGTTAACGCAGACATTCGTGCAATCCATCACGAGGCAGCAGCAGTAATCTAGCAATTAAGATATGAAGGAATTAATTACTGAAATGTTACTGCGATGCACATGCTGTGTACAATGCAAATTAAGGCAAGATCCCTAGCAACTAAAGTTGATGAACCAAAAATGAAAAGGAAAACTAGATTGTGAATAAAGTAAATGAAGGATGATGGAAAAATTACCTTTCGGGCTTTTGTTATACCTAAATGAGTGTCTGTGTGTCTTTGGTTAAGAGGGTGTCGCACAGAAATGGCTGCAAGCGTCAGCAGACTCACTAAATTTAGAGAAAAGGTTTGGCTGTTTCCCTTTCAGTGATTAGAGGAAGAAAGTGTTGATTGTTTTCAAAGCACGTTATGTTCGACTCTCGCAGTCACAAGCCTGTGCTGTCTGTTGAAAACACATAACATCTCTGTTCCCCGTCACTTACATGACCGCTGTGTTGCCCTTATTGTTTTTCACATCGGATAACTCTTGGGATACATTTTTCCAAATGATTTCCTTCTCTAATAAACAGGTTGTTTTTCAAAAAGGCTCCATGGCGGTGCTCAGCATCGCCTCTCCTATGCAGCGACGATGCATGCGCTCCTAGAAACACGGTTGCTGTGGCAACCTGCTCCCTCACCATCTTGTGTTTTTACTGTCCAGTGCCCTATTCCACATTACTGTGTTTAGCTGAGTCTCATGAACATTCGCTGTTCAAAACTGATCAGCAGCACGTTTGCGGTCCGAATTAGCTTATATTTGACGTCACGCTAAAGGATTATTCACAACACTTTGTGTTACACTTGATATAAAATAAACAGTGTTTACTCAGTAGATACCTTTATCTAGAGGAATATAAATTGAATATATTTGAAAATATACATTCACATAAGTGCAGGGAGACCTGAGAAAGCACACATTTGAACCTTGGCCTTCAATATCACAACACATTTGCCATGAATCTTAATATCTACAAGGTCTGAGGATTCAGTCTTTATTAAAAACAGCTCTGATAACTTTTAAAGCAGCTATTATAGAAGCTCATAAGGGAGTGTATGCTAAAAAATAGACTTTTTAGATGCCCTGTTCTTCCCACAGACGCTCTCTCTCTCTGTAACTGCCACAGAGAAATAACAACACATTACCCAACTCCAACGTGAGAATGTAGTTTCATGGATAAATGCAAAACCGAAACGTTAACTGTATGCAGCCCATTTGCAGCACTCCTCATTACGGTGTTCTTTGCACTGCCGTCCTTCCCTGAAGAGTCTCCGTCTCATTCCCCATCCAGCAGGTTATTGTGCATTTCAATAATCGGACTAAATTGAAAATAAAATGTTTTCTCCCAGACGCCAGAATAGTATGTGATCCAGGCTGCACGGTTTGATCGCTACAACGTTTAACAGAACATGATTCATGGAAGCATCAAAACAGAACGTCATTAATGTCTCGCTGCGAGAATTGATCATACCAGTGCCCTCAGAAGAGTATTTGTTTTCATTTTTTACACTGTTATGTTCTACTTTTTGCATGGGGCTGTGTCAAAAATATTAGCAGGTGAATGTGATTTCAAGAAAGCCATTCCATTGTCTTTCCTGCTACTTCCACCATTCCTGAAATTTACAAATACAGAGGTGATGGTTTGCTTTAAATCTAAGATATGAGCAGTTGTATTCAGCAACGATTCATTCTGTTGCTGTAAAAATGAAAACTTGTTTTCTCCATTGCATTCACGGAAAGATTCATTTCCCATCAGACAAAAGCATTTGGCAGTTGTCACCAATGAGTCGTATGCATTTTTATTCCTCGATATAGCTTTGGAGAAGTACAAAAAGTACATTGTGTAGTAAAATTCACAGGCGTAAAAAAACAGACAGGGTAGAGGGAGAGACCTTGAATCTGCCAGCGGGACGCCTGTTGCCTTGACCTCCCATTGTCAAGTTCTCAAGGAACAACAACAGCACACAACAGCTATATTTTTAGATGATAACACCTTCACTCATCTGAGGGCCAGTTCCTTCGCCAGAGGCCTTCATCCTCATCGTTGTGCAAAATGTGTTTCCTTTAGGCTCATGACGTGGTTCAGACGTCGGCTGCATTGTATTTCTTTTCCAAACCAATTTCACTCAAAGGTATTTCTCTTTCTTGATCTTAGTCGCTTTTCCCATGTCAAGAGCAGATTGCCACCATGTCGGTATTGATTATTCGATCAGGCCTGAGAAAGCGCTCAGTCGTGAAAAGACAAATTAGCTGCAAGCTGCTGACCAATTGCTACAAACCAATCGCATCATCGTAAGCGCCTGGTTGTGTCAATGCCGATGCTCTCCTCAACAGAATCATCAAGGTTTATGAAGAGGCAAGAACCGTGGCGTTGTTTTCAATAAACACCGAGGCTCAGGGCTGTGGGACGCTTCCTGTGTGCCTGCAAGGCCCAATTAGACCTCGTGCATTTACAGATGGTCGAGATGAACACAAAGCCACACAGCTGCAGCAGGGCCAACATCATCTGCTGTAACTATGACAACACTAGATTGATTCAGGACGTGGGAATCGGGGTAGAATTGGGACACATTTAACAACTGGCACTTTAAAGAAAGGGAAAATTGCAGCTTCATGCCGAATCTTTTCTCATACTTTTCTCATACACTTTCATCTGATGACAGTTTTATTTTCTGATATGGGAAAAATAAACAGCCATAACCTGACCGCCCCTCCTACAGTCGCAACCTCGAATCTGCAATCTCTGCTGATTTTATAGCCTGTAGCATTATATCTCCTACAATTCAACAGAATGGCCTTATTCATCTATGCAGCTGCGCTCACTACGGCGCACCTTCTCGGGAACGCAATTGAAATTCTGAATAGGCCTAATTCTGCACATGCTGCATTACAAAATGGCTTGCATCCATTCTCTCCTCGTCGTAATGACAACACACGACTGCACCCAAAAACAATCCATAGATTCAGGGTTTTTTGTTGTTGTTTTTTTTTTTTGTTAACATGTGAAACACACAGGTTTACATAAGGAAGCTTGTTATTTCAATACACTTAATAAGGACTACCACCGCTTTATTCCACTGACATCGACTGTATCTTTCGCTGATATTATTTATTTACTTACGTTATTGTAAATCTGTGCAGCACAATTCGTTGTCCAATATTTTGTCGTCTCGTGACTTATTTCAGCATCCGTGCAGATTAGGTATCATATGCAATAATTACGCCGGCCATTTCAGTCCCTTCTACCTGTAAAAGCAATATATTATACACGTACCTTAATGTTTCGGCAGCTGCGGCGTAAAAGGTCGATGTTTTCTCTCCACTCGTCCCTTCTCCCGGTTTTCCAACCTCGCTGTCTATCTCTCTCCTTTTTCTCTTCTCTAAATTGATTCGCTTGTTTCCTCGGCTGTGAGCTGGTCTCTTGTTCTTGCAGGCTATTCCGCAGCGCCAACGCAACGCGGGGGGCTAAACGGTGGTGGCCGGTTAAAGATGAACACAATCCAGACACACACGAGGGGGAGGAAAAAAACAAACAAACAGAGATCAGGTTAAGGATCGTTGGAGAAAACGATGTTGGTATTATCACATTTAGGGAACGAGGTCTGGGGCGAGTGCATCCATGCGCCTTATCATCCTTGGAGAGGAACGCAGGCAGCAAACGCGACGGCGCCCGGTGGGCAGAGCATTTTGCGTCCAGCATAAGCGGCTCTTTACGCACATTCCGTACGTTTCCGTCTGAATCCCACTAAGGTAGCATTAGAGGAATAGATGGACCAAACGATGTTTGGACGTAGATGATTTCAACGTTTCAACTCCACATTGAGCGCTGAATGTTGCATTTCATTCTGGTCTGTTTTAGTCTGTAAGGATTTATTTCAGATCTCTGGTGCGATATGAGCTCCATGCATGTAATGAATACAGTCACATATTCATTAATATGACTCAGCAGCACTGATTGGGTGAATTGAGTCACTGTGTTTCTTCTACTTTGCATTTTTTTTTATGTGCATTTTTGTCCCTTTTCAGGGTTGAGTCATGTAACAAACACCTGTTCACTGTTGAACCAACAGGCCAAAACATCTGCAGTAGCACACATCCATGCTCCGCTGAGTCTTAAAGAGTTTTGTCGTCTGACAAATGTCCACATTCCATGAGTGTGCAGTGCTGGCACATGCATTTTAGCAGCGGCCAGCTAAGATTCAATCTATTGAGGTCTGTTTTCTGCAGTCTTTGCATATGAGTGTGTATTTCTTTTTTTTACCCGAAAGCAGTTCTCAGTGGTGGATTTAAAGCAGCATATAAGGAAGCCTCCACCTTTTCATTGCTGTCAGTGTCCAGACATGGAGAGCAAACACTCTGCAGCCCTGTGAGATTTTCACAAACCTTTATGTATTTCGTTTTCCAGAGTTCCGCTGCTACTTGTGGGCTGCTGCATGTTTTAATAAGTGCATTTCAAAGAATGCCAGCATGTTATTAGCCAATAAAGAAAGCTTTAGTCAGTCGTTGTCTCTAAGTGGCCTCTCCATATTGATCTTTGTCATGTGCACGTCCACATGTGGCAAGTGCTTTAGCTCCTATCACATTTGCCCTTCACAAGCAGTCACTTCAGCTCAGAATGTGCGCAGAAGAAGAGAAGCATCCCTTGTATCCCTTGTAGCCTTGTATCTGTGACCAAAGACTGTGTAGGTATAAATAAATCCAAGTACATCTTTTCTCTGTCTCAGCTCACGCTAAAGGTCAAAGGACAGAGAAGGCCAGTTATGCTTCAGAAAGACCCCCAAGATATATCCTCTCTCTCTCTCTCTCTCTCTCTCTCTCACCCTCGTTCCTCCCCTCCCTCTCTGTGAATGCCATAGTGAGCATTGTTCACGACCACTAGCTTTTGCTGAAAGCTGCACAGCAATGAGGTCTCTGTGCCTTTCGCCTCGCTCTTCCTCTCGCCTCCCCCTCCCCCTCCCCTCTCTCCTCTCTCTCTCTCTCTCTCTCCCACCCATCTACCTCTCTCATTCCCTCTCCTTCCCTCTCCTTCTCCCTCTATCTCGCTGCCTCTATTAAATTTCCAGTCACACAGTGGTGCAGAGGATATTCCTCCTTTCCCCTCTTTCTCCCTCTTCCCTCGTTCCCTTTTCACTCATGCTGAAATCTTAGCCCACATCCAGTCTCTCGCCCGACCCTGGCTGCCTTTCAGCGCCACTCTCGGCGTCTCCTCTCTCTGTGCATCTTTTTGCCATCCAACCCCCGCGCCATTTAAAACGATTCCCCCGCCGCCCATGACAAACCCACCCTGTGCCTCTGCTCTCCTTCCTCCCCCCTCTTCCTCTATGTCCTCACTGTGTCATTGTACATTGAATCTGATATTCCCCGTATGCATGTATGATATGCTCGTGTGCGTGCGTGTGTGTGTGTGTGTGTGTGCTGGCATCCTTGAGCGTGTGTGTGTGTGAGAGAGCGCTGGAGTGGAGGGATGTAGAGGGACATGCATATGTGCACAGTAAATGAACAAACATCACTGTATTGCTTGTGTCATCAGTACAGGAAGGCTCCTGGAGTAGAAAGCTAATCCCACTATCCAGAGGACGCGTGCGTGGCATTTCCAATACAACCCAAAACCCCATAAACTCGTAATGCTGTGTTCGGAGCCACGGGGAGAGGAGGGGGAGGGCGATGAGGATTTGGCAGCAACATGCTAGTGCCAAGACATATGTGGCATGCTGATAGCGCCAGAGAGGTGCAGCTCACACTGTGAAGAAGCTTTAGAGGGGTGCTGATACACATCCATCACTTCCATCGTTTCGGGACACGAGCTGCAGGCCTCGCCACTCTGGAAGTGGGTGGTTGAGTAATTGCACACAGTTCAAAGCAAAGATTAAAAATGTGGATCATTTCTGTAGCAGCAGCGCTGACGTTAGATTTGGGTGAAGAGCATTTAGTGATCTGTTCAATGGCCCCAAGCGTCCAGTTAGGCTGCGTGAACAAAGTGATATTTTTGATGGTTATTTTTAGAAATGTTGAAACATTGTGCTCATTGCCATCTGTGCAGGAGAATAGGAGAGATGCAAGGGAGAGTTTCGAGTTATTCATGGTGACATCCCTGTGTGTGTGTGTGTGTGTGTGTGTGTGTGTGCGCGTGTGTGTGCGTGTGTGCGCGTGTGTTAGAGACACAGAGAGGGACAGAAAATAGAGCGAAAAATCCTAGTGTCACAGTATCTTAGCAACTGCCTCCATCTCCTTGGAGACAAGAGCTGACATCATTTCCTGTCTGAGATGGATTTCTACTTGAAAACACTTTTATTTTTTTCATGTTTGCTGTTGAATTATCATTTTAGAAAATAGGATTCTAAATGGAGCTGTGAAATCATGAGACCTACACTAATAGAGTTTCTAATTGTTTTTTTATTTCCTTGAAACAATTGGAAAGCCATTTCTTACAGCTGAAAGTTCAGTCCATAAACATAGTTTGTACCGTGTATTACAAAAACCTTTGCTGGAGACATAATGTCACGAATGTGGAGTATATGTTTTGTCCTTTCACAGCCAAGTTTGTGGACATGTTTGTCAGTAACAGAGTATCTACAGAGTCTGCTGTTCGTGTAGGCCAAGCAAGCAAGCCTCAGTGTATTAATGCAGAGAAATTGTCATCTTCAACTGCCATCTTGTGAGCAGAGGAGTGAAGTGCAAGCAGAAATCCACCCTCTGTCAACTGTTCCAAGTCACTCTTATTTCCTGTTACAATGTTACACATTCTTGGCTGATACAAACATCAGATATTTTTGTATCACAGTCTACAAATTTGGACTAGATAAGCACTAAAAGACTTGAATGTAACGTGGCACGCCTCGTTCTGTTGAGTCACCAGTTGCTGGCGGTAGCTTCTAAATCAGCAAACAGATATCGGAATCGATTTTGTCGAAAACCTCTTTGCAAGAATAAGCATATTTACCAAAATGTCAAAGTATTTCTGAAAGAAACTTGTAGATGCCGACCGTCTCCTGAAAGATCATGACACATGGACGCATGTAAAGCTGAGTGTTGTTTGATCAACAGCGGCCACATAGAATTTGCCTCTAAAGTATTCACTGACATTCAAACAGCTGTTCTTACATAGAAACAGATCTGTCCCCAAACGCAGATACATTGAGCAGGAACTACCAAAAACACAGGGAGATTAATGCCGCTGTTAAAGTGTGCGGCCAATGTTGTGTTTACGACAGAAAGAGAAAATACTCTACAACCGAAAGAAAACTAAAAAAGCCTCATTATCAAAGACCAGCAACAAGAAAGAAGGTCTCTACTGGGACTACAGCAGAGGATTCAAAGATAACTGACTGCTGACTCCTAACAGGGCTTGATGTTACAGAAAGTGCATTCCAGTGAACACAGCGTATGAAAGCCAAGCGGTGCACAAGGCATCATAATCTAATGTAAGGATCATCTTTTCATATCATGATTGTAAGATGCAAATAAAAAGGCCAACAAGAGTTCTGGCTTGACAAAAAATCGGAGTCAATAATACATGAAAGAATACAGAGCTTTACTAGCTTTAATAGGATTACTATTCCAGTCTCGTATGAATCAACAAAGTCAGCAACACAAAGAGTCAGACCCATCATGCACGATCAACAAGATATCCCAGGGGAAGCAGTGGCCAACATCGTGCCAAGCTGATGCTTCAGCAGAATATGCACACGTCAGCAAAGCATTCTTATTCAAGCACACAATTTCATCATTAAAGTACCCTCTATCAAACGGAGCAGAGGGGAAGTTGCAGCAAAGATGTGGTGCAAGCCCAAAGGCAGGCCAGCGCCACACACAGAAAATCCAGCGTTACGGTGAGCTAAACCTGCAAAAACTGTAGATGCACATAACGTTTTACAGTGACCAGCAGAATAAGAGTCAGATGGCCGATAGGCTCAATGTGCCTGCAGGGGATGGGGCTGTGCAGCGCTATCCCCTTTCTCCTGGTTTCCTGCTGGTCTACGTGCAAAAGCAGCGGCTCGCAGAACGTCTTAAGAGGAGCCGTATTTAACATTCTGAACATTAACACAGCAGCAAACAGCCATTTGCTACGTAAAGATATAGAGAAGTAATGTCTAGCCTCTACGGCCGTGCATGCTTTTAGTGTGTGCTATTGTTGAGTTGAAGCATTCGATTGCTTTATTCTGGACTCTACAAGCTTACATGTACATTTGATTCTCAAAAGCTTATATCTAAAATCAATATTAGACAGAAAGAATGTCCCCCACTAGTCCCGCGCTGTGACAGAAGTTAAAGAGTGGTTAGATAAGGCTGATGTGAGCATCAGTTGAGTTGTTCTCTTCAGTCCGACAGCATCTGAGGAGTCACTCGTTATTTGTCAGATCTTTTTTCGACCTGCACTTCTTTGCCGCCTTTTTCCCCCTCAGCATACAAAACAACTGCACGGTGAAGAATGCTTTCCGAGATCCAGCTGGAAATAAAGATCAAAAAACCGTCAGACTCTATAATTGATCTGTTGTACATAAGACAGTAAATACACACATGGGCACGTAGTGTTGGCTGTATCATTATCAAGCAAAACAGATCATGTTCATCAGAAATGTGAAAAAACACAGTGTTGTTTTAATTAATGCCCCATCACTCCAGCTGTTCTTGTTGACATGATCAAATTGTGGTTTTTGTTTTAATGTACAGAACAATGCATGTGAGTGGTCCAAGAACCTGAACTGAAATGCAACATAATTGATAAGTTTGTGTAACTGTTGTGTAAATATCAGCATAATTACATGTCACATAAAAATTACAAAAATGTTCATCTCGCACATCACACACTTGTTATTAAATAACTCATTAGTTATTGCAATGGATTGCAATACTTCCACACCAATATAATACGACACCATGTAGAAAGGATGCTTCATTTGTTCACCTGTGTGCAGACCGTCTTGACTGCTTCTTCAGTGCACGGGCAAGTCAAAAGTCCCGTTCTCTCATGAAACAGACAGTCTACATGGAGTTCCACGCCACGGTGCGCCTGCTCTGTCTTCGGCAAAATGTAGTCTTTGTCGAAAGTGTGATGCATCGCCACCAGGATCAGCCTCGGATTCGGTTGATTGCCTTCTGCACAGACATAAAACACAGATCATATTCTGTAGCTGTAAAAGACGAAACATAACAGAACATTTTTATGCGCATTTTGGGTTTCTGCATGTTTACCTGGGACGCTGGATAACGCTGAGTCAATGTCGGTCTGATAACGACTGACAATGGGGCAGAAGACAATAATCACGTCGCTCTTCTCGGGTGAGTCCACGACCTTTGCTCCTTCATTGGTGAGTTTTTGTAGAAACGCCTCGTGAGACTCCAGAGTCTTCCCGGCTACATGTGCGTAAATCCTTGTCATTTTTCCTGAAAACAAAAAAAAGAAATTGACAGAATCTTTCCTTTTAGAACCTTTTTAACTTCTCAAAAAGACATACTAAATATAATTTCATCAGCTTGATACTATTTTATGAGAATAGCTTACAGACACATTTTTGAACTGACGTCATCTGCTGCAGAAAAGACACAGCTGCAGACTGTTGTCACGTGCTCCATATCTGCGACTTGCTGCGCAGCTACTCGAGTTTGTTCATAAGAGGTCTAACAGGAAGTTAAAATGCCCAAAATACACTGGAACTACGCAGGATAATGTGCAGTACACCTCGTGCCTGTTCATGAGTGAATGAAATTAAACAAAATGAGTATTTGTTCATACACTGGATATAAAATAAAACATGAAATATTTCATTATTTTGAGTAAACATACAGCAGTGGCGTCTGAGAGAGCCCAACCAATGAACAGGTAAAGCCAATGTTAACACACAAGTGTCAACTTTTTCAACAAGCCACAGCGAACCTGAAAGGTATTTAAACCTTTTTGTTTTTCACAAAAGGCAATGGAATAAGTAGATCACCACATATTTGACAGGAGCCAATAAAGCTGATTCTGATTCTGATCTTTTTGAACTTCTTGATCACCACTTGATCGAGACTTAGCTCTGTAGCATTCACCGAATCTTTAACAATATGCATGTAAAGGCTATATCGAGTCAACTTACTGTTTTAAAATCGAGTTGTTCCGTCTCTGAAGTTGACACGAAAATGGAAATCCGATCGATCGTCCTTTGAAGCTTCCACTTTCACTTCAGATCAGATTTGAAAAACAGATGCATTGCTGCAGTCTGACCGGCAGGTGTCAGTGTTGTGACATTGTTGGGATGAAGTTGCTGTTTGACCTGAACGGCAGCCCTGGCCTATATTTAAGTCAGAATCAAAGATCTATATCACAGCAGATATCTAGAGGTGTTATACATACATGTGTGGTGACACTCTAATGAGCAGCTCTCTACTTATTGCTTACAGGACCGACAATCAGCTGCAGATACCAAACGTACTGGTTTATATTCCTGGCTTTAGCGTTACATCTGTTCATACCCTCAGTATCTGGACGACTAGACCACTTGACTGCCTACGGTCAGGAGTAAATCATTCATTTGAGTCGTCTTTTTCAAACTGCATTCACATCATAACACTGACACGCAAACATCACCGTGACTGCATGTTTGTCACTAAACAAACCAGTTTCTAAAGGGGGTGTAATCTGTCTCCGTGGGAGTGATTCTTCACCCATCTGGAGTGTAAAGTCGTCTGTATCTGCACCGAGCGTGTCAGGACGAGCTGACGCTTCCGACCTCAGGCTTCACTGACCTCTGACAAATGAGCAGCGGTGCTGATGGAGCGGTCAGTGGGCAAACCGCGGCCTTTATTCTGTGAGGTCCAGAAGGCAACCTGCAATATTAAGAAAAGGGCATTCAGCTTTCACAGACACTCAGGTTTGTTCTGATTTGTTTCCCATAAAATCTATCATGTCATGTCATAGGCTCCAGTGCAAGACTTCCTGGTTGTAAAACTAATCTTATTTTCTTCAAAATGCAACATTGCTGAGTTAGTTTATCTCAGTATAAAGGGCTTAAATCTTTCTACAGGGGTACTGTGTCCTTTCCTATTTGATCTATGTTGAAATAAATTGTTTCTCATTCTTCCTCTGTCGCAGTACATCCGTCTAAAAAGGATGCCCTGTTCTCTAATAACCTAAAACAAGACATATGTTCTGTAAATTAAACTCAGGTTAAGCTGCTTTCAGCAACATCAATCAACAAATAAAGAAACAAGCGGCAGAAACAAGCCGCACACTCGGCAGAGGTGATTATAACATTTAATCACTGAGCCCTATATCGCCAAAGCTTCGCAGGCTTCTCGCCCCCAAGGTTTGATTTACCCGCCCTCTTCCTGGGGGAAAATCTCATTCACGAGACGGATTGCTGAGCGGGCCTCTGCGACCGGCCCCGATAAATCATTCTTTAATCAGAGGCCTCTGAGATTGGGCGCAGACACCCGCGGGAGCACCGCTTGTGACACCTCAACTCCTCCCTGTGCGTCTCTGCAGTCCGGGGGAGTTTTCATCCTCTTCTGTTTCCTCCTCGGCCTTGTCTGCATTTGTATCAGTCACGAGGAAACTAAGAGGGATGATCCACAACTGCACCCCAAACACATCCTCGTCAAGGAGCGCAGCGATTCTAAAGGAGACCTGGGACGAGATCACTGGTTTGAGGCTCCAAGAGAATCAGGAGCTGGATTACTGACCGGGCAAAGAGGGAAGCACAGAGTGGGAGGAACAGGGGGTTAATAGGGGCCCTTTTTTTTGCACCAGGGTCCCCCAGGCAGGTTAATCCGGCCATGCTCTGGTTTCCAAAATGGGGGGGGGGCTCCAAGAAACTCCTGGCAATTCTGTTGCTATATGACTCAATAAATCCCTAGATGGTGCACAACTCTGGTTGGAGTTTTTTTTCTTGTTATCTGCAAACTCAAGACAGACAACAACGAGATTATTATATGACAGGAAAGTAGGATGTCAATGAAACAAAACCTTCATCACAGGAAGTTCATCTGTGGGCCGCTGACATGAAAACATTTGGGCACACTCGTCTTGTCGTTGTTTGTTATTGTCACCGGAAGATCATGTTGAGGAGAGTTTTCTCTCACGTCATGAGTGGGAATTAAGTGGAAATACGTTTTGGTTTTTATGATGAAATGTCAGACAATCGTGAAAAATGTCACGGTTGGTCGAATTATTTGTCCAAAAAAATCTAAAATATTCAGTTTACTTTTTATCAAATACGACTACAGAAATGAAGGAAATATCATTTGATAATCGGCAGCTGTGAATTTCTGGGCATTTCCAAAATAAATGGAGATTACTTGTCGCTTGAGTTTTTGTTGAGCAAAATATTAACAAAATACCAATAATGACTCAATTTTAGCTGATAGTCGAGTATCAACAACCTGCGTGCTATTCTGAGCAGTAACCTCACCATTCTTCTGTTACCGTGGGAATTCTGGAACTTTTGATCAAATTTCATGATCTTCATCAGCAGATGGAGTTCACCCATGTTGTTGAATTGTAGACGTTGAATTATTGATGTTCAATATTTCTTTTCTTTTTTTTCTGACAGATTTCAAGCTGACACGTACACTGGCTCAAGTAAAACTCAACTGATAACTTGAACATAAGCTTTGTGGACAAACCCTGAAGTAAAACCACAACTTAGTGCAACATCTTGAAATTAAAGGTAGAAACAGAAAAGAGGAAACTACACTGAATGACCCTCTGGGTGGTTACGGTCATGCAAGTATTCAGCCATAAATGTTCATGCGTTTCATCCTGACGTCTTGAATTCTCACATGCTGTTCGGTGTGAATGTGTGAATCCTTAGATAAAATGTCACAACACTGATGTGTACATCCTTGTCACCTGCATCAGCCACATTTAAACGTATTCAAATTGTACGCTGAATCTCATCTTGATGGAAAAACATTCACATATGGTGATGCATTTATTTGGCAGATCATATATAAGCCTGCATGTTTACTATGCAGCAGCTATATCCTGTGATTTACCGAAAGGAGAAACCCACATGATGGAAAGCGAGTACAGTCGGATGAATGAGGAAGGCGCTGAATACTACTTCTTCTTTTTTGAATGCAAAGATGCTCTGACGTCACCGTGTTGAATTATTCTTGTGTCGGTTTGGAGCAGTCAGACCCAGAGAGCGCATTCCTGCTGCTTCTTACTCGTGCGTGGTGACCATGGAGTCGTCCATGAGTTTTACAGCAGGATGACATTTCCAAAGTCAGTGCGCAACGAAGGATGCCGTTCAATGAACGAACTGAAGAGATGGGACACCGACGGATTGTGTGAATATGTGCTCCGCCATGAAGTGGCGCAAGTGGTGACTGCCAACTGACAAGACGCAGAAGTTGTCTTATTTATTTTTCTTCTGCTCTGGAGACAGTGGACACTTCAGACACTTTTAACGACTTCAACAACCAGAAAGGACGGAACGCAACATCCATTAGAAAACCATGCACTGTTCATATCCATGGAGAGATGGCATGCGTGCTCCTCTTCAGTCGAATCCTTCCCTTCTCACACCGGCTCACAAGAACATCCATTTGCTTATTGTCGCTTTTCCTGTCTTATGTGTGCTACTGTGCACTATTCCCTGCAGATACCGTCATGCAAAAGCCAGGTGATCCGACGCCCAGCTGTCAGCGCGTCCTGGCCGATGGAGCCAAAAGGCGCATTCAGAAATCACCGTCGTCCTGCGTTTTGCCGTTGGACGCGAGACCGAGCAGCGATGAGGCATCTCGGCCAAAAACCGACCAAAGACCCCCCTCGACTCTCCACGTCGACACGCCCAGTCCTCCAATGGGCAACTTAAAGTTCGGCAATAAAAAGTTACCGAACGCCATCATCGTCGGTGTAAAAAAAGGAGGCACCAGAGCGGTTTTGGAGTTCATAAGGATCCATCCGGACGTGCGAGCGGCCGGCACCGAGACGCACTTCTTCGACAGGCACTATGACAGAGGCCTGGAGTGGTACAGGTAAGAGCATGACTCACTTGCACAGGTGTATGTATGTCTGTAACCAAATTGTAGATGACCTGCAAATGGCACCACGAGTACAGTTACAATGTGCCAGGAAATTAGAGATGAATTGTACACGTTTCTACTCTTGGACAGTTAAAACTGAATTACACCAGAAACTGTTTTGCAGTTTTGTAAAAGGGATGAGTAATTATTAGCTTTAATTAGTAAAGGTGTAGCCTTTTTCATTTGGCCGGGGCCTCTGGGAGTCTCTGGACATTTGACGGCCAGCTGTGCTTGTATCCTTAAATCTGCATTTCTTCAGCCTAACTGAATGATGATGATATAAAATACTGCCAAATGACAATGACGATATTTGGTCAATACAGATGTCTAATTGAATCCCACATTTCTTTAAATGGAATTTAAAGGGAGTTCATAGTTTGTAGCTATGGTGTTTTTTTTCTTCTTTCAATGAAAAATGAAAGAAGTCTTTACGAGCCCGTCTATTCCTGAGGGTGTTCCCTGACAAACACTTCAAGTAATTCAAACACAAGCAAAAGCTGAGACAAATGGTGGCCTCATGCCTTCTGCAAGTTCCAGTACTGCACGTGAAAAAAAAATCACATTAAATCAGCTGCTTACTGTCAAATATGCGATCTGTCCCCCTCCCTCCCCTTGGTGCCGCTCTGTGTACATTCTCTTTTGCGGAGGATAAACAACCTGGGTGTGTTTTTTTTTTTCCTCTGCAGTCTCACAACCCGTTTCACCTTCTTATTGCAGGAAACTTTGGAGGCCCGAGCTCCGTTTACATCGGCAGAAAAGTGGCCCTCTTGTTTTGATGTACCGTAGAGCAATTCATCCGATTTCTCACAAAATCCAACCATCTCGAGGCAAACGGCAGAAGCTGCAGCATGCAGGCCTGCTGTCGCTGGCAGGCCTCTGAGCTATTGACTTGTTTGTATGTGGCAATTCAATTCATCTCAAAATGAACGTCAAAGTAAAGGATTTATTTCTAAAGTGCCACAGGAAGCATCTTTTACTCTGTGCAACTCACGACGACAGTTTCAAGACATGAAACGTCCATGTCGTATATTTTAACTCTTTGTTTACAGATTTAGATCAGAAATATTCTGGTTTAGTCGTGAAATATCCCGCACACATGCAGAGCAACCAATCACACAACAAACACACTCACTCATGCTAATGAGTGGCTGTCATGCAGCCTAGAGAAGGGATGTGTATCAGTAGTATCGGAGTACAATTATAAAGTGAAAATATCCCCACTAATTGGCACTTTTCAGGGCGGTTTGCAGCTGAAGTCCTTTTTATCTCAGAGATGTGAACCCTCGTCTATTACCGCAGTTTGATTGTCAGCTGTCAAGAAAAGGTCAAATGCCAAGCCACTGACGTTTGAGGATTGCTTTGAAAACAAACGGTTGCTTCTCAGGAAACATTCAGACTCTTATCAATGAAGCACAAACTGTTGTTTTGAACAGTTGCAGTCTCATTCTCAACATGCAAATGAGTAGAAATGCAAAAATGAGTCAGAGTTAGCAGTGCTGAAGGCTGGAGTGGGCATTCACACTCCAGTGGAGAATAAAAAAAAAAACGTTATTTCACAGGTTGTTTTGGGTGCAACAAACCTTCCAAGAATGCTTCAGGATTCATTTCTCCTCCGTTTCAACCAACTTCATACTGTGGTACATTGTTGTACCAGCTACATCGGCAGCTGCCGTGGTTGGAGTTCAGGTATTAAATGAAACAGACATGATTAAAAAGAAAAAAAAGCCATTGAAACTTAGAGTCTAAGATGAAGGAGGCAAACAAAACACCACACAGCAACAGAAGATCCCAATGAAGAACTGACAGAAAGGGGAGCGCAGAGAGTAAATACACAAGAAAAGGAGGGAGCTAACGAGGGGCAGGTGACAGCAGGGCTGACGAGCAGCAGGTGAAGCTCATTAGGGGGGTAGGGCCGACAATCCCACAGGCGGGAAACGGACGAGACACAAGAGTGGAAGACTTTCAAACCACAACAGGAAACAAAGTGTAACGAAAACCCTAGGACCGTGACGCCAGCTAGTTAAGACATAACGTGATGCATCGCTCGTGTGTATTTGTCAGACATCATTCAAATTCACGAGTTAAAGCCACTGTGTGTAGGATCACAACATTTCTGAAATGTTGCCCCTTAGTGGGAGTATTGCCCCTTAGTGGGAGTATTGCCCCTTAGTGGGAGTATTGGTGAAATGGGGATGAAAACAGCACAGACTGAACCAATCTTTTTCTTGTTTTTCTTCAAAACAAAAACCATCAGAATCATTTGGAAGATGCTATAAAATTTCAACACGAAGAGCAGGAGCTTTAGTTTACAGGCAATTCGTTGATTAATCGAATGAATCAACAAGTATTTGGGTAATTAATTAAGTCGTTTTAAGTACAAAAGCCAAACATTCTCATGTTTAAGGTTCTAAAATGTGAACATTTGTCTTAACATGACCGTAAATTAAATATATTTAGGTTTCTGGTCCAACCAAACAAGAGACAACAACTTTCCTGTGTTATATAGACCAAATTATATATTGCTTGATGAAGGAAATACTTGGCAGCTTAATCTCTATTGACAGACTCTTTTTAAACTCTGTCCCTGGTCCTTCGTGGTTTCCAATCAAACGTCAAACTTTGACTCTGAAGGCATACCTGATCAATTCATTTCTTTCAAAAACAACACTGGCCTAGTTTCCAGACCCAGAAGCAACCTACCAGAGTCACTCTGCTGTGTTCTGTTTGCATTCACAGTGATTTATTACTCCGGAGCCATGCTGGGCTGATGCACAGGAGAGCCGTCTGCGAGACAAGTCTCCTGTGACAACAGACCACTATGAATCTGCGTCCTATTATCATTTACATCGAGAAACTGGGTTCACGTCCAAACTGGAGCTTCTCAGTTATCGAGGGGTTTTGTGCCTTTGCAAACTCACTTTTGTAATCCTGCCCTAAATAGACATCGAATACACACGGTTTCCTTTCGACTGAGTGAATGCAAGGACGCAGTGTCCTCTCTCTGAATCTATTAGTCTTTGTAGTAATGGGAGAAATTCAAACCAGCAAGAAAATCACATAAGAACACACTGAAAGAAATGTGAATGTAAATGAGAAACCTCTCTCTCACTGGACATTTTTACTTTGTGTTTCTTCCATTCAGAGGTTTAATGCCAAGGACTCTCGAAAGCCAACTCACCATGGAGAAGACACCAAGCTACTTTGTGACAAAGGAGACGCCGCACCGGATCTCCGCCATGTCCCGAGATACCAAGCTCATTGTGGTGGTGCGCGACCCCGTCACTCGTGCAATATCTGATTACACTCAGACTTTATCCAAAACCCCCGACCTACCGAGCTTCCAGGATCTGGCCTTTAGAAACCAGAGCCTGGGCATTGTGGACACGTCCTGGAACGCCATTCGGATCGGCCTGTACGCTCTGCACCTTGAAAACTGGCTCCGCTACTTCCCTCTGGCTCAGATCCACTTTGTGAGCGGGGAGCGTCTTATCACGGACCCGGCAGGGGAGTTGGCTCGGGTGCAAGACTTCCTTGGTCTAAAGCGCATTGTCACAGACAAACACTTCTATTTCAACCGCACCAAGGGCTTCCCCTGCCTTAAGAAGCCGGAGAGCAGCGGCTCGCCTCGCTGCCTGGGCAAGTCCAAGGGCAGAACTCATGTGCAGATAGACAGAGACGCTGTTGAGCAACTGCGAGACTTCTACAGACCTTACAATGTCAAGTTTTATGAAATGGTGGGTCACGATTTCAAGTGGGAGTAGAGGTTTGAGAGATATTTCTAAATGGCACGAGAAAGATGGTTTGCCTGCATTAATATGACATGGTTAAGCCGGATAGCTAGCTATCAATTGTTGAGTGAAACTGCAATAAGCAGTATTATTTGTTTTTTTGAAGTGACGCTAATGAACATAGCTAAATCTAAGATGACATTGCTTATGCGCTGGTAATGATCAGCCAGCATCAGCATCCTGTTTGTTGCCGGATACCGCCATCGTTTCAGCCTCGGGATCACATGATTTCTTTTTCCTGTGTGCTATTGCTGACTAGATTCCCCATTTGCTGACTGGTTTAGTTTAAAAAAAAAAGAAAAAAGGGAAATTCCAGGGAATGGGATTAGTTCCTCTTAAAACCTGCTTCACGAATCACGGCAGGGCTTGAAAGCAAGACTTTGGAAAATGTCAGTGAAGTCTTCAGGGAGAGCAGAGTTAAGCTGCAGCACTGTGGTGGTAAATCTGAAATGTAAAGCCATAACGCAAGTGTGAACCACCTCATATCACATACTGTTGGTCTCATCAGTTTCTATACGGGGTGGAAGATGTTCTGTGTCCTTCGTTCCAGCATGAATCGGGTAAGTTAGCAGATGCCGTACAACATGCAGCACTTCACTTTGTTCTCTGTGCTTTCTTTGCAAAAAACAAAACATGTTTCTATATTTTTTACAAAGCTATTTAATCGGTACCTTTGCCACGATGCTTCTCCGTGAACTTCATTGAATGAAACAGAAGCACAGACACATTTTTTATTTCGTCTTATCTGAAACTGACCTCGATGTTGAATCCCTTGTTCCGTCCTTGAATGAGAACCTCTTGGAAAATGGTGGATTGTGTACCAAACCTCCCTTTTCATGTCTCGTCTGTCGAATTATTGTTTCCAACAGATTAGACCACTGACAGCTCTTATACATCCATCGCCGGCGTTGCTTCTGAAAACGCACCCTTTGAGGTTTATTGCATTCTGTAAGGTTTGTTGTGTGCCGCGGCATAGGCGGACGAGTGGGCGTATAGGTGTAAGGAATTTCAATCACTTTTCAAAGACAAAGCAGGGAACACCTAGTCGTGGCAGGTTATCAAATAGAATCTGGGACTGCATGTCACGTGACTGCAGTGAAAAGTTTGGATTTGGCTATACATGCTATGAATACCAAAGCCACACTGTCTGAGTTGGAGCCAGACTGTAAACACAAATGGGAAAATCACTTTGTGATACACAAACAGGGACACGGGAGATTGTCTTGTTGGTTCAAGCAGTGCGTCGTAAATGATTTCGGAACTCAATTTCCACATCACACATCGTGATGGCACAGGTAACGCTTCAGATTGCACTTTAAATTGATGCTTGAAATGGAAGTGTTATTACTCTGAGAATGTGTTTCCTTCACTAATAATCATGATTTCGCTCCCAATGAAATGTCGGACATGATGGTCCTCTGTGTTATCTACAGACCTCAGAAGTCGAGTGCTTTCATCTGTTTGGACAGTACTTCATCTGAAGCACCATTGGAATTCGTGTGAAGATTTCTGGGTGTTTGACACCCAAATAAAGAGGAGCTTGGGAAGCCTGAAATCTGCTCTTGTTTTCACTCCGCAGTATGTTCACACTCTCGCCTCGTTCTTTGCATCATTTGCTCACGTCGTTATATCATGCTCCAATCTCTGTGAGCCTCGCTCAGCCCAGACGTCTGCCTTTTCTCTCTCTCTCTCTCTCTCCTCACAGCTTCTCTTTCACCCGCCGTCTCTCTCTCGCTCCCTCTCCGAGCATTCATTAAACCCGCACGACCTCCAGGTGGGGCATATCGGCAGTGTGGCTGCTGATGCCCTTTCTTTTTCATCATACTCGCCGGCAGCTCATTTCTGTGGCTTGTCTGAACACACACAGGTGAGCGCGTATCCAGTCCTCACTGAGAGCTGCAACTCTCTATATCGTACACATGGGTCCTAATTAGGCCTGAGGGCTGGAGAGGAGCAATCCCCTAGAACAAGCACAGCAGAGTCTTATTAGACTCTGCTGTGTGAGCAGCTCTCCAGAGATTGTGTGCAGGTCAAAACTCCCTCTCTCTCTCTCTCTCTCTCTCTCTCTCTCTCTCTCTCTCTCTCTCTCTCTCTCTCCTCTCTCTCTCTCTCACACAAACTCAGCTTTATTTTCAAATATGAACTCCCTCAGGGACCAGCCAATGCAAATCACAAACCCTTTGCATTTTGAAGCACTACAAAGTGACCTATTTGCACTTCAGCTAATTAGCTGTTTGTTCGGCTTAATGAGGATTTGTTCAAAGTGATGTTTTTTCTTTGCTGATATTAAACAATACGACTTGATCAGCCATTTCCTTGATATGATTTTAAAGATTTTTCGTACATTGGGATTCATGTCCTTGCTGTAGAGCAGCCCGGTCATGATTTAATGCTCAAAATACCAGAAGGAGCTGAAGGGAACAGAACTACGGTGTACTGCTGATGAGCACTAGTTATTACTAAGACTTCAAGGACAAGAGCATCTTCCACCGAGTTTGACAAAGAGGCTGAGAGCTCTCTTGATAATACTATTTGAACATCGTGATCTGCTCTTGATTAACGCTTAAAGCAGCCATATGTTTTTTTGACCTGGTTCAGTGAAAATCAAAATAGAAAATGTATTCTCTCCAAAGCACCAAAAAAAATACAAAATTCAAGCACCAGTGGCTGAAGATAGACTTTATAAGTTCAAATGTCACACTGATGTTCCTCATACACATCCATCATGCACATCATGCAGTTCATCTGCAGAAGTCTCGCTGGTTGATGTAGCTTCAAACATTCGCTCTTTTTGGATTTTTAATGAGCTTAGAAGGGAAATATAAGCAGTTGGGAAAGGAATGTTTCAAAAGCAATCGCTCTGTGCAACGCTAATGTTTCAGTCATTTTAACATTATGATTGTTAACAATGCAATGAACGAAAATGTTTTGCATGCCTACAGGAAAAATGCATTTTACATGCACGCTCCATTTAAGCTGCACCGAATTTAAAATAGTACACTTTGGCACAGAATTCCTCGTCCTGTGCCTGGGACGAGATAGAATGAGGTTCCCTGGTATCCGAGTGAGACAGCAGCTGACACTGCAGAGGCAGAGATTCAGCAGTGAACCTCGTTCAGTCCTAATGCTTCAGAATAGTTTAACTTCTGCAGCCGACAGGATGTCCCAGTGGTCCAAATCACCAGTGGCTTAGTAGCCAAATTAAAATGAAGTGCTGACAACTGTGGCACAAGTCTCAAGTATACGTAATGATACATGTTCAACTATTTGCAGACCAAAGTTTTTAAGTGCCTTTCAGGTAATGAACACAGATTTCAAACCCCAAACTGCAAATAATATCAGCAGGGCATTCCAATAAGCGAGGTGAACCTGGATGACATTTCGGGGGCTGTGATGATGGGATGATCCTGCATCAGCCGTCTCCAATGTGCAGCGATTTTAAATTGCACGTCAGCCTTGGTTTGTTGTGCAAATGCCTTGACAAATATTTGAAAGACTAAATTACAGCTAATTGTCTTGTAAAGAAGAATTAGATGTGAAAAGGGGAAGTTTTGTTTGAATTGCTACACAAATTTGGGGCGAAAGATGTTTAAAACAATATCTGATCAGAAAAATACTTTGTATTGGAGCTAGGCTTGAATTATAAGCATTAGTGATAATATACATGCACTGCAATATATAAATAACATATTGAAGTTGACAGGCCTACAAATATTTATCTTATAACATCGTGATTGACTGGCCATCTTTGATCTTGATCAACCCTGATGAAAAGATGAGCTCCATTAACCATTGATATGCCCATTGGTCAATCTAAGATATGAAGGCAACATAAGATCATCTTTAGTACTTTTGGAAATACACCTGCAGCGCTCTTTTTCACAGAAATTTAAATTATACTCTATCAGACAATAACGTCTTTGTTGTGCCCGTAGACGTCAGTGAACACATGCACACACTCACACTCGCACAGTGGAGGATGGTCCAACCTCCCCAGGCGGCTCGTCTCAGATTGGATGTCAGATGCTGGAGACAGCTGCACTCATCACAGCTTTTATGAATATATTACCTTATATATATATACCTTAGATATTCACTCACCAGCTTCACAAACTGTGCTGCGTTCAAGACAAATATCTGCGGCCAAGATAAACCTTTAAGCCGGGTGTTAATTCAAACCACACATTCGAGCGTGTGTGCAGATGTTTGTGCCCGCTTTTCTCTTTTTCTTTTTTTTTGAGCAGAGATGGTTTATGAAATATCAAAGTGTGTTATTTGCCTCCATGAAACTCCACAACATCAAAGACCCCCCCTCCTCTCCCACAAGAACCCAAGAATCCTGTGCAGCCTTGTCTTCCATCTCAGCATTGCTCAAAAGGCAAACGTGTCTGATGATACAAGATACAAGATGGAGAGACTGCTGCCAACAAAATGGGGAGGAAAAAAAAACCAACATTTTGGGTGATGATTGACATCTCTGCATCTTTTTAGTATTCCTGTGATGTTCGCCCAGACACACTGATGCCAGAAACTGTGGCCTCACACGTTGGCTGATGCAGCAATCTGGTGATATGAGTCTGTCTGTCTGCCAACCAACTGGCTGGAAGAAGCATAATCAACCTCGCAGTCAGTCACTCCTTGCACAGCCAATGGTGTAGGATGAGTGTCAGAGGAAGCGTGGCAGACATGCGCTGGCTGTATGTCCAACTCTGACACTTCACACCTTGCTCTCATGGCATGATGAGTCCTCTTGTGTTGGCAAGGTCTTGGGATTCCAGCAACCCACTCTGCATTATGCAGGAGAAATGAATGTGCAGCGAGTGGGAGGAATATGGCTGCCGGGTCCCAGGCATTTTACAGGTGAACGTTTTAAGTATATCCTCTGCCTTCTTAAGCAGAAACAGCACTTAATTGCCTCAAATGTGTAATGAATTAATAAATCAAAGCCCTAAAGTTGTAACTGTCTTACCATTAAAGCTGCGACTTGGTTGTATTCTGTATATTCTAGTGCATAAATAATAGCTTTGTGACCCCAAATGCTTTCTGAAAGATACTACGAGGACTATTCCTGTAACAGTTGAGTTGCCTCTGGGCCACAAACAACAGCACAGTCTCATTGGGTGTTAAAGTTGTTTTCAAGGCACCACTCGGGGTTCCGTAATTCAGTCGTGGATGTCCCACATGACGCGTCATGTATATTGCATTGCCTAAAGAGCAGCTCTCTCTCTCCTACTGCACTCAAGGCTCACTAGATATTTCATCTCCAATTAAAAGGGAAAGAAAGAACTGCATCACTCAAGAGAAGAGAAATAATTGACACGCTCGCTCCTGAAACAAGTGAATAATTGAATTTGTTTTTAATTTGGCGGAGAGAGCGGGAAAAAAAAAAGGTCCCACACCGAGAAGAAATCAAAAGAAATGTGGTCATTTTGGTAAATGCACTTTTCAGAATACTTTCCTCCGACTCTCAGAGTGGCCAATAAGAGGAAAATGAAAATTGATGAAAGAAGCTCCCGAAGGAAGCCGTTTGTGCTGTTTATGAGATTCTTTTCTCTCGTATTTCAGTTGTTGCTGTGCAAGGTGTCGGTTGCTGGACGTAGTGAGGACACTTAAGTGGACAGGGAGGCTCATACACTTTAAAATAACTAGAAATAGCAGATGGACAGCATCAACTGCACCAGAACTGCTGAATAAGACAAGACTTAGCAGACTGTAGCAGCAAAACTCCTCGTGCGTTTTAATGCTCATGAATTTTTTATTTATTGGAGAATGAGAATGAATTCATGTTATTTCTTCTTACTTTAAGGTGTTGTTGTCACTTGAAAAAAATTGAACTTAAGAAAATGTTTGAATGAAACTGGGTGAATGGCAGCATCTCCTTATTAGTAGATTATTTTTGCACTTGTTTTAGGAAAAGCTATATGATTTAATTGCTTAAAAGGCTCTATTTGCTGTAAAAAATAAAAATAAAAAAGCATGTCAGAATGCTTTCTGATCTATAAATACCAACATTCCCAACTCAGCTGCCGATAAAGTTTTAAAAGTGTTCGTCTCTCACTCCTTTTTTCTTGTGTTTTCTGTGAGGCTTTTAAAATATTAAAGACGCCTTTGTGTTTTCAAAAAAAAAACATCACCATGTAGAAATATCAGAGGGTGGACACCATATCACAAACATCTGGATGTGGTTCACGAGCGCTGCAGCAGCAATTTGTTGAAATTGTATCATGGAGTTTCCACTCCACTCCATTAGCCTGTACTGTCGGTTGGTGTGTTTTTATTGCATCACAGTAATATAAACATATAGCTTGGGCGACAAAAAAAATATGAAACGCACAGTTTTGCGGCATACTTGTGAGGTTCGCAGCGTTTAAGCGTTATTAAACTGTATTAAACTGTATTCAATTGTATTGTATCACAGTGGTGTTTATGACATTGTGGCCACTCTGCCTTCACCCCAGCAATCACTGCATCAATCCATCCAAACAGCACGCAGTGAAAGCGTGAAAGCCAATCACAAAGGTCCTGCTCATCATCTCCTGCAGGGAGCGTCTCAAAATGGAGACATATAAACGAATTCAGCATGATGCATGGTGTTCAGGAGTCAAGAGGGGTGATGTCACGGTTTGCGTGTTAATGTCAGATAAACGTTTGCTGAATTCTCCACTGAGGTCTTGCTGATGATGGTTTCTTGGAACTGATACAATTGGCAAATGGTTATTGATTGCAGCACTCGAGGCTGGCTCGTTTACAGGATGATCTTACGCCGGGTTGCAGTCAGTGAGTTTTCTAATCACATTCATGTTAATCGAACCACTTCACGCTTTTCAGCACACCAGACATGTTCCCTTCTGATAAGCTTCATGACGCAGAGCCTTCCTGCTGCAATGTGAACAGAAACATGTCGCAGCCCCGTCGCACCACAGGCCTTTTTTAATGTCATCACTTCTCTGCACAAGAGGTGAGAAGTGAAAGGGGTCAAAATCTAATTCCCAAAACTGATGACTGTTGTATAAAAGAAAGAATAGAAAGAGAAAGAGGCAGCATGAACTCTTAATATGCCCAGCCTTGGGCCAAACTAATAACAGCACAATTGAATCAGCTCTAAATAAATGATGGTGCTGCAGTTTAATAGCACATCATCTCCCTCACTGACGCGTTTTGACGGCACGATATATATCTTCGTGATCTCACAAGTTGGAATTGAAGGGCATTCTTGTCTGGGGCAAATTCAGCGTGTTGCTTTATTTCCCTCACTCATTATATTTGTGTCGACTGAGGTTTTAGGCAAACACTGAGCTCCACCCAGTGGAGAGAATGAAGATTGTAAAAAAATAAAATTAAAATGAAAACCAGCTCAAAAGCTGGAACCTGTAAATGTAAAACAAATCATACAAAGCTACATCAAAAAAAAAACATGACATTTTTATTTAGTTTGTTTCGCATGGTTGAATCAATGCCAACACGCACTGCTACTCCACAAAAAGATAAACACAGTACATGTCAAACATTTTCACATGGCAGGATATGAATGGAGAAATATAAAGTTTGAATCGTTCTCATGCATTTGTGAAAATAAATCTTTCCCCGCAGTGTTTTGTTTCATTCATACCCTTTCATTCGGCATAAGTCAGTTTATCAGCACTGCACGTGTTGGATGTTATAGCACAGTATCAACACACTGTGGCCACCAGGCACTCAAGATAATACTCTGTTTCATTCTGCACCATGAGTCAGAAAGCATAAAGTAGTTTGTGGGTTACTGGTGAACATTTGCACACATTCAGTAAATCTATAATTCGGACTCTGATTCTGATTTGTGTGGGACTCACGCGCAGTCTTTCCCAGTGGAAAATGTACAGCTGACCTGCCATTCGTTGTATAGGTTGTCTGAGACAGGTTTGAGGTTTGATCATACCGTACAAGAACTGAATTAAAAACAATATGAAATCCTAGAGAATATACCGGGCATCATCTTCAGACAAAAGCAGAAGACAGCGTGGTTATGAAGGCCGAGTTCAGCATCTTGTCTGGAATGTTCCACATGTTTTGATTCAGAACTTATGGATTTCTAACATGTTCGCCATGAATCTCAAACGTATTCCAGATGACGAATGAAAGTTAAACTCTCCCGTTCAAAGGTGCATACAGGTTGGAAATTGTGAGGAAAAAATGTGAGACAAATGAATACAATACAGAAAGATTCATTTGCAAGTGAGTTGATTTACTTTGAGAGGGTGAATGAGCAATACCTATCATTCATACAAAATGTATATTACTTTGAAGAAATGTGCAAACAAAGCTTTAATAAAGGATGCCTTAACATGCTCTCTGATGCCGGCATTTGGAAAAATATACAGTTAGAAATATATACACATCCAAGAGTAGCACGTACTCTACATACTCAGTGTGGGCATTAGCAAGAATCTGCTTGCATAGTTAAGTGCATGCATAAGCAATTTATCATGCAACAACTGTCGTATACTTCGTGGACAGGCGATCTCTCCTCTGAGTGCGTTCGGCGTTGATCTACTCTGCAATGCAAGCGAAACGATGTGCACGAGCTGCGATGTCACGCGTGACGACAGAAGACGGGCTGACTCAAGCGTACCATAATGCTCTATGTACACGTATGCTGTTTTTCAACCAAGGTAACCCAGCTGTCTTTGAATATGTGTGTGCGTGTCGTGGCTTTTTTAAAATTAACCCTGTGTTCATCTGAGAGGAATGTTTTGGAGATGTCTGGCAGTCTTGAAGAGGCTGATCCCCCCCCCCCCCCCCCATGAGGTTACACGGACAGGTTTAAGTGTTGGCATCAGCAGCTGGAGGGCAGAGGTGGGGACGGGTTGTGAGGTTGTCTTGGGGGGGGGGGGGGGGGTAACGGGTCATTACTGGTCAATAAAACACAAACATTTCGGAACCATTACAAAACCGGACGTCTCCAGACATTTAACACCAACAACACATCCCTTCATCCCTTCCTGCACTTCCCCCCCACGAGTCTTCGTTCTGGCTGCACAAGGACTGCTTAAGGCTGTTGCACAATGACTACATCAAGGAGCATCATGTAAACAGCGGTTTCAGGTTAAATAGGCTTCATCGTGTCTTCATCGTCGACTTGTAATTACATTTCCAGTGCTCAATAATAAATATTAAAATTGAATTATAAATTTACCAACACCCGCAGTTATACGATTCCGATTAAATACGTTGATTCTCTGAGGCACTGATGTTTGTTGACATGTGGCTCTCAATATTGACAGAGAGCTGTACATGAAGATTTTCGGAAATAATTCAGTGTTTCACTGTATCAGCGTGACAAAAACAATTGCCAGTAAACTTCCTCTGGTGACTGAGTCGGCCGTGTTTGTTGTGTCTCAAAAGTTTCTTTCCACCATTGTATCTGCTTTCCGTCTTGTGCAAAGTCACTTTTATTTTCACCTCCATCTGAGATGTACTCCTCCCAACTATGCTACAGACAGAACAAGGCAATAAGTCAATACATGTGCGGTCCATGCGTGTTTATAACACAGTATACTATTCCTCAAAACCAATGCAATCCATACAAAGTGCTTCGTTAAAATCCATTCCTAAATAACTGTTGAACAATGTGGACAGTAAGTGTAGCAGCTGGTATTCAGTCACCACTGAAGAGCTACAGGTGCTTTAAAGGTGTCAGACGCCGGGTCTGGTTTGATGGTTGAAACACCTCAGAGCTGCACTGGAGAGATTGTTATCAGGCCTTTAAAAGAATGTCACTTGGCCCTCTGGCTACTTTGTGAAGAGCTGATAGGGATCTTCCTGGACGGCATTGTCTTTTTAGCGGGCTCTTTCTTCGAAGGGTCTTTTGCATTGGCAGAGGACTGGCTGGCCGTTTCTGCCCCAGAGAGCTTGGACTTTGTGGAGGGCAGCAGTGAATGCTTAGCTGCAGCGGACGCCTTTGAGGATTCTTTGTCTTTGGCTGTGGTCCCATTAGCCTGGGCCTCTGAAGCCGCACTCTGGGCTTTCTTGCTTGCTCCGTGTGGGATTCCCTCTCTCGACGCGTCCCCGGCACCGTCCTCCGGACTCGCTTTAGCCTCTCCCACCCCTGCTTTCCCACCATCGGCTGACTTCCGCGTCTCTTTGGGCCTCAGAGCAGTTTTGAAGAAGGACAAACCTTTGTCCTCTGTCTTACTGTTACTTCGAGCTCCCCTTGATGGCGGGGCTGCGCTCGCAGAGGAAACACCGACACTCGAAGATCGGAGACTTGCCATGGAGGAGCTACTGCTCGAGCTCCGGCCCGGTGCCCTGTTCTCCACAGCACGGGCCGGCCTGCCCTCTGCTCTGCTAGCAGCACTGGACCGGGGAGGCCCTCCATGGCTGACCTTCTTCTCTGAGAGCACGTTATTCCGTGAGGATTCACGGCTAGCGCTCCTGTCTGCTGCTTTAGTCCTTGCTGAGGCTGAGCTTTTCTCGCCTCCCCCTCTGGGCGATGTCCTCCTCGGAGGGTGTGAGCTTTGTAATCCTGGAGTACCACTCTTCCTCTGTTGGGCAGAGTCAGGGTGTAGTACCTCCGGGGTTTGGGATGACCCTTTCTTGGAAGGGGTTGCTGTTCTCGAGGAACCAGCCTTGCTAGTTTTAGGTGGTCCATCGCTCTTGTCCTTGGGCGATGACGCTGATGCTGCACTCTTGGTCTGAGTTCGAGACGGTAACTTGTCAATGGCTGGGGATGCAGGAGACAGAGAGCTGGACGATGTTGAGGACGTGGCAGGGCGCTTCTTGGGACTTGCTGAGGTCCTTTTAACGCAGGCGCTATCTGCAGCGCCGGTTCTTTGTTTCGGGTCCTTTGCAGCTGCCCCGTGTCGAGGACTGAGCTGCTCAGCAGCCGTGGCCGCATTGTTGTTGTCCCCAGTCTGGGTGGAGCTCCTCTGCTCTGCCTGAGCCACAGTCTTGGAGTGAACCTGCTCCATCAGCCTCTTACTGCCTGGGTTGCTATCCAAAGCCGCAAGGGCCGACTTGCCCCCTGACGCTGTGTCCAGCTTTGGGGACAGCTTGGTATCAACCACCTCTCCGATCCTCTCCAGCGTCGGGGAGGAGTGGGATTCCAGGGAGAAGCGCGAGGGCGAGTTGGAACGGAGTTGGAGCTTAGCAGAGTGGGACCAGGATGGTTTCGTGACATTTTCACTGAGCACCAGCGGGCTGGCAATGGACGATCTTGAGGAGAACGTTTGTCTTTGCATGCCCCTTACCGCTGGCCGGATCGACAAGCCTGCGTGGTAGAAAGACAAGCATCAATGTGTACGATTCTTGAGGAAAATACGTGTCACCTGTGAAGCATTGAAAAGAATTCAGATTTGGAGGAGTCTATATCACCATCATCCTCGCTCCGTTCACCAGCAAACTCAGCTGACTCGGAGAGGGAGGCCAGCGAGGTGCGCCTGGAGGAACCAGATGAGGCTTGGCTCGGTGGACGGCTCCCCATCAGCCGACTGATCCAGTGCTCACACAAAGAGGAACTGGTGGATCCTAAAGTCCCGGACAGACAGCGGTTGGACACGTATGATGTTGAAACATGAAAAGCAGAGATTGTACAAGCTGATATCAATAACGATTACCTCCCACAGAACTGTTGGCAGACCAAGATGGAATTGTGGCACGTCTCTGATAAAACAAGATGTAACCGGTCTGCTTGCAGACTTCGTCTTCAGATATGGGCTGAACATCACTATCATCGAAGCAATACCACTGTCCATCTATAGAGTTCTTACAGTGAGCTACAAGACACAAGGCAAGTCAATGTTATAGAAAATCAGTTAATACAACAACCACAAGCCATTGGTTATTATTCTTAACCTGTGTTTGTAGAATAAATCAGCATTTCATTATTATTTCCATTGTACATTTGGCGAGTAAAGCGCTTGTGATTCAGATGATGGGTTGGTGTTGCTGCTCCATTACCTGTGTAATGTCCTCCCTGCATGGTCCCATGATGGTTACACACTGCGTACAGGTCATACAGGTAGTCCTCTGGGTCACGGCCCATCCCATAGGGCCGTCTCCATGGCGACCAGTGAGAGGGAAGACTCCAGCTGCTCTGGCTCCTCTTCACCATATGGGGCGCCATGTCCATGCCTGTGAGCTGGAACTTCACCATGTTCTGCATCTTCATTCGTCGATCCCCGTCCTAAGGACACATTTATGGAAATCAAGTTGTTCTATAAGCTTATAGCGATAGTGTCGGGTGAAACTTTACATGTGTGTCGATGAGATCAAAATGAAGGCAGACTTCGAAGATGAGTGTGGTCCGGGCAAAGGGTGCTTGAAGCAGGGGGTAGGAAGTGGGGGAAGGGGGGCCACTGGTCATTTCTTTCACTTTTAGAAATCGTTGCATTTCGGCACCTTGTGTTTTATTAAGACTGTGCAGAAGAGTACCTGTCTAAAGCGTTTCAGGTGCAGTATGAGGATGTCTGGCAGGGTCCACAGGCTGAGCTTGATGCTGCCCTGCTGAAGCTGCTTACAGTGAGGACATCGCCATGCATCATCAGGAGCGAGCTGAAGTGAACGTGAAGAGAAATCTGTGATTAAAGAGCAACTAAACTCCAGTTTGTGTTAGTTTTTTACCTGTTAACATGTGTTTTCTGTATAATAAATGTCTGACTTGATGCCATTTCTTAAACATTCGGTAAACAATATCGTATCGCAAAAACATAATACTTCTTCAGCATCCGTGATAGTCTGAGGACTACTGCAGCCTAGCCGTGTCCCCGCCTACCTGTTCCTCTTTGGTGTAGAGTTGAAAGCACTGGGCCAGTGAGCAGGTCTGGGGCTGCAGGTGCTGCTCCTTTGCTTGACGCACACTTTCAGCATCTGGGATGTATTCATCCTCAGTTCTTTTGAACAGACTGCAAGGCAGAACACGGCGCAAGTCACAGAGGGATCACACGCAACTTCAAAAGACATTTACTACATGCATTTGTGTTGTTAAAATGCAGAGCTCTGAGAGGAGACCTCACACGTCAGCCCTGAGCTTGGTAAAGTGCGTGGGACTGTTGCTTCAGGTCACACTTACTAGTCTTTCGTCTCCTTGTCCCACTCAACGACAATTTTGACATGAGGTGGCCCTCCAGGACCGCAAGACTTGAATGCCCTGTTGAAAATAAGATGAAGACATTATAACAACATTATTACAACATTATAGTTATCGTTTTTGTTTTTTAGCTGATATTCATCGTTTATCAGGACAGGATTATTGGAGGCGACACGAGAGTACGTTTTTAATTTAAGACTGTCAAGACATTTTTAGAAGAAAATCGATAAAAGCCCAGACAAGCTATGACACATCTCAGGAGATATTTTAACATCAATATTCCGCCGAAGAGTTGGCCTACATACTGGAGCTCTTCAATCCACTTCGAGGGGATTGGACTCACTGCAGGCTTTACATAACGACTATTCAAGTGCGGCGACACACGTCCGCCCCTGGTGGTCGACAAGTGGCATTACCTCTCCACGGAGGGATGGCAGAGCGGCTGCTCCTCCTGAGGCAAGAGATACGTGATTCCGACCACTCCTACCACACGCAACGTGAAGGGCCCTACCTGCAGACCATCAAAGATGAGACATTGGAAAGACGTGACACACAAACGGAAAGGTAATTCACATCAAAGAGTCTGTAATGAGTGGCTATACCTGCACCAAGACTCCAGGGCGCAATAGATGCCGCATCTTCTCCAAGATCTCTTTCTGAAGTACGTCCCATGTCACCGTGCGCTCCAGATACAGAATGAATGGATTACCGAACCTGCAGGAATTACAAAAAAAACAAAAAGCATCCGTTTTAAAGATATCTTTTGGATAATAATCCAAACCTCCAGAAATGTTGTTCTATACCTGCGTCCCTGCTGTCCAGCGCAGGCTCTGTTGGACACCAGCAAGACGATCTTCTCCGCCTGTCCGCTGTTCTTGTTGGGACTCTGAGGCGGTGTTGTCGGCTCTTGTAGTTGTGTGGATATCCGATTATGATCTGTGCTGTACTTTAGGTTGTTATGGTTGAGATTTGCATGCGGGCTCCCTGTAGTAAACACAAAATGTAAAGACACAAAATTCAACAAAACAAAACGCAAACGCCGATCCAATTCGCTTGGCGAGTGTGCGTAGCAGCTCCCTGACGAAAGCATTTCACCGACATTCGTCCATTTCTTGTCTAATATGGACGCCTACCAGCGTACAAATAGCCAAACTCATTTCTGGGGGAAGAAACAGGATGTCGTACCGCCGCGCTTGGAGCGGATCTGCTCCGGTCTGAACAGCTCCGGCGTCTCGAAGGCAAAGATGGAGTCGCTCTCCTGAATGATCTCGAGGTCGTCGTCGTCGTCACAGAAGGAGCGATGGAAGCCGTCAAAGTACATTTCAGTGAGGACGATCTGAGCAGAGACGAGGGAAGAAAAGCAGGGATTAACAAGAGGGGGTGTGTCCAAACATGAAAAGAGGCTTTATATTCTGAAATACAAACACTGGATATTCATAAAGCACCGATGATAAAATAGTTGCATTCCAAGTACAAACTTGAACACCAAATTCTCTAATGGCTCACTGCAGCCATTACCCTCCAGTTTCCTCGAAGTAGCACACCCCATCTTTAATCCTCTTCATTTTGATGCCTTAACGGCTTTAAAAAGAGGAAGTGTCCAATAAGACAGCACCTGTTGGGCAGGGATTTTGGTCTCTGTGGCCACAGCTTGTCTCAGCCTGGACACGGTGCCAGAAAGAGGCACGGCCACCCCGACTCTCATGCAGTGGGAGCATTTTCCTTGGTACACCACTGTCACATACAGGGGCCTGCAACACAAGACAGATTGAAATGAATTGGCTGTTTCATAACCACGGCTGGACTGATGTTTTACAAAGACAGACAGCGTCTTCTAATTGGAACTTTCTCCCGTCGGTGTTTGTCTCGGCTGCGTCTGACACTTCTTTTTAGTGCCGGCTTCAGACTGGGTCTTGTCTCATTGTTTTTTGGGATACAGGGACTGCTTCTTTTTTTTTTTTTTGATGGATATTTTCTCACTAGATGCAGAGTCACCTTACCGTGTGTGAGGTACGGGGATTGGCAGTGAGATGCAGAGGAAAGGATCAAAGGTGTTGCTTTGTTTCTGGCAGTGAGGGCAAGTCAGGGAGGACCTACAGAGACACGACGGGAACAATTCAAAGCAGCTGGCATCATTTTAAAGCAATGGTTCAATGTTCATTTCACTTCACTGTCGAGAGTTGGATAAGATGATTGATACCACTCTCATTTGAGCAGCAGGTTAGCTTAGCTTAGCATCAACTTCCTAACATGCACATGCTCACAAGCTCTGGAGAAAGCTGGTGAGTGAACCTTGAGTTCAGAATATTTTGTCACAAAGTTGTGTGTTCGGCAGATTTTCCAGAAAGTTACCCTTGACGTAGAAGATACAGCATGTTGGGTACTTTCTTTGAACAATATATCATAAAATATATGAGAGCGAATATCATATATTTGAAAGTTTCACCTGTATTGTGCCTGAAACAACTCCTGTACGAAAGAGCCAGGTGCTGGAAGCGGAGATCCTTCAGGGGCATTTTCCTCTTCTACTGGCGGCTGGGGGAACACGATCGACACCCAACAATTATTTGGTAAACCAATACAATATCATGTTATACAACAGAGGCAGTTACAAAGGAGTTCAGTTCATAGCATCGCAACATGCAGTTTATTGCAACGTTGTTCAGATGGGAAACACAAACGGGGCAACGTCCTGTCAAAACATATTCATTTTCCCGATATTGACTTTGCCCTGGTCTGTTAGCTGGATGTAGAGTTCTCTAAAGTGGACAGCTGAGCTCTAAGTTGCTGTTTACCTTCCCGGGGGGTCTGATGTCAGGGTGGATGATATGGTTGAGGTCTTCGTGAACTCTATCCAGCAACCAGAGGAGGAACTCCTGGGCATCGTGCTGGGAGTTACCCTTGAACTGCAGGGCGCTCTTGGACACCACATTCTGCAGCGGGGCAAAGAAAAGCACACGGCTCAAGTGGACAAAGCTGCTCCTAAAAAACAGAAATGATTGTGTTGACGTCACTGGCTCGTCATAAAATATTCAGCACGCTTGACCAGGATGTCGATCGGCACAATCTGAAAGGTCAGCAGAGGTGCGGGTGACGGTTCGTCATTTTGAAGGCGATGTGTGATCACGAGGGTTCGTGTAGATCGTGCTCTGGGGCGGTTTGGATGGTGTGCACAACGAGATAATCCTCAAACCAATCCTGGACTCTGAGTCACAGAGGATAATTCCCCCGTGTTGTTATTACGGAGGCCTTCCTAATGATCTTTAAGTGCACTCGGTTTAGCCTCATGTTGTGGTCCGGGCGCAAAACCCACACATGCTGAGCTGTAATCCCCCACTAACCACAACAAAGAGCATGTTTAAGCTGAAGCCCAACTCGCTGCATTCAAGGTTGTGATGTATCAGTTGGAGAAAAAGAGAAAGGAAAGATTCTACTGCATGAACATGTTAGGAACGATCCGGCAACAGCTCGGGATGTTACCAGCCAGAATTACATTTATTTACATCAGCGAGAAAAAAAAGAAGCTTTTGAAGCTTTTCATGGGATTCTTTGTTCCTCACAAAGTAGACACCACAGTTGAGGAACACTCTGATGGTCTGGGGTTTTTGTGCTTCATTTCCTAACCGAGTTATACAGATTCAAGGCCTCACACTCAGGAGAGAATAATCTATTCTCCAATAAGACAGTTTGTACTTTGGCTGGCAACCAAGGTTTTATGGCCCTGATCAATTTAGTTCCTCCCATTATGTACTTTGAAGGTTTGAGAGAAGCAAATAGGTTCTCAGAGATATGTAAATAAAGAACAAACCTTTGTGATCGTGACAAACTTTTAAGCGCCGGAATACGAGTTCATGAGGCGAAACGATGAAAAAGCAGACGAGGCGGCAACAAAAGCTGAGAAGTGTGGCACAGACAATAAAGCGTCTCCGAGAACAGATGAGTGATATTCCGGCTCAGATCTAGGACTCAGCTGGACTTCACCCGTTTCATTAGGATGTGTTCTCCTATTGTAGTCGCAAATAAACCGGAATCAGAGCTGTGCTGGAATATGATTATTGTCCAAAGACAGAAACTTGTGTTTTCATACATAAAGTAAGTTTGCTTTAGAGGACAGACTCAACACCATACTGCAATATGAGGGATGCTGCTATAGAGGCGTGTTGACAAGCAAAGCAGTCGCTCAAGGCCAGTGCATAATCACTGCATCTATAGACCCTGTCATATCTGAAATACACTCACAGGCATATCTGTACCAACCGGTCGGATCAAAGCAACTGCATCTGCTGTTACAGATGTCCGCATTGACAGCATAGAAAAGATGTGTTTTTATCACTGCTGATTGTTCACAAAGTAGGATTGCGCAGCATAGTTCATGTTAGATGCCTATGATCCTCTCCCGACATCTCGGCTTCTTTCAAGTTCCACTGTTGAAATGGAAACTTTATTCTCGTCAGACTCTAAATCGTGTCAATGCGCACTGCTCTACAGCCACATCTGCACATCTGCTGTCTTTTCGGCAGCTGTTGTGAGATTAAGCAGGCTCCCAGTTAGGAGCCCTGCACGAGCCACAGCCTACCTTGAAGTCCCTGCTGTGCTGAGGCGTGTACTCGAAGGTCCACAGAGCCCGGACCAGACCGGACAGCTGCTCGGTCACCTCCCCGGAGTCCTGCTGCTGCTGCTGGCTCCCCTTCTTCTGCACCAGCACCCCGTTGGACTTGGCCTTGTCGTTGCCGCCGCTGCTGCTCGTCTCCCCCCCTTTAAACTGCTCCAGAGCCAGGTACTCGGCGAAGAGCTCCGTGTTGCTCAGGCACTGCAGGATCGCGTTCATGAAGCAGGTGTTGCCGTGGTTCTTGAGTCCGGCGACCCCCGGCACCTTGTCGCCGAAGGGGAACCCCCCGCAGTCGCTGTCGTCAGACGGGAGCGAGCCTCCCGTGGTGGTCGGGTTCAGAGAGGCGTCGTCCTTCTCATCCTCGGCGGCCTGCTCGTCGGTACCGAAATGAGAGAGAGTCGACAGAGTCCGGAGAACTCTGTTCATAAAGCTCCCGACGGAGCGGACCGAGCTTCTCCGGAAGAGTTTTTTGCTGAAGGATTTCTTCTCCTTGCTGCTGACAACTTTCGACATGATGGCTCTTTTTTCGTTTCGCTCCCACAACCACCGCGCGCGTTTTACGCCTTAAATCCAGAAATGGCCCCTTTTCTTCAAGAGCATCGCCTCATCCCGCGCGCCGTGACAGCTCGTTCACTTTGTGATGTTTAGGCCCGAGCATATTTCACAGAAACACAGAAGGCCCGGCAGTTCTTCAGGGGCTGATGGTATCACACGGGGAGACAGCAGAGTAGCATCAGATCAGCCCACTTGCAACACTGCGTCGGATTGCATAAACAGCCTCCGTGGAGAGCCGCTGTCAGGGCGCTTCACGTGAAAGCTCGGGGTGGTCCCGCACCAGGCAGCAGCCATCGTCTCTAGCGCTCGCTCCGGTGACATAACATCACCTGTGTCATTGCTCGGACACACACAAAAAAAACAAGTCCCCGTGGTCGGGTATCAGTGTCCGCCAGACATAAACATCAAATCAACCTTTCGCAATAAGGCTGAGAGTGGCGAGCGGAATTCCTCATCATTTATTCAAGAAGCTCCACCCTTTTAAAAAGGGCATTTATTCACCTCTGCTCATCAGATCCACCCGTGTTGTTGAAAACCGCCCGGTTGGTGGTATATTTACCCGGTGGATGTCTTCCCTAAAATCGCCTCCACAGTGTGCGCGCTCGCAGGAGCTCTCCCAAACTGAGGAACACCCCGACCGGAGCGGCGCAGCCCGTCACTCCCTCGCGTTTGGCCGCCGTAGGGGCATATCTCTTCGCGGGGGCCAGATGTGAAAGGTTGACGTTTCGGTGTTTTTTGTTGTTGTTGTTGTTGTGTCCAAATACTTGTCTCACTCTCCGTGCTGCTTTAATTCCCTCTCCGGGTGGGATTCATGGCGAGGCCGCTTCTCCCGTCTCCATCATCCTCATCCTCATCTGTGGACACCGATACTGCAGGCAGGGCGGTAACGGCTGACGTCAGGGCCAAACACTGGTCCATGTTGGAGGAGAGCAGGTACAGCGTGATGCTGGATGATGCTCCATCCCCGCCTCTGGACGGCATGTGCCCATTCAGGGGTATTGCAAGGAGTTTGATTTTATTTGTGTACTTATCAGTCAATACAAATTGCTCGTTTCCTCCGCAAAAAATATATCGTAAAATCTATTAGTCATTAATACAATTCATTGTTTTTTTACACAAATAACTTTTCATTATTAATCATCATTATTAGTCTGCTGATTATAACAATTAACATGTCAAGAAATAGTGAAAAATGTCCATCGCTATTACATAAAGCCCAAGGTGACGTCTACAAATTGTTTTAGTGCGATTGAAAGATATTTAATCTCCACTGAGACAGTAAAGCAGCAACACTGGAAAACACCTGAAATAGGAAATGTTTGGTATTTTTGCTTGAAAAAACAAGTTAAATCAATAATCCATCATCGAAACATGTTTCCCTCAATAAACGTATATTTTCAGCACAAATAATCTTGTCGTCAGACAAAGTGAAAAAGACCATCAAAGTCTCCCAACCAGTCTTATAATGTTAAGCACTACTTTAAATCTTAGAAGCCCCCGCGGTGTAACAGTTCTCAGTCCGACCTGTGTGTCACAGTGGAGTCTTCTATTTCTGCATATATTCCCCCGACGGGGCAAATACATTCAACGTCAGTAAAGAACAAAATTAGACTCAAATGTGGCATGTGTGACATATTTAACAGAAAAGGCCATTCATTTATTGAACTAGAAAGATTACATTACAAACTCATTCAACCCCCTATTTCATCTCGTTGATTAAAAAAATAGTTTGATCAAAAGGGTTTCATATGATAACACAATATAGGCGCCATTTAAGTTGATGTGAAGATTTTCATGATTCTGAAAATACGAGAGAGCTCACCTTTAATTTTAATTTTGAACTGCTGAATGTGAAGCTCATTGAACCAAAAACAATACAGCTTATATCAGAAATATTACCGTAATATAATTTAACATCATATTAGTATGACAAATAATCAACAACGAATACAGTACATCAGTCATATCGATTATAAATGCTCTCACACATCCCCTGATGTATTACAGTGAGTTAGTTAAAGGCATCCTCACCATTGATCATTCAAAGTCACACTAGTTTAACAACAATCAGTATAAAAAAAAAGTCTGAACCACCCTGATTTCAAACTATTAACAACACCATGAATGCCAGACTCATTTGGACAGGACTAAAATTCTGCATGAGACTTTAGGGACTGTAACATGTTTACCAGCTACTGTTGACGACACATTCTTCTTCATTTGCAAAACATGCCTGCGAGTCCCCAGTGCCGCTCCGAGAGCCACTGTCCCTAGACTCCATCTTCCTCTCCCCCTTTGCCGTCAGTAGTCGATGCACCGGACGGCAGCGATGGTGGAGGCCAGCCGGCGAGGCAGCGGTTTGGAGGTCTGCCTGTAGTCTTCTGGTTTGGCCCTCAGCAGGGTGACGATGTGCTGCAGGGCGCGGGACGGCTGCAGGCCCAGAGCGTCCATCACATTGCTCAGATAGTCTGGTGGAGCAGGAACAGGAGTCATCCACAACACATTACATCCACTGGGAGCCACCATATCATGGAATTAATGAATAACAATGTCGTTGTTTTTTTTTGCTAAACCAATCACAGAGAATTGCTGACTACACGCGTGTCCGGCCGGCGTTCTGGTCGACTGTACCGATATCTGTGGCCAGCTGTTTGGTGGAACGAGTGCTCAGTTGGGGGATGAGCAGGATGGCATCGCAGTAGGTCTGCATGGTGGCCCGAGCAATGGAGCCCAGCCAGTAGTCTGCAGTGTTGTCCAGCTCGGGAAGATCATCGCCTGAGACAGAAGAAGGTGATGTTACACAAGGTGGAACGGGAACAGTGAGTGAGGGGAGTGATTCAGAGAGGTAGAGCAGAGATGGAAGCTAAGCTAACCCAGCTAATGACAATAACATATCTTTGAACCATTTGTACGGATAACAATTTGACCTCTCAGCTCTTTGGATTTACGGTTGTCGTAAAGAATA
Source organism: Melanostigma gelatinosum (assembly GCF_949748355.1). NCBI lineage: Eukaryota > Metazoa > Chordata > Actinopteri > Perciformes > Zoarcidae > Melanostigma > Melanostigma gelatinosum. Next base: position 7,179,808 of record NC_136654.1, on the reverse strand, counting down.
CTGTAATGTTGCGTCACCTTTTTCATGTTATGTTACCCTAAATACCTACTTTACATCTAACTTTCGCCATCTTTCCTTTCTATTTATGTTGCATTTGGTGTATGGACATGTTTTTATAATATATAAAATCACAGATATCTGACTGTATGTTGTATGTTGAGGATCGTAGTAAAATCAGTCACTAAGTTTCATGCTCAGGATATACACAGAAAGGAAGGAAAGGGTGCAGACGTAGGAGGAAGGACACAGAGAAGAAATACATCACGTGGAACATTAGATTGGGAGGACGGTCGATGGCGAGACACCTTGCTCTGGAGGGAAAGGCAGCTTCCCAGCATGGAGGGCCATCTCAAGGGCCGGGTCCTCCTGAGTCACAAATGGCTCCAAGTGGAGAGGCAGAGACATGAGGTACTGCCCGATCTGGAAGGGAAGGGCCGACTCATCGTTTGAGAAACTACAGTATAAAGCTGTGAATGTGCACAAAAAAGACTGCATCTTATGAGGCAAGTTGTCCTCTTGTTCTTTTGTCTGCACTGCACATTTCAAATCTTCTTAATTATGATTTAGGAACTGTATTAATTGAATATCATGACGTATTAATTCCAGCCAAAGCGGACTGACGTTTGAGATGTATTCCTGCGGTGACAGGCTGAAAGTAGGCAGATCCTCCGTGTAGCTCTCTCCAAAACCAGGTGTCTCTTGTCTCTGCACACAAACACGAACGAGTCAAACAACCACGAGGCAAGATTAAAATAGACGCAGTACGTGCAGCGCTCGAACGCACGCGCACGAAGGCGGTCCAGAAAGCTCTCAGCGATGCACTCAAATCGTGCCAATCAGTATTTCAAAACCAAATCCCGAGGTAACCCGACACGTAATCACCTCCATCTTGGAGACGAGACAGAGCTGGTGTTTGATTTGCAGGAAGACAGAGTCGAAGGCCAGCTGGTTGGCCTGCTGATTGAGTCTGGCCAGAGCTGCTCTGGGCTCGGTGAGCAGGCTGGAGTTACCTGTGCCCTTCTCCTGCAACCGGAAACATGCATTAAACACAGCTGCAGAGGAACCTCGGTAACAATCATTCCGACACCTTGCCCTGCTCCGTACCTTCAGGGAGTACAGGACTTCCATCAGGCTGTTGTATTCCGTCATATTGCCCCTCTGAAGGTAGTTGTATTCCTGCCAGGGGTTCCTGGTGGTGCTCCTCCTCTCTGTAGAGCTCGCCTCCTGGATGCCTGCAAGGCTGCGTGGGCTGTACGACTCTGACAAGTACTTACCGGCCGTGCCCAGGATCCTATGGGAAGTATCGATTGTGTTAAGAGAGCGCACGTGACTCCTTGGAATCTGACATTGTGTCTTGTTGGCAGGGTGGCCCGTGAGTCACATGTCAACTAGATGAATGGTTTAGGGTAAAACTAGAACATTGTGGAATATAAAAGCATAAACACATCTCTTACTTGTTTGACAGCTGCTGCTCAAAGGCTCCACATTGTCTGAGTAGTTCTCCACAAGTGGCAATAATCCTGCAGAACACAACATAGAACCAGTCATCCATCCATCCATGCATGCATGCATGCATGCCTGCTTATTTTCTGCCAGGTCACGGTGGCAAAAATCTGCATTCTAATGAAATTGTCTCAAAGTGTAAACGATTTAAAAAGGTTGCATTAACCTGACAGAGTTCTGAAAGGCTGTCCAGTCCTCCTGGAAAGCCGATGCACTTGGTGCATCCTCCAGTTTACACTTCTTTCTGATCGACTGCAGTGTTGTGGAGAAGTCCGACACATACCTAGACCAAGGACAATGTTAACGCTGGCAACAGAAAGTAAGGTCCACACAGACCAAAAACGTAAGCAAATTATTTCTATTAATGAAGCAAAAGAGTTACATAGTACGTGTTTGCAGTGTGTTCAGACAGTTGACAATAAAGGATACTTACTTGGTGAAAAGCGCTTTGAGGGCTTTGAGGAGGCCACACACGGCCAGTCCATCAGTCAGTTTGACGCAGCGGTCCACAGCAGCGCTGGCCAGGCCAAACAACTTGCCAACAGAGTGGCTCAACTCTTCCACACAATCAATAACCTCCCCGTGTTCCTGAGGAGGCGAGAGAATGTGGAGACAGCAGGCGACACAAACGCAGAGAGAGAAAAGGACAACTGTTGTGGCTGTGGTCGTTTTAATGAAACTATTATCTTGTGTGTGTGTGTGTGTGTGTGTGTGTGTGTGTGTGTGTGTCTTACCAAAGGTACAGCACTGATCTGGATGAGGAGGTGAGCTTCCTCCAGATCTCTGTACAGTAGCTGATAAGGTTTGTAGGGGTCGTACAGCGCAGAGACCAGCTCATTCACCTTCAGCAGATTATTCTCGCCTGGGGGGCGGACACAAGACAGAACGTAAGGACCTAACTCCGCCCACATCTGGAGCAATCTGCAGTCGCGTCTCTGCACAGACCCAGGTGCGGCAACATGGCGGCCTCCAGGCCGTGTCCGAAGGTGGACGTGGTGTGGTGGAGCTCGAGCAGCGTGTCGAGCCGATGCTCCTGGGACGCCCGCTCCACGGCCGAGCTCAAGCACACGGGGATGGACGGGACCATGGCCCCCAGGGTCTGGATCAGCAACACTGTCACCACCTCATACGGGTTCTTGAACACCTGGATCAGTGCAGGTGATGTGCAAACAATTAAGAGCATTCTCACTGAGAGTATTCACAAACATCGCCTCCCTTATTGCTGCATGAACAACGTTAACCATAACCACACCATGATTTGGTGTTGTACTTTTCTTGCTGATCCCTATCCAGCCCTTTCAAACAGTGTGTTAGCATCGTTGTCTACAGGTGTGTCTCACCTGGCTACTCCACTGTAGCTGGGAGTGCCACGAGGAGAGCAAGGTGTCGTAGAATTCAGACAGCTGCTGATTCAGACTGAGCTCACTCTGAGAGACGTCCTGCCACATGCTCACCAGCTGGCCCTGGAGATGCCGAAACAGACGTAGAGGAACATTAGAGCATGCATTGTATCAATTCAGTATTAAGGTAAGGGAGAGGCCCGTAGGACCTACCTTGTGACACTTATAGTAGTAGGCAAGGAGCTGCGGCATTCTATCTATCTCTGTGAAGACTTTAACAAACAGCTTGGCTTGGTCTGCAGAGAAAACATGTGGAAAGTGAGCTACAGTGGGGGGAAAAAAAAGGACTTGAACTTGGAATAAATAGGAGAAACAAAAAGCCCATCTCACTCATAGACATGGAATTAAAGGTCGCTACTATTTGCGGGCTGGCCAGAGCCTCCAGACGGTTTTTCAGAGCCTCCAGGTAGACACACTTCTCAGAGTAGTCCGGTGTGTCCACCAACATGGCCAGGCTGTTCTGCATGCTGGTCAGCTTGGAGGAAATGACTGCAAAGTCCTGGAAAAGAAAGATAAGATCATGACTTGTGAATATGAATATTTTAATGGCCATGGCCTTGGTTGTCTTGCACACTTTAATGAATTGGAACAATTCCTTGAACATTAAAATATATTGAATTAAAAGCTTGAATTCCACTCCCAACAGTCTTATTGATATGACTGTGGGCAGACCAAAGTATAACAAGTAAAGTCCAGCGACCCTGTCAGTCATGTATACCTGTGTTTTGAAGGTCTCCTCGATGTCTGCACTCAGTGTGCTCCACTTGTCAGCCTCCTGCAGAGCTTCAGCCGCCAGCTGCATGCGGCTCTTCACCTGATCTATCTCCACCAGCACCTGGTGAATAGGAGCCGCACAATTATGAAAGTAAGCATAACAATTAATAGCATGCATATGCTACATATAGTATGTGGTAATGACGTAGTGCTTGAACCTGTGCACACCTGCATAGACTGTACGGTGTCTTGCTCAAACTTCCTGATGTCCTCTTTGACCAGAACCATTTGCTCCTTGAGGAAAGAAGCTTCCTGTTTCAAAGCCTCCACGTCTCGTAGCACTCGGGGCATATTCTGCAGGGCCTGATTACTGCTCTCTACACACACACACACACACACACACCTAAAGACTCCACCCTACACACTGCTGCAACGCAAAGCGCTCTTAGTTTACTTCCAATACTCACCCTCGATGGAGTTGTTGACTTCCTGGATGAACAGCTGCAGTTTCATGACGAGTGTGGCTGCGTGTGTGTCCGCCTTCCCCGGCGCGTCCTTCTGCACCACCGTGAAGGCGCCGTTCACCCAGTCTTTCACGTCAAATTCATCGTCCAGGAATTTGGAGAAATCCATTTTTTTTGTTTGCCTCTTCACTGTCTCTCCCCAGCGCGAGGAGCCGGGCGGTGTTCGGTCAAACTCTTGTGCTGCAGTGCAGTCTGTGTCATCGACCCATTGCTAACGTTGGCTAATTTTTCCCAAACAATGGCTTCGAGACGAATATAAAATAAATAGCCCAGGAAAATGAAATTACCATGACAACTAAATATAGTTCCAGCAAGGCGACGGCCTCCTCCAGAGTTATTTTGAAATGTCTACGGCTTTAAAAGGAGAAAAGTAAACACATATTTCTAAACGTTTTGAGCTGGCAGCGGAACTGACACTTGACAACAACTTCCGTTTTGTCCTTTCTATTTACCTTCCCCAGAAACAAGAGCCAACTACACAAACTGACCGACTGAATAAAATGTTGTACCTAAATATCACATTTCGTCCACGAAATGTGATATTTTGTTGTGTTTTTTAATGAAGTTATTTCTTATTTGGTTTAAAACGAAATGAGAAACAGAGAAACACACTTGAAGCGGTTCGCTTCAAGCAGTGCCACAAATAAGTGCATCCGTGTAGAAACGTGATTTCGTGTTGGTAATTTTAGGTCTGCAGCGTGAATGTAGGAGCGCTGCTTCCCTCCTGAAGCAAACAATAATACAAACCAGGTTGTTACAGTGAAAACATTATAGGCGAGCAATTCCCAATGTGCCTCAAGATAGTTTTTTTCCTCACTCTAACGTTTGGGCAACAAGTAAATACTCTACTTAATGGCTGAATTATGGAGCTTTAGCGCAGTGTGTTTAGACTCCCGAAAGGAGCTTTTGATACATTCAAACTGTTATGAATGCTGCTGCGCATCAACAGAAAATCATCCCTCAGCATAGTTAACAAACACACAATAGTCTATATGTATGTATATGTAAAATGGCATTTGTCAGGAAGCGATGGGCACACAGCAGAGGTCACTCAATTGGTCAGGGAGCCATTGGAGATGTGCTGTCGCTTTAACTAGTCCTCACTGAGGCCCGTACACCTGTACTTCCACGTCCCAGGCACAACCAAATTTCCTTTTTTGGTTATTTCATATCTCCTGCAGCAGACATTTATCCCGACACACAATCGGTTGAATGAATATTATGCAAACCAGAAGGGCAGTGAAGGACTACGTGGAACGTGGAGCTGGAAGGCAGTGAAGCGACAGAAAACACAGCTCAACCAGTTGCTAGCAGCTGTCTGTGAGGGAATACCATTTCAACTGCTCTTCAGCTGATTTAATGAGATGGGAATAATTGGGAATATTAAGGACACGGTGTCCCAGGCGGTGTTTAGTCCTTCTACTCTGCTATCCGGCCGAGGCGGGCTGCACATGGCCCAGATCCTTCTGTCTGTGGTCACCTTTCTCCTGGCTGCCTTCAGAGGAGGGAGCAGTCATACCTACTGGATCTACGCCATGTTCACCTGGGCCTTCTGCCCCATCATGACCCTCATCATTACCATTATTGAGATGATGAAGCTCGATGGCATACTCAATACGTTTTGCCTGGACTGGTCCGACTTCACCACCGGGATGGCCATGTCCTCTACGCTCATGACCGTCTCTGTCGCCATCACTTACGCCAACTTCTATACCTGCCTGAAATGCCTGTATGGCTGGATAGTGAGTATATTTGCTTTCTTGTGTGCCTTTGTCTACACACTTGAGGTGTTGAAGGACAAATTCATGGACAAGAAGAAAGGGACCTACCTGGCTGCTCTGCCTGGATTCTGGAAGGTTATGGAGGCCTTTGTGAGCTGCATGATTTTTATATCGCTGACTGGCTACAGAGACAAGCCAGCTCTGATCTTGTGCGTCATCGCGTATGCCATTCCATTCCCCATCCTCCCTTTAATCATAGCCACCAACATCCTCAAGAAACTGAAGAAGTGTTTGCCCTTTAACCTGGACCGGTTTGTGTTTATATTCCTGGTGATCTCTGTTGTGCTGTATATATTTGCTGCCATCGTCTGGCCCATTTTCATGTTCAGGAACAACCCTCGACCCAGTGACTGTCCACCCAGCTTCTGTATCTGGGCCATACAGTTTATGGTTGCATTTATGACATATGTGAATCTCATTCTTTTCACACTGGACCTCATTTTCACCCTGCTTGGTATCTGCGGCTTTAAACGCACATAGTGGTGAAGGTTATTTTGGGGTTTTTTCAGATGGGACAGACAGGAATTCATACATGAATTATTGTATGATGTCCAATTAAACCTTAAGTTACAATTCAGCTCTATGCATATTTTCATTCCACTCTCTGTTTTTATGTTTCCTAATGTGCTGCTGTGAAATATAAACTGCATATGCCACTGCCAATGAATATGTAAAGGTGTAAAATGTGTTGCATTTCATCTGTTTGAAATGAGATCACACATGAACGAACAGCTGTGTGTCCTGAGAGTTGTCAGCCACAGACCGGTGACGGCGTGAGTACCAAAATGAAAATAAAGTGACGCTCTCATAATGACATATTTGTGACCTCATCTTTTCCAATACTAGATTTAAAAAAAGGCAAAAAATGACAGAAGAAATATGTATGTATTTGTATAGGAATAAGACAAACAGATACACTTGTCAGTTTGCAGTTGAATTTCAAGGTAAAATCTGAACAAAGAAACACTTATTGATCTAGTTATGGTGAAATCAAACAATTCATATCGTTTCAGGCCGATGATCCTTAGAAGATAAAGGTAATAGATGAAAGATGAGAAGAAAGGGGTGGGGCATGTTCATTTGAACACATAAGAGAGTAAATGTCAATTTACTTTTTGCTGAATAAATTAAAAATATAGACATGAACTGCAGAAAAACTCAGCTATGGGGTTTTAACACAACATACTGCATACATACTAGAACTGGAACATACTAGAAAGAGTCAAGAGTGCAAAAGCAGTCTCCTTCCAATTCACACCTTCGTGGAAAACACACTGGCACACTGAGGAATTCATGAATCTGGAAATTTGATTAAAAGTAATTATGCAAATGTTGCCTGCCTGTCGTGAACGCGTGGCTCCACCTCAATACGATAATGGAACAGCAGCACAACAAGGAATGAACTCAGAAGTACGGTTCATTTTGCAGAGTACTGGTATAACTGAGGACACTTTTGATCCCAACTTTTTGCCTTCAAAATCCGGGGCTCCTAAATTTGAGCACCATGTGTGGCCCATTCAAGGGCTGTCGAGGCCTATTGCGCCTCCTGGAAATAATCTTCAGCGCTTTATCTTTCATCATCGTCATCTCTCGAGGCAGGGTGGTGAGTCCTTGGGGTGTCTGGTGTGAGTTTGTTTGGGTTTTCTGCATCACTGTGCCCCTGGTCCTGAGCGTGGTGGAGGCCAAAATGAGGCCTATCCTCCTGGCTGTCTTCCTCCCCAACTGGGCAGACCTGACGTGCGGGCTCACCACCTTGTGTGCTGTGATGATCACCTCAGCCACGGTCATTTTTGCAGCTGTTTTTGCCAACACCCTGTGTTTCATCACCTCCCTGGTCGCCACCACTGTCTTCCTGATCGACGGTGTAATGCAAAAAAAGATGTCTCCGAGCGGCTACCTATCCGGCCCGTGAGGACGACTCCGGACCACAGAGGCCTTTGTAGCGTGCATCATTCTCACTGCTGCCGCTGACCACTTTGTGAATGGTGACTGGTCCTTTCTCCCTCTCTGGATGATATGCAGCATCACTGTGTTTGCCGTTTGCCTCCTGGTCACCGTGGTCGTCATAGTCCTCCATCTGCTCAAGCTACTGCAGTATCTGCTCTCATTCAAGCTGAGCGTGATGGAGCTTGTGTTTAACATCGTGGCTGTGCTGTTGTACCTGCTGGCCGTCATTCTCTGGTGCATCTTCGGTTACAAGCGCTACATGTACAATCCTTACACCTGTGATAAGTGTTCTTTGGTGAACATGAATACTGTTACCATCGGAGCCATCGTCAATATTGTCTTTTATGTCGTGGACCTGGTTTTATCCCTCAGATCTCGCTAGAAACGTACACGAGATGTATGTAGAGGTGAAGATGAAGATACTGATTCGTTTGTTTAATCACTTCAGTGTCAGGGAAAATATTCAATGGACAGTAGCTATCTATATGTACTGTATGTTACCAAACTCATGTGAAATATATATCACAAATAGAAGTCTTCAGCAGGTGACATTGTTTTTTCTGTTGTTTGTTTTGGCTATGTCATATTGTTTTGCATACTTCATTCTCAAATGCTGTTCACAGATAATTGTGAATTATTTATTTTTCGAGAATTTCTTGTCAAATTGAAATGACTAGAGGCTCATCATTTATTTTGAAATTATGTCCAAGCTGTGTTCAACCAGAGCGGACAATGCAGTCTCACCCGTATTTAATCATTTACATTTTGTTTATTGTCAGACATTTGACTGTTTCTGCCATGTTTTATTGCCTCTCTGCTTCCACAACAACATAGTTCACAGACAGTGTATTCAAACCTTACACCTCTGCCATTTACATGCCATGAAACTGAGATAGTGAATGCAAATGTCAAAGCAAACACGTACAGCCGTTACCAAAGTAAAATACGACTAACGTTTTATGTATTTGGACACATTACATGATTTCATTATCAGCAAAAATAGGCATATACAAACAATGCTTCATTGTCCCCCCCCCCAAAAAAAGAGTTCCAGCTGAGAGACAACAGAGGGTAGACTGCAGCACTCGGCTCCCTCAGGCCTCCTCTGGCTCCTCAAACTCCACCGTCTCCAGCACGCCCTGGAAACAGAAGTAGTGGGAGTTGAAGTAGACCGGAGGCTTGTTGGGACTCGAGCCCACCACTTCTGGTTTCAGCGAGGCGAAGGGGCTGGCGCCGCTTCCCCTCATGTCCATCTCCAACTCCAACAGGATCTGCAGGGAGTAGGTCATCTCTGGCTCGCTGCGGGTGGAGGACAAGGAGCGTCAGCAGCCATCACACATTACACACACACACACACACACCATGGGGGAATTCACATGGATGACAAGAGAGCAGGGAGAGGATACAGAGCGGCTGTATGAAAAGTCAGTAATGAATTACTGACTTTTTTAGCATTTACATATCATATACAAATATATCAAAATACTCCAAAATGTACTTTAAGTATTAAAGTAGAAGTGCTCATTGAGCTGACTGGCTCCTGTCAGTGTTATAATATTATACTATTGTGCTATTCTGTGACACTCACTTGAGAGCAGTGAACAGAGAAGGAATCTCGTAATCCCTGAGGAGCAGAAGAGTTGGAAGCCAGCCCTGGTCCAGGCCCTGACTGGCATCAAACCCTTGGAACAAAAAGATGTGAAGGAAAACAAATGAGGTCAGTATGAAGAAGACACTCCTTCTCAGCAGCTAGTTTGTGATGGAAAAGATGTCCTCACCTGGATGGAATCCCACCACCAGGTCTGGCTTGGCTGCTTCCTCTTTCTCCACCACATCTTCCCAGAACTGGTGGTAGAGGCCCTTGTGGGCGCTGATGTAGACTCTCTTCCTGGGGCCAAAGTCCCTGAGAGGAGGCCTCGCGATGGGGCCGTCCACCACCTCTGGTCCCACCATGACGATCTCTATGCCCTGGTGTTCGGGGAACATGTTGTTCAGCTCATCGTAGTCCGTCAGTCTGGCTGCCGCGGTCTCGCTGTGGCCCGCCCCCACCAGGTGAACGGTGAGAGGTTTGGAACAAGGGTTGAGGCCGAACAGCCTCGTCGCCCAGGCTATGGTCAGCGGCCGGGAGAAGAACTCGCTGCAAACCCTCCACAGCGACTGCTTCAGGTCCTCGTCGTCGGGCTGAGACCGGCCAGCGTTGGTCCACAAGTCTTTCATGTGCGCTCCTTTCAAAATGGGATCGAGGCGAGCTGTTAGATCTCCCTGCATTGCAAGCCAGTCATCCCAGCCTTTAACCTCTGACTGGGGCTTTGACCACTTTTCTGTCGGGAATGGAAGGTACCCTGATGGTATGAAAAAAGCATACAATTAGTTTAGTAGTTTAACAGAAGGAGACAGTTCATGAGCTATGCTAACTATCCTTTATTACACATTCATTCTTGGAAGAAGAAGAAAAAAATCTCCTGGCTTTTGTGAGAGTTTGCCTGTCGTCTGCGTGTTACCTTTGAATAAAAGCCATTCCACGACTCTGTCAATGGCAGCCAGACGCAGCTGTGAGCAGAACTTCTTGTGTTTGGGCCAATCCTCCTTCTGACAGCCTTTACAGCAGTAGTAAACATTCAGACATCTGCGCAAAGACACGAGAAAAGTGACGATCTGTGATTGTAACATGACTCACACTGATGAAGGAATATCAAGCTGGCTCAGATCTTGTATGTTTCTGGGGTTTTGTTTACCTGGTACAACGCTTCAGGCTCTGGCCGTTTGAAAGCTGATTTGGACGCTTCTCGCAACAGGCACAGATTTTAAAAGAAACCTCCATCTTCTCAAACATGTCTTTTTGAGACTGCAAGGTCAGGGCTTTAACCCTGGTCTCAAGAGCTCTAGAGAGACAACAACAACAAACAAACAGCATAAATAACATATATAATTAATGACCAGTGACTAATTAGTACATTAGTACAAGTTAATATAACGTTACCAATTTTAGTCAACCACATAGCCCCGTGCAACCTATAGGCCACGTTTCTATTCTTGGACTGAAACATGTGCTTCAGTGTGAGGGGAGGAGCGCAGCACGTGCCGACACAAATACAGTAGACTAGCAGTGGAGTGACCGCATGGAGAGATTCATAACGAATTTATATGCAAACATGTTTGCACAATAGTTGCCTGAAGCTCAGTCGTGACATGTTCTCCAAGATGTAAGTAAAAAAAAGTATCAATAACTTAGTACAAACCCACTTACCTCTCAGTTTCCGACATTTGTGAATGAGTCTGCTGCTCGCGCGCTGTTCGCTGTTTCTTCTTCGGCGTCTCCTCTGGTTTGTCATCTGAGCTCGTGCCACATATAGCACCTGTGCTTTTCCTTCTAGAAAGCTCTGACAGCTCTCCCGACTTCACAGAAACCCAACGTGCTCATGTCTGTGCGTAGTTTTCATTGCAAGAAAAACACCAGACACACACATCCATTACTGTGGGGACAGGATGTCAACCCAGAATTATTTTAATTGAAGTTAATTCATTCTAAATCTAACTCACCTGGACATATATGACCATTTCAAAAAAAAGCCCCGAGGCCTCCTATTACAACCACAACGCGACCTATATTTTGCATATCCACTATCATCCACTAGAGGGCAGAGTCTCACTGTAAATACAGACTGTAAACCATGTCCTGCTGATGGAGCAAAACAATGAACACTCATAGGTGTGATGGTGTGTTTAACACATTTGTATCAGTGTCATGATTCAGCATTTTTAGTTGTTTTCCCACATGAATCCAATAAACTCCAGGGAAATTCATTTTACCTTGTCACAGATAGCAGATTCTAAAGCAGGTCTGTCATGTAAAGATTGTCTTAATGTGGCTTGTCATTTAAGGTGATTTTATTTTTATTTTAAAGCATCAGGGAAAAGGTATAACAACTTATGGAGAGTCTCCACTCAGCACACAAGGACTATTCTACTGTCTGTGGTGTTCATCCAGAACACACACTCACCACTCAGAGTCCAGCAGCAGCTACAAAGCAGCATCACAAAAGGTAAAATAAACTACACTGCCGCACCGGCGCTGCTAATTTATTTAGGTGTAATTTTGCACAATATGTTACATTAGTATGCATATAATTTGATTTCATCCAGCTATTGTGAGTTTTGGGAATACGTCCAGCCGCAGACCAAATTACAGAGAACCGTAAAAATATGAACTCATTTTGGTCTCATTACATATGTACACACCCATGACCCTTTAAATCCAACTGCCACGCTACCTCAGGGAACCAATAGAGTACAAACGTCTGCACAGGCTTGGGTTTTCCACATGACGGCCTCTTAATAGTCCAGCCCAGGCTCCTCTACGTCTTCTTTAGGCAGCAATCCCTGGAAACGGACATAGTGAGAGTTGCAGAAGACTGGCGTTGTGTTTGGGCAAGACTGGACCTGCTCTGGTTTCTGTGAGGTGAATGGATTTCTCCCACAGTCCCTGATGTGCATCTCCAACTCCAGCAGGATCTGGAGTGAGGACTTGAGCTCCGCCTCGCTGCGGAGACAAACACAGCTAAGGAATCAATTAACCACGTGAGTTTTACTGTCCATGAGAGGCCGAGGAGAGCTAAAACTCCATCAACACTTCTCTATATCATCAAATTAGAGCCTACAGGGGGGTGTTTGCTGAGAACACTTGCAGCAAAATAAATAATTATTTTCTTCCATCTTGGCCGTTGTACAAACAGTATATTTGCCACCATAGGGAGGGAGTGTGAAGTGTGGAAGGAGGGGTGTGATCGGGCTGTGGATTGCGACTGAGCACTGTGGTGATGAGGTCAGGCAGGTGAGGACTAGAGAGATCACACATGGTATGTGGGTGAACAACAACTGTGCCATTGAGGAGGGCAGAATTAGAGTAGTAGAGCAGTTCTGGACTATTGAAACAAGCGGATGTTTCAGAGTTGCAGTAATGTTACGAACCTGCACATGGTGAAGAGTGAAGGGATGTGATAGTCTCTGAGAAGCAGAAGGGTGGGCAGCCAACCTTCTACCAGACCCTGGTTAGCGTGGAACCCTGTGTTAAAAGCACATGTGTGAGATACTCGATACGGCCCTCACTTAGACACGGTCAAAGTCAACGTGATTGAGCTGCGAAAACACAGACCAGACCATCAGTTCTCCATCGTTGGTTGGATGAACCTGTGTGGAACTTTCTGACCCGGTAACCATTTAGAATAACGATAAAGAAATAAAACACTTTCTCTTTGATGGCCTGATTTACTTATGTTGGTCATATAGCGGCATCATTATTAAATTCAGACTGCTTCATAACCAGTATACCAGTATACCACTATAATAATTAAATCACCAAGTTTAGTTCATATGTTTTTTAATTAATATAAATGGTACTTTGGTAGAGGAACGTGTGTTCATATGATCCATAAACCACAGAGAAGCTAATTGCAACGTACATATACCTCTCTGAATAATTTAGCTGACTGAATCTGACACAAAAACAAAAAGGAATCAAGGAAAAGCTCAGCGTGTGATGAATTCATTAAAAGCGGCAGCTGTTTGGCACATTAACCGGTGTGTGTGTGTGTGTGTATGGTTGTAAGTATGTTGGGGGGCCCGGAGCATGCCACAGATGCAGAGAACTGTAAGGCGCGTGATACTGGCACACACACACACACACACACACACACACACACACACACACACACACACACACACACACACACACACACACACACACACACACACACACACACACACACACACACACACACACACACACACACACACACACGGTATCACGTTATCCACCGCCTGCAACATCTTTCGGGGGAACTCAAATTGCAGAAAGAGAGGATTTGGACTTGAATAATGCATGTCGCGATACGAACATGCCCGAGGTTACAGTACTCATCATTATGAAACATTTAACAGGGAGTAAGCGTTTAGCCGCTCAGGAGATAAGGTGACAAAGAGACGTCTGGAGCTACGGTGTGACTGGTAATGGCAATGCAATAATGGCCTTGCATCACGGTGGACGGATGTTAATGGTAATGGGGGGGAAAAAGTGATAGAAGTATGAAAATCCAGTTGATTTCGCGGATAACAAGCAGCCATCAGGAGGCGCCTGTTTTCAATGGTCCATCTTTGTGTGGATGGCATTACTTAACCAGCATCCATCTTCTTTGCGAGAGCTGACAGTCGACATCCCTCTCCGTCTCTTATTCTCTTACTGCCAATGTCTGCTTTTTGTTTTTCTACTGCTTTCCAGCAGCCTTTTCCTCCCTCATTCTCATCGTGACTTCCACACACACACACACACACACACACACCTTCCTTTTTATTCCTTCCGTCACGCTGCCGGCTCCCCGATATCACTTGAGCGGTGTCATAACGCAGTGCTTCTGCCAGCTTTGCGGTATGAAACGCAGCCAGGCACTCAGGCAGTTTACTCGCAGGATGACTAATTCCTGTATATTTAGCTCCAGTGGAGCCTGGGGTGATAGCTGGGCCCGTGGATTCTGGGTGAGGCTGGGCCGGGGCTTTACGGCTGCTTTTGCAGGTTAAAGGGTCACCGAGCAGATTCTGTGCAAGAGCTGCAGAGGTGTGGGGTTAAAGTGAGGTGAGGTAACGAGGCGGTTGCTTGCGAGAGAGGACGGTTACACGTCTCTCAGTCTTTACGCTGTTTGTTATGAAATGGAGACAAAGTTGCCTTTTGTGTTGAATTCCAAAAGTATTAACAATATCCATAATTTGGAATCTAATCTGTGATTTTGCCCACGTCTGGAGCTTGCAATGTTCGTCAGCCTGAGGGGGGGGGGGGTCACTGACATTATGCTGAGTCCAGCAATCAGAAGCCAAACTCTTTCCCAGCTGCTCCAATTAATCATCCAAATCCCCAATAAAAGCCTGGCGCTAATGAACCGGCCAGAGCTAGTGAGTTACACCTCTCCTGCTGGCTCTGTTCTCTGAAAGACGTGATTGTCAAACGAGCAAAAAAAAAAAGAGGCGACAAGTCACCGGTTCTCCAAGACAGCTGACCACTTTAGCTGAGCAGTTTCTATGTGTAGCCGCAGTGATCATTCTGCTTTTTACTGCTCGATTTAAACGCGCTTTGAGGTGAAAGTCTCCTTTCAACCAGAGCCGTCTCAAGATGTTCGTGGCTGTACAATCACATCTCTAACTTGCTGTTTGTTCATGTTTGGCAGGATGTTGCATGTACATACCGGGATGAAATCCCACCACCAGGTCTGGCTTGGCTGCTTCCTCTTTGTCCACCACATCTTCCCAGAACTGGTGGTAGAGGCCCTTGTGGGCGCTGATGTAGACTCTCTGCCTGGGGCCAAACTCGCTGAGAGGAGGCCTCGCGATGGGGCCGTCCACCACCTCTGGTCCCACCATGACTATCTCCATGCCCAGGTGTTGGGGGAACATGTTGTTCAGCTCATCGTAGTCCGTCGTTCTGGCTGCCATGGTCTCATTGTGAGACGCCCCCGCTATGTGAATAGTAAGCGGTTTAGCATACGGGTCAAGGCCAAAGTGTTGCATGGCCATCCCAACTGTGAGAACTCGGGAGAGGAACTCGCTCTGAATCCGCCATAAAGACGGTTGCAGGTCAGAGTCATCCGGCCTGGGCCTGCTGGCGTTCGTCCAAAAGGTTGCCATGTTGGCACCAGGCAAGATGGCGTCCAGTCGTGGCGTGAGGTCCCCCTGCATGTGAAGCCAGTCGTCCCAATTCTTCACCTCAGCAGCTGGTTTACATGGTGTTTGAAAAGCAATCGAAGAGTTTCAAAGGCTGGCGAACTTTAATTCAAATTTCAAACCAGTATAGCACTGTGACTTTCTGTCAGTGTTTGTCTCTCAGGCATTTCATTTCTGCAGCTCCTCTTTAAAATATGTCATCTCATTAATAATGATGATGAATGTTTTTTTTTGTGAACTCAAACAGCTATCACGGCGTTTCAGTTTCAACAGCGCCGCCTTTTCATTTCTCACCAGTGAACATCAGCCACTCCACTAATCTGTCAATGGCCACCAGGCGTAGCATCTTGCAGACCGTTTTATGCTGAGGCCAGTCCTTTCTCTGACAGTCTTTGGTGCAGTAGTAAACATGCAGGCACCTGTGAGAGAAAGAGGAGGGTAAAAAGCAAACGCAGGCAAAATAAATGGAAAGAAACGATGCAAGACATAAACGTTGAACAAGTTGAAGAAAAAAAAGGAGCACTTTTAATATTAACAACTTTAAAGGTTCATAGTGCAGGATTTTGGCTGGATCCAAAGTTTGATGTCACAACATTACTCCTGCTAAACAAAGGTCTTGAGGGAGTTCTCTTTATCTGCTGCTACTGGTAACGTTTCTTAGAGAGACAGTGGCAGCTGAGAATTTCAAGGAAGACACATGCAAGACAGTGTGAGTGAGTGTGTGTGTGTGTGTGTGTGTGTGTGTGTGTGTGTGTGTGTGTGTGTGTGTGTGTGAGATGTTGATGTACATAGCACTTACTTAACGCAGCGTTTCAGGGTCTGACCCTCGGTGAGATGCGCTGGGAGTTTTTTGCAGCTGGTGCAAAACTCGAAGGTCTCCTCCATCTTCTTGAACATCTCCTTGTAGTTGCGGAACGAGATTCCTTTGGCCTTTCCCCCAACAGCAGCCCTTGTTAGAGATCAGACACTTCACGTGTCAAGCCCGACTCATGTTCAATGGAGGTTTAGAAGTAACACATCGAGGAAGGGTAACTTATCACGTACAGTCAATGCCATAGAAACGAATCAAAGATGGTGAAAAATCAAACGGAGCATTAAACAACACAGCGGGGCTTACGACACTGCTGGATGTAAGTTAGTATCGGCAGTTTCTACCTGTATTCTCCGTAGTCCTTCATGTTGAGCTTGTTGAGAATCACCTTCGAGAGCCCAGGAACACCTGAGTCCAGCGAGTAGAACCCAGACAGGATGGAAGAGACGCCGTCAGTCCTCGGAGTGTCAGGCTGGGGGGGCGCTGGGATCTGGGACGTCATGTTGTGGCCTTCAGTTTCCACCAGAAGAAGAATGAAGTATTACATTTTTATTTTATTCTATTTATTCTATTATTTCACCTTCATTTATACAGGTCATCTCATTGTGTTTCTCACAGCTACCCGAAACAACACAGCACCCCTTTGACCTTCTAAAACATCAAATCCATCGGTTTGTGGGCTGTGGGCTTACTGACGGACACAAAGCAGAGTCAGTGGGATGTGAGGGACAGGGACAGGGACAGGGACCCCCCCAACCCAACAGCTGGCGCTGACAAATGAGAAGAAAGCAGGGCTGGAAATGTTGACTCTGGCGGAAGAACATACAGTCCCAAGCTCACCGAGCTATTTGTTCTATCCGCCCTGACAACCAAGTAGCACACTGCACTGACACACAAAGATTTGCTATTAGAAGACTGCATCACTGCATCACTGCTGCCAGGACCCACAAAAGCTAGTTCAGAACCGATGATAACATACACACAACAACAAAAAGAAACACAGAATAAATTACAGAGTAAGCTGCTGCAGATTGTCAAGTGTGACTTTTTCCAAGGATACAAACTTTTCACCCAGCAACAGTGGGCTATACATAAGCCGACACAGTACAGATGCCTATTCTCTCAGCTGATCTTGTCTCACCATAGATACAATGGCCTTTAAAATGCAGCCTCTCACTCATACACTCTGTGCTCGATGGCCCTGACGACAGAGGCTCTCACGACAAGAGGGTCACCCAGATGCTCAGACAGGCCGAGGCTGCATCGGGCATGTTCCTTGAGCTGTGCCATCACGCCTCTGCCCTCGATAGAAACAATCCTGCGTTGGTAACTGTACTTGTATAGCCGTACATGTCATTCACCCATTCATACACTGATGGCAGGGGCTACCATGCAAGGTGCCACCTGCCCATCAGGACCCCCATCAGGACCCCCAATCGAAAACAAAAGCCGAACAGAAAACACATCAAAACTGCTTCCTGCTCCGACAGCTTCCACGAGTCACAAAGTATAAAAGCCTCTGTGATGTAAAGTAAATGGACATTTGCATGTGGAGAAATAATGACAAGTTGCCTTAATTTAAAAAAGATTTATTTGGTCCACCGGAACCTGAGATTGAAAATTAAACATACATATGTTTGTACACATATACTCATATTCCCATCCCAGAAAAAAATCAAGAAAATATATATCACATTCATCTGAGTTTGATTTTTTTTCAGCATTAGGTTTTCATTGTTTCGTTTCTATCGTACTTTTTTTTTTTTTACAACTTTAAAAGGGTCAGTTCATTTCTATCTGATCCGTGGCTTTAGTTTTGCAGTCTGTACACTTTACAAGGAGGGAACCAGAGGAAGGGGGGAGGAGAGGAAGAAGGCGACCCGCTTTTTCTCATGGCTGCAGCCTCTCCAGCAGCAGGGGGCGCCCCCGACGCACTGAAGAGTCACCGCCACAACTTCACAGAAGAGGAGGAGGTTCCAAGGACACCAGCAAGAGCCAAAAAAATGACACAGAGTAAAAAAAACAAAAACAATCTCATGTAAATGTAAAGTGATCCAGCGGCGACGCTGGATTTTGAGGTGCCTCGTCATTGCAGGTGATTCAGTGCAGGTTCATTTCTAATCCCTCTGGGCTCAGACTAAAGCCGTAACAGTATCACATTCCTTTATCTGTCATACATACAGTCCAGTATTCAGCAATAGTCATTTGACGACAGGCCTGCAAAGCCACTTGTACAAATAAATTAAAAAGGTCACAGCCTGTGATCACACGGGGCATCATCACACATCATGTTTCTTTGGAAAAACATATTTACAGCGACCTCAGCTTCAGGTTTCACAGCGGTGTGGCAGTATGTTCTTATTCTCACGAGCTGTCCTGGTGCTGAAGTGCAGATGATCAGCCGCGCGGTTGTGCAGAATAAGTAAAAGACTGCAAGCGTGCGGGGAACACAGTGCTGCCATTTACCCACGGAACACTCGTGAGATGACGCGCGTGTCAGCGCTTTCTCAACTCAAGGCTGCTGAGATTAAGTCGTCACTTGAATCATCTCATGTGGGGACTTTTAAATGTTTAAACTCGAAATTAACTTGACATAAAAAAAAGGAGCAATTTTCTCTACCCGACAATCAATTAGTGTGTGAATGCTCCGGCGATTTTGCTTATCAGCTTTCAAGTTTCCCCGCCCCTTATTTCACGACACAATACTTTAAAAGTCTCCCACTCCATCCCGTTACTATAGTACCGCGTCAGTCTTCCCGCCTCTCCCTGATAAAACATCTATGTTGCCATGGTGAGGACTGAAAGGTCCTACGTGATGTAGGAGTAATGGCTTTGACGCTGGAGGAACTGGAACGGAAAGAAGCGGGGCGGGCTGTAGGCAACCCATCCTGTGAAACGACGCAGACGGAACTATTTTCTGCGTCTCAGGGGTCCCTTTACTCTCCTGCTACGCGTGCAGGCCGACTGACAAAATGCCAATTTGTTATTGCACGAGCGTCTTGTGTCGTCGCCGACGTGCGGTCGGTGTAGCCTTGTGGGAGGACGGCCCAGATGCTCGCGCCGCGCCCGAGCAAACAACAGACGGTCCCTGACCTCCCAAAAGTAAACTCGGCAGCTCAGCGTAAGAGCTCCCCGACGGCAGACCGACTGCTCAAACAGCCACTGGCTCCTCTGGTGCTCCCTAAGTACACTAAAGTGTAACTCAAAACACTGGCAGAGTGCGATGAAATAGACAAATACTCACTGACCATCGGTACCAAGGAAGATCAGACACAACTTTCCAGGGTGTCGCAATCCGAGAGAGAGTGCGAGAAAGCCGCATTAATTCAGTCTGTCTAGCGTCTGGAGAGGAGAGCTGCTCCCAAAGCGTGAATTTACGTGTGAAGATATAAACTCACGTGAATTAAAGCATGCAAGAGACGGGGGGGGGGGAGCTACAGTGGTTGTTTCTCTGAAGGGAAACAAGGCCAAATTGTATGTTAGTCTGTTGAAACACGAGGAAGGGAATTCTATTATGCGTCGGTATTTCTCTTTGGCGCGGCTTGGCTGCTCAGTGTTTACGGAAAGACGATGTTCCAGCTACCTGGGCACCGTACACCTGCCACGTCAGACTCCCAGCTCACTCGACAAATCACGGGTTTGGTCCTGAGCTACAGAGAGAGCGAGAGAGAGCTGGACAGCACGGTGGAGATGACGGAGAGCGGGGACAGACAGTACTGTGTGAACGATGGCTTCTCTACGGCCTCAACAAAAAAACACACACAAATATGAGCAAGACGCTAACAAGGGCCGAGTACAAAACAAGTAAGACCGACGTGTATTGAATAAAAAAACATGTAGGACTGTGAGTAAAACTAGAGTACGGGGGTTTTGGCTCATTGAGTACCGTACTGAGGGCTAGGCGAGATTAACTCCCCCTGAAGTCTGCTGCCTTGTTCGCCGTCCTTGCGGGCGACACAGGGACAAGTGTCTGATCGCTGCGGGTGATTGGCTCAAAGTTTGTGGGCCGGCAAAATGGCTCAGTAGTTACGGCACTCCGCCCCCGACTTCTGTGAGGGAAGCAGGGTCGTCTCCAAGCATTCGTAACTCAGGGATGACATCCCTTCCTCGTACAGCGCTCGTACCAAAAAAAAACTAAAAAAACATCCAGAATTTTAAGTAGTCTGAGCTGGATCCTGTTAGGTGGCCCGGGGGAAAAATTGTTTTGCGAGTAAGTGCAGGTCACCCCGTGTGGCCTGTTCCCTCATTTCATCCTGACATGGCACATCCGTTTGGCAAGGGAGAGAGCGAGCGGATGAAAGCATGTATGGAGCATTAGGAGGACAGCGGATGAACGCGGCCCGGTTATGCTTTACATTCAGGCGTGCGTGTTCTCCACGTTTCAGGGCCGCACACGCCGCTCGCCCTCCCGTGCCTGGTTTTTCCAGTGGTCTGACAGTTCATTGGATAATAGTCAGCGTGTGTGTGCGAGACGGTGGGCGGTGGTCATAGCGGCCGGGGCCGGTGCAGGCCGTCAATGTCCGGAGTGAGCTGGGGGCAGTGGGTGGCCTTGGTGGGGGTCCAGTCTCCCAGGGAGGCCTGGGCCGCCTTGCGGTGAGCCAGGCGGTGGGTGATGGAGAAGCCGGCGTTGCCTTCCAGCTGTGAAAGCACCACCAGCACCTGCCTGCAGGGGGAGACAGAGAGCGGCGGGGAATGAAAACATGGAGCAGTTACAGTTCAAGGCCTCTGTAGCTTCAGTTAATTCAGGCAAAAAAAAAAAAAAAAAGCACACGGTGACCATTCTGAATACAAATGTGGTATTTTCATGCTGTGCATTGTGAAGTGAGGGACTGTATGTAAATGACTTGTCTGAGGAGGAGGGGCTAAATCCTTTATTTCATTTATAAAAAACCAAGACCCTCCCGAGCGTAATGTATAGTTTCTTCAGACCCCCCCCCCCCCGCCCCCTCTTTAATATATTTAAATAATATATTTATGGGAGAAAATACAGCCACTTTTGTTTTTTTTTATAAAGAGCTGCTGAATAAACAGTTGTTACAGTTAACTAAAGGGTGAATCAGGAATAGACAACAGCTCTATAGCTGCTGAGGGACTAGAGCGCACCAATACTTTCCCCCCCACTCCGTACTCTAATCAAATCAAAATGAATAGAAGTAGTTTGGTCTTTAAGTATGCCACTGATCTTGGACTGTGTATTAGCCACTCAGCAAAGCTATTTTGAGGAAGACAAGGTGCTCAGTCAGCACTCTAGAGTTTTTCTGTTTCGGTCTATTTAGAGAACAAGATGAGGCAACATGGCGACAGTTAGTCACACTTCCACAGTCTTAACGATATCTGGGTACCCCCCCCACTGAGAATCCGGAATATGATTACCAAGCTGCTCAATGTTTCTACCTGCGAACTGATTGTACAATAGCCAGTGAGTAAGAACATCGGGAGAATAAGCCTGCGATATTGCAGCAGGGTGAACTGACATAATCGTTGGATGAGAGGAAATGACATCAAAAGACACGGCGCTCATGCATGGTGACTTGTTACATTGTTTCCCATTATGTGTGGGACATAACTTCCAGGTGATAAGGCCGTAGATTCATTTAAATTTATGGCCGAAATGAGTGTGTACGCCTGAAACATCCACGCAGTAGATGTCCAAAGAACCTAAATTCAGATAAACCTAATGACGTGTGAACAACTCCACTCTGCTAACTTTCATCGGCGACTACTGTCAGGTCTTTACATCATTGGCTTGAATGTGAAGAGAACAATGGGGACCAACAGAAAACAAAGGCAGCTCTAACTGTGCTGAGACCAGCCGTAAGGTAGATTAAGAAATCCGGAGCGCTAATCCTCTGGGATCGCTGGTGTTTAAAGAAGTGTGGATGTGTGTACAGATACGATCGTCGTAAGGGCCAGATGTTTGCTGCACCTGCACCAAATGTTCCCAAATCATTTCATCTCTCCACGTTATTTATTTTCTGTGTGTGTGTGTGTGTGTGTGTGTGTGTGTGTGTACCTGTGCAGAGGCGGTACGCTGTCTATGGTCTTGAGGCTGCCGCGCGTGGACACCACATTGAAGCTGTCGGTGCAGTCGCAGGAGACGTGGAGGTAGTATTTGGGGTGGCGGTTCTCCACCACCACGATGAGCCCCGCCCAGCCGTGGGTCAGGTAGTAGCACGTCATGCCCTCGCGGCCCTGAGAGCGCACACACAAAAAAACACGCAGAAATGTGAGCAACAAAGACATTATCATATTTTGTGGCTGCAGTGCATTCTGGTCTATTGAGGCAGCAGAGAAAAGAGAAGCTAAAGTGCTTCCTACGGACCAGGAAGAGCATCCAGTAATCCCACCGCACCCAATATCTGTCCGCAACACATGTATTTGCTCACAACACAAAGAGCTCAAATTACTTATTCATA
This sequence comes from Melanostigma gelatinosum, assembly GCF_949748355.1. NCBI lineage: Eukaryota > Metazoa > Chordata > Actinopteri > Perciformes > Zoarcidae > Melanostigma > Melanostigma gelatinosum. Next base: position 7,157,008 of record NC_136654.1, on the reverse strand, counting down.
CAAAAATATTGTACTTCTTTTTTTTTTTTTTTTTAACATATTGTTCAAACACGACTGTTCGAGTAGCGGCTGTCATGCACTCGCTCGCGAGGTGCTTGGCCCACCTACTGTGAGCGGTGAATTGCTGGAGAGCTCGAGTGCTGAATGATTTAACAAAGACGATCTCAAGTGTTTAAAAAGCTCTGTCATCCTCGAAAACACCAGCCAACGTGACAGCACTTTCAGCAAAGAGCTGTTCAGGAGAGCCAGAACAATTTGCTTGCTTGGGTGTGAGCGTCTGTCTGTGTGTGTGTGTGTGTGTGTGTGCGTGTGTGTGTGTAGGTGAGACAGAGAGATGGGGGGGGAACAGAGACAAGTGAGCTTATTCTCTTGTTCACGTGTCTCACCTCATGTCTTTCGCCCTTGTTTTCCGTGAGGAGGATGATGGCGTCGGCCAGCGTGGTGGCCATCGCCTCCACCTGCTCCACCATCACCTGTCTGGAGCTGTAGATAGCGAGGATGTAGCCGGGGAAGTCTTGGCTGGGCCGCCGCGCTGCCCCGCTGGTAGGACTGGAGACTGCAGCACAGAGACAGGCTTCAAGGTGAGCGCATACCACTGTATCGTGAACGGGGTTCACGGGTCTGGATGAACCGAGCGACAAAAGCAGCGCTCGTGCGCGTTGCGTCTGTAACACCTACCGGGCGTGGGCGGACCTCCCGTCCCGCTGACGTTCATCTGCCAGTGGTTGAAGGCGCAGCAGACGACGGCGTACTCCCCCGGCTCCAGCATCACGTCGCAGCCGACGAACTTCTTCACCGCCCGCTTGCTGTGGGCCAGCAGGCGGCCCAGGGTCAGCTTGTTGCCGCTGCCGAAGGAGGCACGGAACACCATGATGCACAGGTCCAGCAGGTGGCTGTCGGCTGTGTCTGAACGCCTGCACGGGGGGGGACGGACAAACGGGTTAGCTCAAAAAAAAAAAAAAAAGGTGGGGAGGAAAAGGACTAAAACACACGCTGATGGCCGTCCTATTTTACCTGCTTCCCTCCTGGAAGAGAGCGAACTCCAGCGCCGTCCTCTCCAGCACGGTGAGGGCTGTGACGGTGACCGGCCCGCTGGCCTTGCTGGGGAAGCAGCCCTGCAGCCTCACCTCCTGCCAGTCTGAGTGGATCTTACAGATGTCCACCGAGTCAAAGTACCTGTGGGAGGATAGAGACGTTTCTTTACTGCAACAGTATATACAGCATCAACAGACAAGTGTTGCGTAAGGACCTGCTCTCGTGAGATGGAGACAGTTTGACCGGCTGCTCTTCCGGGTCTATTTGTGCGCATCACAAGGAACACTTTGCCTCTGAGGGTGCTGCGGTGCAAACACCATTTACCTCGCTAACACATCAGACCTTCTTCTTCAAAAGACTGAGGCCCCGAGAGACTCTTCCTCGCTTTCAGTCTGTTTTTTTCATGGTTTCATCACTTCCTAACCTCGCACTGACAACTGTCTCTCGGCTTACTTTTGCCTTCATGACAATCGGGAAGGAGAGATGGGGACACGCTGAATCACGAGATATAAATATGTCTCGTTTTCATTCTGATGTGTTTTTAACAGTCGACATCAGCACTGTGTCAGCCACGTTGATCCCCCTGGACTTCCTGCAACTCTTATTTTGTTAGACACGAGGGACATGAATAAGAGCCCGACACACACATGGTTTATCTTCAGGCGGGCCTACGAACGCCCATTGATCAGATGTTCGCTGACGGGGAGAGAAAAACTTTTCTCAGGGAAGTGCGGTCCGGGACACGAGAGCACTTTTTGTTGGTGTTCGAATTCTCTTCTAACTTTTGAATCATTTTTTAACATTATGTTTCAGTCAGTTATGTTTGAGTGCAGTCCAAGGCAACAACTCCCTATTATGTTTCAGAGTACTTTTCAATCAAGCTGTTACAGGCAACAGTGTTTACTGAGCAGTCGATCCTCGATGCTCTGTGTGATTGAGTGACATGATTCATCTAATATGACAGAAAAGAAAACGCTCACAGCCATTACAAGCACAAACCTCTGCCTGTCAAGTCCCTGGCAACCGAAGTAACAAACACATACAGTTCCATAACAACACCGCTGTGTGTGTGTGTGTGTGGGAACCAGTGTATGATGCACAAAACAAATACAATGTACTAAAAGACAAAACAACGCCGTCATTCCGTTCGGCGTCAATCTCTTAATCACTTTCATCACATTACGGGCGTCCATCACGGCACCATTAAAGGGCATTTTCAAGAGTTATTATTCACCTGTATTCAGTTAACAAAAGATTTGGCATTTGCTGAACAGCTGGTGCCGGGTAGATCTTTCCCTGGGATAAATCCTCACAGGTGTTCATGAATTTTACATTTGTAACAGTGGTGTGTTTGGAATAAACACAGGAAGTGTAGCGTTAGCAGCCACAGCCACCGTGGCTCAAATTACTGGCAGCGTGTGGGCGCGGCGGTTGACTGCGTAGCCACTTTAGCGGTTAAGCGTAGACTCTAGAGCAGGGGTCTCAAACTCCCGGCCCGCGGGCCGAATCCAGCCCCCAACGTCATTTTATGTGGCCCGCGAATCCGCCAGCAAAACAAAATAAATAGTAAAAAAATCTTTTTTTTTTACTTTTTCTTTTTTTAATTAGACTTGATAATAAAAATATCCCCATAGTCGAAGTTATGAGATATAAAGTCATAACTATGATAGAAAGTCATAATTCTGAGATTGAAAGTCAAAATGATGAGATTGAAAGTCAAAATGATGAGATTGAAAGTCAAAATGATGAGATTTACACAGTCATAGAAGCAGCTCTTTGGCTGGTTACTGTACATTTGACATGGAAATGTATTGTGAGTACATTGAAGACTACTTTAAACTGTGAATGCAGAGAGTTATTTAACAATATGTTACGAGTAGTTACATTTACAACCGGCCCTTTGTGGGCGACCATGATGCTGATGTGGCCCGGAGTGAAAATGAGTTTGAGACCCCTGCTCTAGAGGCTACTTTGAACTACTTTATGAGACGATCCCCATGTGGATTAAAGATTTTTTTCATTATGGTTGCATCTGTCCTGGTAAACAACCGACCAACACTGGTTCTCAGAGGGATGAGATGTACACAAACACCACTAAAATAGTAAACAGAATCTCCCCGTAAACGTGGTCCTTACTTTATAAAGTCGCTGTACTCCATCCAGAAGACACCCTCGCTGCTGCCGTGAGCCATCAGCTCGTGGCGCAGGTGCTGCGGCCATTCTGTCCACTCGTCCGACCAGCTGCCGTTCCACGAGAAGCGACCCCACGGGTTACGCAGCCGCAACAACCTGAAGCCAAGTTAGGGGGGAGGAGGGGGAGGAGGAGGAGGAGGAGGAGGAGGAGATGGATGGATGGAGAGGAAGAGCCAATTGTAGGATCAGCTTTCAGTCAACGCAGTATCCCCCATCTCGGCTCCCCTTCATGGACCATTGCCTACTTTTTAACAACCCATTTCATTTTACTGCATCCTCCCTACAGTGAGAAACGTAGGAGGGATAATGGACAACCGTATTGGAGAGTCCCCTCTTTCCGTGCAGGTGAGCGGCTGTTTACAAGCTGCTTTTCATCCCCTCCGGCTCCGAGCAAGAGGACTCCAACTCATTTTTCGATCGAGGGCTTGTGGCCCAATCTTCCACTCGGATTGCTCTATGGCAGTAAATTAAAGTGTTTGTGTGGGACTCTTGAGCAAATTACTGGGATTTACGGCTCCTCTCAAGCTCCTCTCGCTGGTAGGACAGAGGATCCCTCCGTTGTGTTGACTCACGATGCTGCTCACACTGAGCTGGTGTGCACCTGTTGGCCTCCGCCCCATTTACCTACGAGTCATTCAAGCACCTCTGTTCAATCCATTCTTATTTATGCTTATTTATGATGCTTATTTATGAATATACTCTTATTTAATGAGTGAACAATCTTTAAGACATGAAACAGACCCGCAAGAACAGATTTTATGATTCATTGGTTTCCACTATGAAATCTACAACAGTCATAAAGGAGAGATAGAGAAGGAAAAAGGAGGAGTTAGAGGAAAAGTTTCTTAGATGAGCGTTCTTATTCCCATTTCAAACATTTCTCTTCATGATATCCTCAAGATTAGTTACCACAGACACATAGCACTCTGCGGATCATGTTATGAATTAATATGTTGATGTTATGGCCTCCAGTTTTAATATTCAAATGATGTTTTGTCTTCCCATTAAGTATTTAAATACTACAATACCCATGAGCCTTAGCCGGCGTTGGGGAGAAGCGAGAGGGAATTCAAATCTCTTGTTTGTCTCTGCTGTGAACAAAATAGGAATCCCTTTGTTGCTGGATTCACCCAAAATCTAAAATAAATTGAATTAATTGCAAACTGCACTGTGGGAGTGTTGGTTAATTTCTCACCTCACGGTGTTATTTTTTGTACTTTCAACTTTGTAAATCAAGGAACCGGATGTTTTCCAGCGTAGTTGTTAATCTTTTGATGAAAGAAGAAGAGAGAGAGAGAGAGAGAGAGAGAGAGAGAAAGCGAGAGACTATCCCTCTAGTTCACATGGCTTCATACCTGTAACCCTGAACATCTCGTACGTCCAGGATGGAATAGGCGTGTCGAGGCCGCAGACCCAGAGACTCATAGACAACGTCGTCCACCTTCATGTTGCCTCCTCCACAAGACGCACCCATCAGAAACCTGACATGAGATTCACAACGTTTGCAAAGCATTCCCTTATTCCATTTATTTCCTGTAACAAAGATAACTAAAAGGGTCAGAAACAACTCCACCTTTCGAGCTTCTTCTGCTTTTGCATAGCTAATTACGTTAATGAATCATTTACTTGTACAGAGTTACAGACAAACAACAGAAAAACAAATATCCCCGTCAATCTGTTTTCAATCTGTGACTGCTGCTCCCTCTCCGCTGATGCAGCTCGTCTCCGTTTAGTGAAATACACCAATGGTGTCGTGTTTTTCCGGGCTGTTCCCCCTTTGTGACATATGGAATAATCCTGCAGGTTGTTCTGACAGATGGACCTGCAGTTTGGCCACAGATGATTTGGAGTTGTGCTAGCTGCCTCATGCTGCTTTGAAAGCTCACATATCAAAGCGCTGAGTAGCAAAGCTCTTCTATTTGTAACACATGCCGCTAATTGGCACTCAGCTCCTTTGTCGTTTTGAAACACCTCAGTGTTTGAGGTTGTGATTAGAGAACGTTGATCCGCTGATTTTCCACGGAGATGTTTTGGTATTTATCATTTTGTCTGTGCTGTACCAGGACAATCTATTGTAGGTGTGTGTATTCAGCTATTCATCAGGGACACGGTGGAGAATTAGTGAAAAGCAAAGCCAACAAGGACAATGTTCCTTCCCGCCCTAATTCCACCAAAACTCCCCCCCCCCCCCCCGCTCCCTCTCTTACCCAGCCTCCTTGGAGCTGAGCATCTTGGCCCAGATGAGGTCGGTGTCGATGGGCTCCTCCCGAGGGTTGGTGGAGCTGACCTGCAGCATCAGGGAGTCACAGGGGGCCCCCGTCAGCGTGGCCAGGCCCTCGATGGCGCGCCCCGCCTGCAGGGCAAAGTAGGAGCCGTGGAGTTTGGCCAGGGCCTTCTCAATCAGCGCCACCCACAGCTGCTTCCTCTGGGCCTGGAACGACAGGGGGGGGGGGGGGGAGGAGGAAATATTTAGTGGCGAGTATTGCTCACTAAATTGCTCACAGTATTGCGTTTGCTGTGGGGCTCGTTTTGAGGTGTTGGCTCTGAGCCTGTTGGCTGTGATTCAAATGTTTCAAGGTTTATGAACAAGGTCTTATTTATGCTTTATCTTATTCTTTCATATCATCACCACACATCTCTTAACATTTTGTTTGTGTGCCTGGATGTGTGTGTGCTTTATTTGTTGCACTACGCAATACTACCATTCGTCCTGTAATTGACTGTTGATGAATTAAGACCTCCAGGTGTAATCCTCCTCTGCCTGGATCCTTTGAGACATAGCTATTAAATTAGCTTGAACTTCCATGAAGAAATTAATACACTGATGCAAGGCTGCGACTCCATCAATCAGCTCATTATGAGTGCCCAGAACGAGCACAGGGGAACCTATGAATGCCCTGCTTACGACTTACTAATCAAAGAGGATATATGTCAACCAAAGAGACACTTCCTCTGTCCGTGACATTAATCGTGCATCTTGTTCACTGAATATCTATGAGTGTCTGTCTTCCCCATCCCTTACTTCCTTTCCTAGATCCCTCCCCTCCAGGGCTTCCCACATCCCTCTCTCGGTTCCTGACCTGGGAGAAGAGGAGGTAGCCGTAGTCGTCGCAGGGCAGCATGTCGTCCACCAGCACCGTCGTCCACGTCCCGTCTTTACACAACCGCACCTGGTAGGCGCCCTCTGTGCAGATCGTCCTGGTGATCATCACCCGCTCCACCAGCTCCGGGCGCTCCGCCAGCACCGCCAGCGCACTCAGGAACCTGGAGAGGGAACAGAAACTCGATGAGTCGGAAAAAAAGAAACCGTCGGATCGGGACAGACGGACGGGTGAATGAGAGGATGTGACTGAAACAAAGCGGAATTGAGCGGCGGAAACAAAAGGGAGACCAAACATAAACGATCGGCTGATCGTGACGGAAAGCTGGACGGCTGAACGCATCCCTGCTTTAGTCGGGAAGACGGGCGGGGATAAGGAATGCCTTGAAAATCAATCACATGTGATGAGTGAAGCTTCTATGCCTTCTGGTTACCTATCCATTACTGTTAATTCCCCCCGCAGCAAAGACAAACTGGCTCGCCTCCGCTAATTAGCTTGCAAGAGAAATGAGTGAATCAATAAAAAAAATCGGGATACATCAGAAAATGCTAATTCCTCACAAAAGAGAAGCGCGGCTGGGGACGCAAGGATCCAACTTAAAAGGAATATATTTTAAAGTGAACATTCTGAAAGTGTGGAAAGAGATCACACAATATGATGAAATGGCTACAAACAGTGGAGGTTTTGGGACAATGAGCTAAAAATACTTCTCCTGGTACGCATCCTGACTCGCTTTATCACTTGTGTAAGTGGTAGCGCTGCCACTACATCCGCAGATGAAAGATGAAAGTAATATCCCTTTCAGCCCGGCTGCCGGCTGTTGATGTCAGTGAAGCAGCCTTTAAAGACCGTTTGTGTGGGGTTTGGAAATGTGTACAATTATCCCATCCGTTCAAGTGGCAGCCGAGTGAGGCCGATCAGCACGTCCAGCGGCTGGTGAAAAACCAATCGGCTGCATAGAATCAAATAAAAATCCAATTAGGCGTGTCATAATGTGACTCTAATGTCAGCTTGTACTCAAGGACAAGGGTGACTGGCACTACTGCTGTCATCGGCTGGCTGAGGGGAGCCGGGTTGTTTGCTGGTTTATTAGGACAGTGTCCTATTGTGTGTGTGTGTGTGTGTGTGTGTATGAGCGAGAGAGAGAGCGAGAGAGAGCGAGAGCGAGAGAGAGAGAGAGAGAGAGTGTGTGAGTTAGAGAGATGAATTAGGGTTACATCCTTTCGCAAGTGAGATGATTTGGCTCTGGGAAGAGTTATATTTTCATAAGCTGCATGTGCTGGAGATGAAGCGAAAAGCTGTATTGGGACAACTTTGTGACTGTTTATTGTTGTGTGTGGAGGAAGATGGTGAATGGTCACACACACACACACACACACACACACACACACCGCCCCCCCCTAAAGGACACAGAACAAGGACGGGGCGATAAAGCATGTGTCCAGACTCACATCTGCGTGAATAATCTCCTTGTCAGGTGCATCTGTACATCTGTCTAACTACGCCCTGCTCCCTCTTTCATTTAATGCTTGTCTTCTTTTTCTATTTTTCCCTGCCTCCCAATTTTTCAGTTTATCGCTCTCCGCTTCTTCACTTTTTGTTTCGCTGCCTCTCAGTCACCGTCTGCCTCTCCCTCTCTCTGCAAGCATCATCTGAACCCGACATGAAATACTATCCGTTTTGTATTCCTCTGACCTTTCCCAGGTACTGAACGGAATGAAAATTGTTCCTTTACTTTGGGGCTCTTTGGCTATTCGTGTGTCTCCTTCTTTTCAAAATCTTTACGTAAATGTGTCTGATTGTCATCTACGCTGACTAGTGTCCCGTGCGGTTTCCCGACAGCTCACCAGCAGTTTCCGAGCAGGCCCTGCAGGATGTCGGAGGGCCGCGGCGTGCGGAAGACGGACCACTTGACGCCCCGGTCTTTGAAGTTGCTGCAGTTGATCTCGTGTGGGCGGAGCCACTTTTTGATGCGCTGCTGGACGCTGTCGCCCTCGGGGAAGCCCACGGAGCGAGGTCCCGGGGGGAAACTGTCGTCCACGAAGTTCACGGTGTTCTGGGACGAGAGGGAGACGTCGGGAGGGGGGGGGTGGAGAGGAAAAAAGTGAGAGAGGGAGACAAAAGGGGGTGAGACGACTGAACCCGTTCAAATGTGAACTCGCATTTAAAATAGATTCGAAAAAAACAGTCACTTGTTAGGAGACAACAGCTTACTTTAAAATCATTCCCAAAGGAGTTGACGAGAGCGCATCAAAAATAAAGCTTTTCAAACACATAACACAAGCCTGAAGGACACTTTTGAGCAGCAACTGTTAATCTCCTCCCTGCATTTCTAAAACAACATATTGTGCAGGTGGAGGATGATTAATATGGGACACTACAGGCAGCCACACGAGCCCTAGATTCGGGGTGGAGCAAGGACAAACTACTGCCGCCCGCATTCAGTCGTGTGGCGGGAGGAATTACTTCCGCAGAGTGGCGTCACACGTCCAAGTGGGTCGCCGTGTAGCAGCCAGGATACAGAACACGAATGCAAATCACTTTCAAACGCTTCATACGCTTTGCATGGCACACCCCCCCCCCCCCACGGAGCAAAAAGCACTTGAAATGACACACTGAATTTTAACACTTTTAGAAATAGTGTGGCTGACTCTCTACTGTACAGAAGACCCGGACTACATGGATACATTAAAGGACACCCAATCTGACACACGATCTGCCTGCCTTAAACTCTCCTGTACACACACACACACGCACACACCTGAGAGGGCCGACAGCCACACACACACACATGCAAAACCTATCCGGTTTCCTGTTTGCGGTGTGAGAAGTGGGCTCGGGCCAGTCGTGTTGCGAGGGCTGAAGGGGGGGGATGTGATGCGGCCGGCCCGCTGCTGGCTCACAGCGAAGCTAATTGATTGGCCGCCATCCCCACAATCCAATTCTGTGGTTCTGGAGGCAGCACTAGCTACCAGACAGAATCACCTCACCGCCCCACCCATCCGAGGTCTCCATGTTAGCTTCCCGATTCTGTGGCTCACTGGCTTATGTGTGACCCTCGTGCTGGCTTTTTTTTATTGTATGGGCTTAGGGGCCACTGTGGATTTAGCACAGAGAGCTTTGGCCCTGGACACATACAGAGACTAAACTGCTCCAAACAAGCACAGAGAGATGTATACTGCATTCTAGTCTGAGGTATTAAAGTAGCGTCATCATTTGGGAAGGTAAGATGATGCATTTAAGAAGTCTGTTAGTTGTGGTGGATAGATACAGGTTAGCTCCAATAGCATGTCAGCATCCCAAGAAGGTACTGAGCATCGTGTGGAGAGCCTGCACATGCTGCAGTTAGCCTTTTCACCTCTGGGTGGTATATGTGCATCATGGTTTTATGAGCTTTTGACTTTATACTTCTATGCATTAATAATAGGAAGAAGAAAAAGGAGAGAAGAAGAAGGAGATGAGATCAGACTCTATTGGCTGATTCAAACTAAAATTCTTTAATTTTCTAAGCAGTCCATCACAACGAAGCAGATAGATAAAATATACGAGCAGTGATGAAAATATAAAGCAGAGTATGTAAAATGGGATATGCCTTTATGAAATAACATCAGTACCAACGGGGAAGCTGACAGGAGGATGAGTATCATTCGCGTACGTTCAGGTTGCCGTGTTGTGACGTATGTCGGGCGTAAGTCTAGCCGTCTGTCCTCCTCCGGTGAGCCCGGTGCTGCTGTCTCTGATTCTATCACTGGGGCTCACGCCAGCATGCAAACCAGACCAGTCAGCAATCAGCCAATTCCGATGCAGAGCTCAGAAAAAAAACCTGCTGGTGCCTTCCTGCCATCTCCCAGACCACACAGAGCCGGCATATATCTATGAGTTACAGACAAACTATTGATCTCTGAGAATGTGTTGACAAGGAACTATAGAGCTGGAGAAGTGCCACACATATTAAACCAGAAAACAAAAGCGTCCCAGAACAGCCTGGTACGTACAACACAGGCTGCCGTCAGAACTCACAATCCAACATGCAAGACCTGAACCACGGGGGGAAATCTTGTGTGGCAAAAATTCAAGCAACAAGTAAAGAGTCTTAAGAGGGGAAATGAAACAAATCAAAGTCAATCTGTTGCCATGTCGCGTCTTTTTGTTGCTCCCCAAGAGGGTGGCATGGAGAGGCAACAGAGGAACCAGCTTCAGCCACGCTGGGCTTTACAGTTCACAAGCGGCGCTGATGGCTGTTAGGAGCGTTTACTTGTCTGGCACAGTGAGTAAGCGGACACGCTCTGGGGCTCTGGCACTCACACACACACACACACCTCGCTCAGAAAACCAATCAAGGAGAGTAGAGAGCAAGGAGCCAGAAGAAACAAACCGTGAAGAGAGAATAATATTTCTTACACTACGGCTCCAGCCCTTGTTGTGGTCTCTACCATCGTTCTTGTAATGTTTACAGTGTACGTTATCAGCAACACCATCTGCTATAATCTAGAAAGAAAATCTGAGCTAAACTAAAGAAAACGAAGAAAAAACACAACCATGAAACTGTCACTGTATTCGTAGACTGCAACACGCCGTGTAGCAGGGTGAACCAGAAGGCTTTAAATCATTACCAAATCTTCAATACTGGTGTTTTGGTGCAGGCAAAACAGTTAACGCCTGGGCAGTGATGGATCCGCTTGCCCCCCCCCCCCCGCTCATCTCTCTGACCCCTAAAACCGAGCAGCAGCACTTGATGCTGTTAGTGATTGTGTTCGTTACTCTCCTCGCTCCTCTCCTCCAGCTCTGCTTCTAAAAATAGGCCATCCCGTGTCACCTTAGCACGTACGTACACACACACACACACACACACATACACACACAGAGGAGAATTGAGTGCAGTCGTGTGGAGAGGGTGGGATGGGGGTGGAAGGGGTGCGGTGGGTGGCAAGGGGAAAAGCATATTTTCAGATATTAGCAGACTGGAGGAGGAAAAAAATAAAACGGGATGAGCGCGCGAGGATAGATGTGTTGGAGGGAGACGGGATAAAAAGGAGATGAAGACGGGGAAAGCACTTTGAAGAGCGCAGAGGGGCAGAGCTCGAGAGAGCGAGGCCTAAAATACTTGTGGGTGAAAATGAAAGACGGTAAAAGAAAGACTTGCTTAAATGTTGATCTTAAATTGGGAAAAGAGGAAGGAGAAGTTGGGGAGGAGGGATCTGTGGAGTCCTTCCTTCCCTCCCACGCTCGCAGCCACGAGACCAAAGGAGCCATTAATAATGCATTCTGAAGCACACTTGGTGATATTGTAAACATGGTGTGAGAGGTGGCGTGCCGCTGTAGTAAAAGGAGCACAGCACAACACAACCAATTCAATTCAGAGAACAGAAGCCCGCCATCGAACCAATCAAGTTTCCTTCATCACGGTTGCTAGGAGAGACATATCGGTGCCTCCGAACAGCTGTGACACTGTGACCAATCAGGGCTCATGAAATGCCACGATTGATCTGAAACGCTTCCTGATCCTGATGCTGATTAAATGCAGATGTGCTCGAGCGTGTAAAAAAGCGCATCATTATTTTAGGTTGTTACGACTACAGACGAGCCCGTAATTACACGAGCATGATTACGTTTTGCTCCCGAAAGAGAAGAAAAACACTTAATAATTAACTTTGTGACATCTGACATTCGTGCAGCTTCATGAAAATGTTCTGTTTCACGATGTATATTGATTGAAATAAAGGAGGATGCTGTCTCGTTTCAAACGAAGCTCAGTTAATGACTTTGCAGAATTGATGCAGTCACGTTCACATTAAAAGGGAAATTACATTCTGGATGATAAAAATGTTTTTTAATCTTTTACAGAAAGGTCTGCTTTCATACAGTAAGATGGTGTTGCGTTAAGCAGTCTTATATTTTCCAAAGTAAAACCCCACAAAGTCTAATCAGTGGACAACAGACAATGGACTCACTGAAACGTGAGTTGCACTTCTGAAACACACTTCTGATATCCTGAATCTGAATGCAGCGGAGTGACTTGGCTTGACGGTATGATACACTCTGTGTCTGCAGCTCCTTTTCAAGAGTCAACCCGCTGGCCGTTTAAAAGTCAGCTAACGAAGCGAGTGCAAACAGAGGCGATGACACAGCCTATTAGCATTTCTCTGAAATTAGAGAGATTGAGGGAGTGGGAACAATGCCAGAGACCGAACAAAAAAAGGAGGAATTACAATGAGGGAGCTGTGCTCTGAAAGGCAATGTGCACCCTGCGACGCATCGCACATCGACATGAGCAGATTGCTCGGGCGGGTCAAGGAAGCCTCAACGAAATGTAAAGAAATAACTTTAAAAAAAGGGATAAAGTAGCTTATAAGATCTCGGTGTTGTGTTTGCCAGCTGCAACAGATCTCTCTCTTACCTCTCTGCAGAAGGTGACTATGTTCTCCAAAAGCTCCTTGGCCTCGCCCTCATCGTTTCGCCGACGGGCCTCCACATGCATGCTCTCCCGCCTCTTCAGAGGCTTCGCCACCTTGCGCAGGGTGAGGTACTGCTGCGGTGTGTGGCACGCCGCGCAGTTCTTGGCCTTAATGTCATTGAGCAGCGTACATGCCGGGCAGCTCCACTGCCCCGCCTTCTCCTGAAGGCTCGACGAGATGGAGGAGGAAGAGGAGCTAGATGAAGCAATAGCAGAGGAGGAGGGAGGGTAGCCCCGGGCCTGCTTCCTTGGTTTGTGACCCGAGGAGGACGAGGAGGGCGTGCAGGAGCACGATGCAGCGGCGCCTCCGCAGTGTGCACAGCAGCGGGGCAGCGCCACCTGCTGCTCCTGAAAGCCATGCAGCTTGGAAGAGCCGCAGGCCGAGCACTTGGGTGCCCCCGTGGGGTTGCGCAGCGTGCACTTGGAGCAGGCCCACGTGCTAAAGTCCGGGCTGGAGGGGCTGGCTGGGGTGAATCGCACCGTCTCGCAGCCCACCAGGTCAATGAGGTCGGCACCGACCCTCGACGAGCAGCAGGTGTCGCACTTGGATGAACTCCCGGTGTTGGGCAACGAGCAGCCGGGGCACTTCCAGGTGGGGGCGACTGAGGAGGCAACGGGGAGGTGGGGGGTCAGAGGGTGGTGCGGAGGAACGTCTTCCTCCAAGATACTGAGGCGCTTGCTGGGGTAAGAAGGTTCCTGGGGTTGGGCGTGTTTGGGCTTGGCCGGCCGCTGTGGGCCCGGCTGGGGTGGCACACTGGCTGCTGACGGGGAGGTGGGGCTGGGGGTGTTGGCGCCCGGGTTCGGGGGTCGCCCCGGAGGGGGCACCTCTCTCCTGCTGCGAGGCACGGGGTTGTTTTGGAGGGAGGAGAAGGAAGCAAAGGGGGAGGAGAGGGTCTGCGAGGGGACATGCGGAGGCTCTTGTGGATCACAGGGAGGGGCGGGAGGAGAGTCGTCCGTCAGGTCTATGAGGAGCGGGGCAGCCCCTGCAGTGTGAACGGGAAACCCCAGCACGGGAGTGCGTACCTCGGGGACCACCAGTGCCTCGGGGGGGATTTTAGGTAAAGACAGTTTCCTGGGCCCACCGCAGGCCGAGCACGACAGCGCAACAGGCGTGTTGTGAAGCGTGCAGCGCGGGCACGCCCAGCCCGAGTGATGCACCTCCAGGCCGCACACCTCCCCGTTGCTCTCGGACCGTCGCAGCACCTCCTCCATGGCTGGGTGCTGTCCTTGGGGCTCGAGCAGAACCGGCGGGGCCGAGGGTTCGACCGGGGCCGGGGCCGGCGGGAGCCCGTTGGCAGTAGCAGGTATGGTGGTCATGGGGGGCATGTGCGTGGCCGCGGACGGCCCGAAGCCGCAGACGGTGCAGGCTCCAGATCCCTGAGCATTGTTGAGGGTACAGCGGGGACAGGCCCAGCGGTGCTCCTCGGTGCTGCTCAGCCGGAGGATCTGGTTGAGGTCGGGTTTCTGGCGCGGCGCCTCGCAGATGGAGCAGCGAGGCGTTGCGCCGCCATTCAGGAAGGTGCAGCGTCCACACGACCAGTCGCCACCTCGCACCGCCGCTGCCATGGAGCCGGGAGAGTGAGAGTGGCTGGAAAACAGAAAACAGTGGCTCAAAAACAAATCCCGCAACCACGTGAGTCAGCAATACATTCTGCCATGCAACTGTAACCGCTTAGCAATAACGCACATTCACTAATATGCTGTGCCATGTTTAAAAGGAAGTGAGACGCCAACCTGAGGAAGCCAGAGAACGAATAAATGCTCCCAGTCAACTAAGGGGGATTATCTCAAAAAGGAAGAGAGCACAGCAAAATATCAGAGACTGCAAGAGGAGGAGAGACGGGCAGAATTAGAAAAGAATAATATAATGTGAGAGGGAAAGATTAGCCAGTGCAGGGGGAAAAATCAAATCTCCCTCCTGGGGGGCTCGGAGGGCAGTAAATCCATAAACAATGGCCATATGATTAGAGTCAGTGAGACAAGCACATAGAGAGGAGGAGCTACAGGAGAGGAGGAGCTACAGGAGAGGAGGCTGAATACCAAGGACAGCGTTCCCTTCGGTCCTCCTGACTGACAACACGAGGGATCTCCTCCACTTCACATGAGCGCTTCTCTCCCCTAAATGCAGGGTAGATGGGGGCAACTTAAGGGTCGTGTCAATCCTTTCCGAATGAATGAAGATCATTCTGGCAAATCATCCACACTCACAATATAAAAGAAACCATCAACATCTATTACAGGACTTCTGTGGTGCCGGAGGAACATGTGAGGAGAGGAGAATAAATCCAGTTTAGAATGTTTTGATTCCGAAGCATTTTATCCGTCATATCCTGCTCCTACACATAATGGATTGACTTGTAACAGTTCATTCTGTGGGCCTGCAGTTCAGTCAATCTGACTTATTGACAGTGGGTATATTAGGGACACACAGTTGGATACCTCCAGAGAGCAATGGGGGGGGTTATTGGAGAGGGACGGCCTCGAGGGACGGACGGGGCCGCTGCCTGGACAAGCCCCATAAATGTCACCGTCATTCAAGCTGCTCATGCGTGAACGCCAACACGGAGATGGTAATGTGGGAATTGTCGGGCGGTGTGGTGCCGAGAGCTGGACTCCTGCGATGCTCTTCGCATTGATGGCCGGGGCAAAGATGTTGCCCGCAAAATGGCCGCGCGGGGGGGGGGGCTTGTAGATCTGTCCCTTGTTGTTATATTTTAGTCGGAGAGAGAGAACAATGCCCAAATCTAAAGCTGCTAAGTTTGTTTCTTGGCATTTTTTGTAAAAGTCTAGACTCCCTGAGGAACCAGCCTATTTTTTTCCCACATGAAAAAACATATTCTGATAATCCTTCATGTTTTCACATTAGGGCATGGTGGGAAAAAACAACAACCTCACAGTGAATATGACGTTTTAATTCCACTGATGAAGTACGACTGCCGGTTGGCTGGGCTGTGTCCTGCTAATTGGCCTTAGTTCAACTCCATTAAACCATTTCAAACCAGGCGAATCCTCAGAACCCGGGGGAACCTCTTAGAACACCTCCCAGCACACTGTCCTCACCTCTCGTCATCGCTCTTCCCTAAGGGAAGGAGGGAGACGACAGCAGGGGCTCTCTGGGTGTCTTTGTGTGTCCTTGCCGCTGGCTGTGTGTATGCAGACATGTAGCTGCATCCATTTGTAGACGTAGCATAGTTGCTTGTTATAATGTCAAACTATATTTGAGCCTTAGAGTGTGTGTGTGTGTGTGTGAGTGCCCAGGGTAGCAGAAAGCAGAAGTCCCGATGCTTCATGTGAGGAGCCATTAGCACTGCATTCACTCCAACACAAACCAGGACCCGCTGTGTGAGGAGGAAACTCAGTCTGCCAACGACAACAATAAGCAAAACCAGGAAAACACCTTTTTCATCAAGACACACAAACACTGGTAAATCAGCACCCGGCTCTTTGTTTTTCTTCGTCTTTCACCC
Organism: Melanostigma gelatinosum; assembly: GCF_949748355.1. Lineage (NCBI taxonomy): Eukaryota > Metazoa > Chordata > Actinopteri > Perciformes > Zoarcidae > Melanostigma > Melanostigma gelatinosum. The sequence continues at coordinate 7,140,758 of NC_136654.1, read as the reverse complement.
CCCCCCCCCCTCCCCCTCTGGTAGCTATGCAATATTACTAGTGTTCATAACCTTAAACATTACCAGTATCAGTCACTGAGTAAAGATATTTCCTGAAAACATGAATTACTATGCCCTGAGAATATTCCATCCATCCCCACACGACCATGTGCTGTGTCCTCATACTACGACACATCCCCGGTTCAGCTGACCGTGGGTGAAGTAAGCGGTGACCCCCGTGCCAGCAGTGATGGCACTCGTTCACACCATGCTTAACCCTTCAGAGTCCGGCCTATCCGAGGGCCGCAAACATCGCGACGACTACGACGGCAGCAAGTGTCAACACCTCGTGTGTGATGACAGGTTCTTCCCTGTGGCCATTTTCATAACTGTCAGGCCCTCTTTCGTCTCACGCGAGAGAGCAAAGCCGCCCTATCAACCGCACGGATGCACTGTTGGAGGAATCGATTTGCTTCTCGGTGGAGTGCAAGCATCGCAATTTCATTCATGTCTGCAGCAGCCGAGGAACGAGCTTTTCATTGGAGCGATCAGCCTCGCAATCATCTTCTCTGATCTCGTTATTATCCCTCGTAAGCACGACACACGTAAGTTACACATGACGAACAGCTACTGTACAACAGATATTCTGGCGACCAATTAAAAGGATGTATTATGAGTGCACACACACCTTTGTATGCACAGTACATGCCTGCGGCGGACGAGGGACCCACTGCAGCCTGTGGTTTCTGAAGCCGACTTAAAAGGATGCTTTGCGTGTACATGCTCCATGAGTGAGTACAAACACACACACACACACTCACAAACCTTTTGTCCTTGGCCCGGTGCTCAGTGGAGAGTGGAGCTGCACTAAAAGTGCCCACTTCAGCTCCTCAGTGTTGCAGACCTGGGCGAGTAGCCAATAGCTTACAGCGTGGAAAGAGAGAGAGAGCGAGCAAGAGAGCTCACCTCTGAATGCAGCCCGCTGCCCATAAAGTACCTGCTCCTGGTCTAAATGAATTAAAGTAAGAGCATCGACAGCTTTCCAATGCATCGCTGGCTGGAAGGCAATCATGGAGCACTTCAGCAGACCATCACAAGGCACGAGAGCCCGACAACGCTCAGTGAAAACAAGCAAACGGGTAACAAAAAAATAAAAAGTTTAAGTAACTGCCACAACTGAGGCACCTGCAAGGACATCTTCATAGAAAAGCAGGGATGCTCGTGTGTGTGCGGGCCACCTACGACCGGCTGCTTGGATTCATTCCTAAACGCGGTTGTGAGATCAAGTGAACCGAGTCTCGCCAGCTTCTCCCTGCGTCGCTGTGAGACATTTGGCCTCTGTGCGACAGTCATTAGCGCAGCCGTTCCGAGGGCTGGCCCCGAGCCCAGGGCCCCGAGGGGGGGGGGGGGGGGGAGCCATTGGCCACTGGAGGCAGAGTGCATCTTCTTTACACACTCAACACTAGGGCTGGGCGATATGGCCTAAAAATAAAATCTCCGATTTTTTTACAAAAAATCCGATTCACGATTTAAATCGATTTTTTCCCCCACAAATTTTTGCAGATGACAGAAGCTGTTGAAAACAATTTTTTATTTTATTTTGTGATGATTTTCCCTCGTAGGTTGATAAAAATAAAGTGCAAACAAAACCTGAACATTGTAGAAAGGTGCCTGTAGTATACAAAAAGTATTTGGTCACTCTTTTGTTTGCCTGAATCATTTAAATATAAAATTAAATTAAAGATAACATTAAATGGCATTAAATAGTAGCCTTCCATTGTAAACAACTGTGCAAATGTAACTTTTGACAGTAAGCTTTTCTAACTGAATACACTGATACAAACACAGCATGAAATAAAATGTATGTGACCCTTTACCATTCACATTTTCAAAAGTCCAACATCTGATCTAACATCAACATAACATATTTTGCACAGTAAATAAGTGCATGTAAACAAAATCAAGTGCATTCACAACATAACCAACAGTATTAAACAGTAGTGCATGTTTTTTCTAAATATTTTTTGCCAGGAAGACAGCGTCGCTTGTGCTCCCGCGGTCCTGCTCCCTCCTCAGGGCGCAACACTTCTCCCACTCGGCGGCATGCCTCTGTTTGAGGCTGTTTGTTCTGTGTCAGATGACACGAACCCGAACCATTTCCAGACCACGGAAGACACATTCTTCCCTCTCTTAAGAACGAGAGCTTCACTGCTGGCCGCCATTGTTTTCGTTTGTAAACAATGCGCGCGCACTCAACTACGGGAACCCAACGGGGGGAGGGGTGGGGGCGATTTTCTCGATTTTCAATAAAACACATCGCCTTAAAGCACACATTCGAATTAATCGATTAAATCGATTTATCGCCCAGCCCTACTCAACACAAAAACAAACATCCACACAAAACTGCAGAAGCTGTTGAATGTGTATTTTCATATCCTGTCGGCACTTCCTGGATGATTAAACTTGACAATACGTCTGAAGCGCTTCGACATTTACATTCGACTATCTCCTCCACGTCACTTCTATTTTTGTTACGTCATCACCAGATGATGGTGCATCTACAGTACAGACGTGCCTTTGGTTTCCCTTCTAAACGAAACACAAAGAACATGATTAATAATGAAAGAATACCAAAAAGGACAAAAACATGACACACTATTAATTCCTCCTCAACAATTCAAACACTTCGTTGGCGGTCTAATAAATCAATCCTGACATCAGACAAACACACAGAGTCAGTCAGCGCTTCACAGACTTTACATAAACACACAGCCCATCAGATGACGGGACATCTGGTGACTAACTACCTTCTGTAAATATTGAAAAACAAAAAGGGTATTTCCAAACCCTGACGGTAAACACGAGTAACCTGTTTGGTTTCATGAATGCCATAAAACGAATGAGTCCAATACAGTCTACTGTACTCTCTAGTGATGCTTCAGACTGATAACTGATGACTGAACACGTCTTATCTTACATGCTCGAGTATCTGAGAGCAACATACCGAGTGAACTTCCTGGTATGAGAGCACGCCCGACACACATTTACTCCCAAACTGTGCTGTGGATCTTGGCCAAAGCTGCACGCTAACCACAAGGAAAAGGGTGTGTGTGTATTTGTACAACTTAAAGTATCCTCGTAGTAAAGGCAACTTGCTAAGCAGCTCAACTTGAATGTGGTTGCCTCTATGAAGGAGCTCCTACTTAATATTGTAACCAATCCATACAGTGTTGGATAGACTTCTGCCCGGCAGACAAATACTGTGAGAAAATGATTTCCACTCGCACAACAGAAACGATTCAAAACCTTAAATAATTCCTCATTTTATGATTATAAACTGGTCAGTTTTAACAGCAACGAGTAAAAGTTAAAACATCAAACATGCCAACGGCTTCACAAGGTTCAGATTGGATTATTGGATATTTGGGCTGCAAGATTAAGCAATTTTAAGACACTCGTGTGGGGTCAACTGAGCCTAATGAATGATCAATAGAGTAATCGATACTGCAAATAATCATAAACTACCTAACCTTTACGCTTACTCTGTAACAAACGATGTCCTTAAGTAACCCCTGCTGCCCTCAGTGTTACCGTCACAGTGTTTTGCAATGCACCTAAATGTATTGCAGAATGTCTACATAAAGGTATTCAGGACAATATTATAACTGCTTATGAATAATTTTTGCTACTTCCGTTGCTCTAGTCCACGATTACTGTTATTACTTTTCATCCTATGTCTATTATTAAACATGATCTGTGGTTAATCCGATGTGTAACAACACGTATCAGCGATTACTAATAGGCGGTGTGAGGCTGGACAACTCAAGGAAGCCCGGCTGTGTTGAGCTCCAGATAAAACAGATAATGAATGTTGAAACCTTGTGCTGCAGCTGAACACACCCAGAACTCTGACAGGGGTCAGATCAGCGCCTTCACACGTTCTTCACCACACTTGTGCGAACGCGACTGAGAACTCATTTTTCACCACTTAAGTAATTGAACGTAGTCCGTTTGCGGCAGTCTGGCTGGCAAAAAGGATTTTGTTTGTCACTTTGGTTGTGGGATTTGTCTTCGCTCGTCAGATCAGAAGACCTTTTTTTCCACTTAAAAGCAATTTTCCCCCGAGCATGCTCACTTCGCAAAATGGCGAAGACTTGAGAATTAACTGCAACAGTCTCGGTTCTACCTGCCACGTAATGTGCTACGGCATTAATACAACTCATTACTCCAGAATGAATTAGTTCCAGCTGACATGACGGAGCCGAGTCAACGACTGCAACTTATCCGAGGCGGAGTATCGAGTCAAGACTCGCTGGCGTCACATGAGGTCACATTGGTGACACTCAAGTCTCCGTCATAAGGGACGGAGCGACAGCATAGTTGGGGAAGTTTTGACGTGAGTATTGCCATTGAGCAGGACACTTTCTGAGACTAGAATAGATTTATATAATGTCATGTCAGCACAAAGACCAGAGCAAATTAGACAAAAGGATCTTTTGAAAAAGCGCCCTCAGGCCGAGACTTTCCTCCAGTATAAACCTCGCTGAGGCTGTATCACGTGAAGGGTGTGATGCTGTAGAAACAAGGGTGTTGTGTCAATCTTATGTGTCATGGAACTGACACGCATGAGAATATCTGGGTCTGGTTACGCTTTTCAAGACGGGAAAGTTGACGTTTTTATGCAAGCCTGACCCAGACGATCAAGGCCTCATAACCCCAAATAAGATATGAACCAACAACCTTTTTCTGCTGAATAAGAGACCGAATAATGCAAATACCGGTCAAAAGAGGGGGAAAGGAGAGCTGAGAGAGAATAACAGAGGCTTCTGACCTCTGGCTGTGCCCTCTGTGAATATTTCACGACCGGGGCTCATTTTTGACGAGTGAATGTGTCAGCGGTGGCGACGCGGCTTCAGACATGTGAATCTTTAAACAGAGGAAACTGTCTGACTGGGTTTCAGCAGACATCAGTAGGCCCGGAGCACAGCGAGAGAGCGAGCAGGAAGCGTGGCAGGAAGCATCGAGAGCCGGGGAGGAAAGGCCAGAGGCTTATTATATCTGAGGCTCCTGAGGGCACCCGGTACCTGGAGGGCAGGAGAACTGCTGACACAGCGCTTGCTGCCTTCAGCCAGAGGGGGAACTTCTCAGACAAGGCAGCGCAGAGTTGGAGCTTTACTTCCTGTTTCCAAGATACTAATTCAACCCCGGAAGGCCGACCGGGTAATCAGCTGGTCACACGTTTTCCTCCAGAGGGGCAATTCTCCAGCACGTGTTGCTTCCTGTGTGAGAGGTTGCCAGGTTACCATGTGTGTGCTGTTATCTGGGGCCCAATGCAAATGGGGTACTGAGCATATGCTACAGATTTCCATGGCAACAAGAGTGGGGGGGGGTTCAGTTTCAGTGCCAGTGGGCTTGTTTTTTCTTGCCGCATCGATGCTCCGTTTTCCAAAGAGAGCCCCACGGTGAGACAACGCCGGCGTGGGAGAATCTGTTCCGGAGGCTCGGGGACAGTCCCGTCTTCATCAGAGAGGACACAAGCACGGCCGGTGACCACACTGGTCGAATCCAAGGGGGCCCCTTTTTAATCCAATTTTTAAAAAAGGAGGAGAGCCAGTGGAACGGAGCTGCGATAAACGCCCCCATCCATCATGCTGGGGGACAGCGGAGGCACCGGGACGGACTCTGCAGAGAGCAACTTTTTTTTTAAAGGGCTGCGAAGGCCACACGTGCAGGCGGGACACACAGCAGCATGATGGGGCCGAGATCACACGGAGCGCCGTCACATTATTAACTTAAAACATCGTGCTGCTATTCAAGGGGGGGCAGTGAAAAGAGATTCACGTCTCTGTCGGCTGTTGTGTTCTTGAGTGGAACGTCCCCGCCGAGGTACTGATTCACTGCACACAAAACACTTCCCAGAGTCAACGGGTCGCGGCTGGATGAAAACACATTTTTAAATTACCCAAGGACAAGACCGCTCATGCGGCCTCCGAGCTAAGAAAAACAGAAAATGTTTGGTCGGACAATATATTGGAGAATAAACTGGGAGAGGACGGCTGACGTTAAGCTGGGCCCACAGTGTTCTGTTGTTTCTATATTTCATGCTCCGTCACAGCTCAGCAAAGCTTGCCTAACATCGTTAGGCTCACACTGTGAGTATTTGTGTCTAACTCTGCTGTATTTCCCTCAGTAGTGTCCTCCTAGGAGTCCCGCCCACTGCCACGCCTCTCTCCGTAGGCACAGCTGTGCCTCATCTCCGGTGATCGCTTCCAGCTGACATAAATACTCCTGTCACTCTCATCCCAGTTGTCAGTCCGTCCACCTACCTGGTATTCCGACCCGTGAGTAGTCCCGCTGTTCACTCTCTGAAGACCCGTTACTAACGTTGTCTCTTGTTTCTTCAACTGCCTGCCGTACAGTGTCGAGCCTCGGGTTTTCACCTGTACGTAGAAGCCTTCCAGTTCGTTCCTCGGAGATCAACTGTTTAGTCTTGGCGTTCCTTTGTCGAGCCTCGGGTGTCACACAGACGATCCAGCCTGCCTGCCAGACGCGGACGTGGACCGGGCTCTTCCCGGCTAAGGATTCGAGCGGAGCGCGAGGACGCGCCTCCGTAGTGACGTTTGACAGTTTGCCTGTCGGCTTCGTCTGCCGCTCCACAGGATTAGTCCCTCTCCGGCTTGGAACCGGGCGGAGGCGTGGAGACGCCTCCTATTAACTTTGTCCATTTCCTGTTTTTTCCCTTGACTGAGAGAAATAAACGAACCTTGGTTTTGAAATAGAACTTTGCTGTCTGAGTCTGCATTTGGGTTCGTGAAACACCCCACATCATAACACACACGGCCGTGTGTGTACATGTGCATAAGACAGCAAATAAGTGTGTGTGTGTGTGTGTGTGTGTGAAAGAGAGAGGGCATGTTTCAAGTGCATGGTGTTTATAAAACATCTATTGTCATGAGTGTGTGTGTGTGTGTGTGCGCTCCTCTCCTCGGTGAGTGCTGTACATCTCTATGTTTGTGTGCTCAGCTGACTGGGGGTGGAGTCTGATTGGTGATGGAGGCAGAGGCTTGTTGCTACAGAGATGCACGGACGCAATGGAAGAGTCTGCTTAATGAAAAGAGACAACCTGACTGTATGATGCAAAACCATTGACAGTACGCGCTACACTAGAGTTTCATTCATGCGAGCGGTGTAAACCATGGCCGCCTGAACTGGTACACGCAGAGCAGATGGAAGGACAACACACCGACGGCAGGGTGCAGGGATCAAGAAAGATGAAAGACTGGAGACCGATGCTGAATAAGTAATGTGGGGAAATGTGATCGGGGCTCTCTGAAAATCAATAACTAACAACCGGACCGCGATGCCCTGAGTGACTCAGCAACAACTTCGACACAGCTACAGGCGGTCGATACCAAAACTGCCCGTTCTCGTTCCGGGAGACGTGACGCGAAGAAGAAGAAGAAGGAGGAGGAAAACTGGAAATGCCTCCAAACGGGTTTTGTGTGAGGACGGTTGGAAGGAAGTCAGTCAAAACAGCCGGATGAGCCGCATGTTCAACCTGAGCTTCTTACTGACGATAGGCCTCACAAGGCAGCGACTGGAACAATGCATCACTGCAGCGAGGTCCTTCTCGTAGTCACAGTGACTGAATACATATTTCTTAAAGCGGTGGATACTGTTGAAACGCCGCATATGAATAGCACGTTGCCTCCACAAATAGTTTGCCTCACTCGAGTACACAGCTGCTGCTCGCTCAATAAACTGTTGGTTTTTAAGAGACGCTCTTAATAAGTTATATTCTGAAAAAGAGCTTCTATTCACAGCAAAACAAACAGATTTGAGATCTTGCCACAGTGAAACAATACCAGTCTGTGGCCACATTCACCAAGATAGTGTCGCCACGCTTTTTAATCATTTCCAAAATGAATAAGACTGAATCAAAGCTGGATTTGAATACGGGTAACAATGACAGCAAAACTCATCTTCTAATTACCCGTGGGCTGGTTTTCATATGGCTCACAGAGGCCAGGTCGCTATCTGTCCAGTCAATCAGCAGCACATACTGTACAGCTGTGCTGGGAGGAGCAAACAGGGTCAGATTTTGGGTCACAAATCCAGCTTAGCCATATTTTGGGTGCTTCATATAAAGAAATAAAAAAACATCAAAATGCAGGCTTTGATTGGATAAGCTTTGATGAAACAGGGATTTGATCCTTCGCTGTGAGGTTATTGAATCCTCAGTAAAGCTTTCTAAAAGCCCGTGAAATAAAACCTTTTTTTTTTTTAAATGAATGCTCATACTGAAGCTTAGACAGTAATGTCTACGCGTACGCTCACTAATGGCAGCATTCCCGTGTCACACAACACCTTGTCTCATCTCCTCAGCTGAGTAAACGTGTTGGCACCCGGCTCTTACCTGCGCTCCCGGTGAGGCAGCGGGTGATGCTGCTGCTGCTGCTGACGGCTGATGAAGGTGGTGCCCCACACCGGGCTGCTGTGGCTGGTCCTGAGCCAGCCCACCGGGGGGGGAGACGGGTACGGGGTGCTGCGGAAGCCGTGGTCCGACTCGGTCTCCGCAGTGAGAGACGAGGCAGAGCTCCCCATCGCCGCTGCAACAGGAAGTCGCTCTCTAAATGTTTGTTTTGCTTTTCCTTCGAGCACCCAGGCGGTCGAAGGATCCACACTTGCGTCCGGCGAGACAAACTGAGACTGAAAGGGTTCGTCCGGACCACAACTGAGATCATGCGTTTTGTGTTTGTTGTAAACTTCCTGTTGACAACTGTCTACTTCAAATAGGAAGCGTTTCCCTCCTGAGAGAGACCTCAGAGAGACCCCTGAGAGTGCTAGAGTTAGAACTAAATAAAAACACTGTTTTCTCGCAGTAAAGGCTCGTAATTCTCTCTCTCGTAAACTTTAAGCTCGTAAAACTCTGCACCACGTCTTCGACGCTGCCACTCATAATTCCTCCGGGGCTCCTCCTGACACACATCCCCAGTCGGTGCAGTCTCATGCCGGCTCCATCTTTCCTGTGCTTGGAAAAAAATAAAATCAATCGATCGGCCAAAGCAGGAAAAGGTGCGGCACGGACGTCAACATTTTCATGGTCTGTCAGAATCCCAGCAGCCAAACATCGTTCGAAAACAAAATCCAGGACCGCACAATAGCATCACGGTCCATAAAGACAGTGATCGATGGGTCGTGCAGGAATAAAAGTCGCACAAAATATATCCACAGTTATTTACAATGTGGGCAACGGTGGAAATCAATGCATTGCATTTGCTGGGGAAGCATGCTAGCATCCAGGTCTCATCTTTCAGACCTCCAGTGGGACTAACAGCTGCTGTGGAAGTGTACCAGTGAAACACCCAGCAGGATTAAAACTCATGCTGGGGAGGGCTTTCTCACGAGTTACACCACTTCTGGTATTTGCAGAATTTTTCTCCACCTCACATGAACGTCAGAACTGAACCAAGGATGCACAGAGCTGCTCTTTAAATCCTCAGCAGTCGCCACAGCGTGGAAGTGTTTACAGCTCAACTTCAAGTTCTGTGTAAAATCCGACAAAATCCCAGAGAGACGGGATGTACCGTGTTTAGGCTACGGTGCTCTGGCAGCGCGTGAGAGGACCGGGAGATGATCCCGGTTTCCGCTGTCTGAGAGAGAGAGAGAGAGAGAGAGCGCGAGAGAGAGAAAGAGGCGACTTAATTTCTGTCTGATCCCACCGCCGAGGTCGGGCAGTCTATAGTTCATCAACTCGCGCTGAGAGTTAGGTGGACCTGTCAGCCTGTCACGGCTCTTAGTCTCTCTGCGGGGAACGAGTATCGCAGCATTCACGTTTTTATGGGTATCGATAGCTATGGAACCCTGAGGCAAAAGTCTAAGGAGGGAGATATACCCGTGGTTTTTGTTTGTTGTTGCTTTATTTCACAGTGACGCAGTGAGCTTGTGGGCTTCAAACACCGCATGTTGAATTATTAATCACTGACAACGCATATACTGTCAATTAAGTTCATTAACAGCACTGCAAAGCATTAGCCTGTGCCTGTGTCCGTTCCCACACAGCGGTCCAGAGGAGACATATGCAGCCCGAAGAAGCATCCAAATAGCCGAGGAGTGTCTCGTCCAGGAAGCAGCCCAATTCACTGTCTTCCGCCGGGTCCTTTCGCAGCCTGCTTTCATCTCACGTATTCCTGCATTTTTGGGGGGCTGTAGATGCCGAGCCTCGTTGCCTCATATTAGGAGACAGCCTCGCTCCAGTCCCGCTGTCGCCTGCTCGTAGTGTTGCAAAGCTGCTCCATCCTCACAACGCCAGTATGTGGTGGTGTTATTTCGGGCATTGTTGTGGTCCCGTTACATGTTCTTATCCTCACCCCCACCCGCCTACCCCGTTCTGTATTTCATCCACGGGGGGGCTTTGATTCTCCCTCGCTGGTATAGCGTGAGCGCAGCGGACGAGGATGCGATCTCCTTCTATAACAGCGGATTACTGGAGTGTATGCAGCGCGCATGCGCACTGGCCCCGGAGAGCAAAGAGGAAAAGGCTGGGATGCTGCGTTCAAGAGATGTAGGTAAAACCACAACCAGAGTGTCAGCGATCTCACTCATTAATGTGAATGAGGTCTCCAGTTAGTGTAATGACAGATTGCGGTATGCTCACTCCGGGAGAACACATCACATGTCAACCTTACACAACTGTGTAACAATCTGTTTTTAGTTTTTTTTTCAATTGGCCCTCTTTGAGAAGAGCCTCAGCTTTCATAGTCAAGGCTAGGAGGAGGAAGTGGAAGAGTTAACTGGAAGACAGTAGTGACTGCAACACCCATCATTGCTCAACTGTCCCCTCACATTACTGAGATAAGCCCTCAAACTTTCCCTCTCCTCTCCTCTTCCACTTCATATCCCTCTGCTGACCTCTTTTCTGATCCCTTGTTCTCTCTCTGAAATGTCACCATCAGAACCAATGCACAGAGCACAGCAGGCCTAACCCATGATATGGAAATACCCATATACCACATGTGTTTTTTTGTACGCATCTTTTGCTGCACATGGGTTAACCATTAACTGTGGGCTGTACCAATGCAGGTCAAGCAGGGCCGGCTGCGTGGCGTCATCTGTCTGGAACTCCTGCTTGGTTTCACAGAAAGGGTGTGTTCTTCAAGCACGACTCCCGCTTCTGTTTCCTAACTGGTTTGTCTGGCAAACTTGACTTTCCACTGAAATCGGCTAAGAAACGCAAGCTGTTGACAGACGTACTGCAAGTCCAAACCCGGGTCCAGAGGGCTGTTGCGGTCAAGAATGCCTGCGTCACACGGAAAAGCTGGGCAACAAACAGCTCACTTGTATAACATAAACTCCACTCAATGACTACAAGGAAGTCCAGGTTGTGCAATCACATTTGGGTTGTTTCAATTCAGCCTAACCATGTAACAGCACACTCACAATTACGAAGCGTATTTAAAAAGGGCACAATAACTAAAAGCAGCTTGCACATATTGCAGACACAGGACAGCAGAAACTACACTGAAACAAATTGCACATAAACCACCCCGGAAGTCAAGAGGACTGCAACCCCTTTGTCAGGGATGCACCTGTCCCACTGTAAGTCAGCACCCAGAGACACAGCAGCTGACAGGGTCAGTGCCAGAGAGAGAGAGAGAGAGAGAGAGAGAGAGCGAGAGAGAGAGAGGGATTCGATTTCATTTCTATTCTCCAGGGAGAGGGAGAACAAGGGTAAGGGAGGATGTGAGCTGATTTCACGGTACATTGTAAGTTGTCATTTCTACACCACCCCAAAAATGCCCTGAACCTGTGCCATAACACAAACGATGAGACTCTCCACCAAATCATGTGCACACATTACATATTCTGATGTTGATTCTTCCACTGGATAAACTATGAGTTCAGGCCTCACAGGTAACACATCATCCACCCTGCTGATGTGTCTCTAGCATCTCCAGATACCAGTTCATCTACCTGACCTCTGACCTGCCCACAACCCCCTAAACAGACATGTAGAAGAAGACATGCCCATGTTGTTGTTACCCTGTTATGTGCAGCCAAGCGGCGGGAATAACGCGATCTCCACTGTTGGGGAGTGAAACCACGTTTTAATTGCGAGGCACTGTCACATAATCGATTCTATTTGTGGCCGAACTGTAAGCCCGTGAGCCCTGTCACCGGCATTAACGTTACCCACACGAAAACTCTCTCCACGATCCCATTGAGACGGGCGGCGCGAGCCGAGGACGCCGGGGGAACCTTGTAAACAAAGACACTCTTATTCAGCCATTTGGTCGACGTTATCGACGCTGCCCGACAGTCGTGCACTCCGTGAAGTCCACTCACACGTCGGCTAGTCTTACCTCAAGTCGGTCGAAGGGGGAATTATTCCTGTTTTTCGCTCGTCTGGTGCGTTAACTTTTCACAGCCATGGAGACGATAAGTTCTTTCCCCGGGTCGTACTTCAGCCGCCGTAACCTCTCCAGGCTTTAGCTCCGCGCTCGCCGCCGCATGTTTCAGACATTTGTGACAAACGCGTACATGTAAGGCGACAGTTTTTTTTTATTTTGCACTCAGTCAGGTATTCGCGAGACTGATGCGACCGCGTCGGTTTTACCTCAAACAGCCCAGGAAGGAAGGGGAATCTCCAAGGAGCAAGGAGAGCACCGCACGTACGTCAAATGCGTAAGGGGCGGCCGCTGATGCCGACAAGCGCACGTAAACGTACGTAACATGCAATCGAGAATACGAGAGTAGTCAACTCAATTTCCCATAATCAACACGGGCATTTTCAACAACGATATCCGGGTTCGAGTGTCGTCACGTTTGACCAACATAAACAACCAAATATATATATAATTATAAATGTGTAAACTGTACCGAAAACAAATCTTTGAATGTGTGATTTCCCCTTCCTTTAGTAAGCATATATTGTACATATACCCTTGTTGTGGCTAGATTTAAATCTTGAGTTTCAAATCTCAGAGTAGATTAGCCCTTCTGCCTCAGGCCAGTGTTAGATAGTGGCGCTCTAGTGTCATCTAGTGGCTCTCAATCTGAACCGTCTCAACTGAGCCATTGGTATCAGCAAATTGAGGAGCTTCAAAACATCATTTCACATTTTTAAATGTACATGTCTACTACAAGCTTCTTCATATATGTTTCTAAAATGATATTTTATTATTTTTATACGAAGCATCCACAATGGTGATATGATATCATGGATAAAGGCTCTCTCTCACTGGCTATCACTTCGGGGATCATAGAGAATATGTGTAAATAGGAGCACTGACACCCACAAAAGAGTAACATTTAGGCTCAACCATAGACTGTATATAAGTGCTCAACAAATAAGTCCCTGACAACCTATAAAATGCTTGTAATATTATTACTACTGCTTTTGTTGGTGCTAGTACAATGTTACGGGTAGTTATGCCTGCTGCTGCAACCACCGTATACCACCACAAGTGTAATTGATGCTGTAGCTGCTGTACTTTGATCTGTTGAGTGTGATTGCTTTGAAGCCCTTGAACTGCAGCATAAAATGTATTGGCTCCAAGGAAACATGTTCCTTTGTTTGACATAGTGTAGTATATTACTACTGTGGAGAGTATTACTTCTACTGAATGCAGAATAACATCACGTGGCTGGGACTCTAACAGCCTTAACTCTATCAACCAGTGGCAGGCCATACCTTAGCTTTTACATCAGCAGGTATGGATGTGAGCCAAATGCTTCTTAAATGAATGCTAATTGCCGTGTCAGCATGATAATAGAAATAAAAAGTATTAAAATATGCCTCTAAAATAAGGAACTACTGTTTTTTTTATATCAAATAGTGAGTTTATGGGGATATATTGTGCTGAACAGAGTATTATAGCTAGAGATGCCTACTTGGATATTGCTGTATGGATTATATTTTTATATTTGGGTTCAGTTAGTACCTTGCAAATGTAGTTTTTCCTAAAGGGATCTAACTTTTCAGCAAACTATACGAAGGTTAATTCCTGTTCAGAACTTTCCTAATTTTTTTACAATATTTTGAGTTGATTTTTGCTGACTCCCCCAACAGTAAAGCTGTCCACACAATATGATTTTATTAAAAAATGTATTGTTTTCCTAAATCGTTTTGTTTACCAAATTGAAATGCCTGCCATTCCTTTAAAACCACGAGTGAAATTAAAATTTCCTGAGGATAAAGAGTAGCATGTGAAACAAAGCGAGTCTGGATTATCTCTGTTAATGCCGGTGTCACGCGGGTTGTTTGAACCGGGGCAATTCAGAGGATTAGGCCAATATCATAAGGGTCGGTATACTTCAATAATGAGATAATGAGTCAATTCTAAAAACCTATTAATCTCTTATTAATATAATTTCCCTGTGTGCAATCAGTCGCCAGAATATACTCGGATGTGTGTTTGAACAATTGTAGAGAATGAGCCCAGGGTTTGTGCTGGGTGAGTGATTATAGTAACCTTAATGATAAATCTCAGTAATCCTTCAGCTGAGAGACACAATCTATGAATGTCTGTGATTACAGTGATTTATCTTCAGGGTTGAGCGAGGCGGAGCAAAGCATCCTTTGAAGCAGAGGAGTCGACAACGAGTCTCTGGGCGGAGAAAGTTACGGCTGGACGTTGTTCACGTGTATCCTGTAGTACTCGAGTGTAGTAGGCTACTCGTGTCTACAGGATACATACTTTAGAAAATGTTAGTAACGTTACCGGTGTGACAAAACTATCTTTTGAGCAAAGCTAACAAACGCTCCTGGAAGGAAAAGGAAGGACTCTTCGTTAGAAGGTATGCGAATGAATGCATCTTTGTACACTTCTTTTTTGTGTGTCTTCGTTAAGGCGCGTGTGCACTTGTTCTTCGCGAGATCATTTCAGTCGCGACTTGTGTCTTTTGTGTGTGGACTACCTTTTTGGGATAACTTTTTTTCCAGAAACGACTGAAAGTTGCTATAGCTAGCCCGCTTCACTCAACTCTTCTTCGTGGGTTTATTGTTTTTCAGCGGCCAGTGTCGGTGCGTACACACTGTTGTCATGACAATGCTAGGGAAACCCAGCGCGGAGGCACGTTGGGAGACACAAAAGACACCAGCCTCAGTGTGTTAAGGCTTTCTCTCGCGACCAAAAAACTCCCATGAAAGTTCACAGAAAGTCTGCCACAACACCGCAAGAAAGTGTTGTGTTATTCTCCCTTTATTCTATATCAAAGAGAGACAGGGAACTGATCCTGTGTCAGTGGAAAGAAGAGCAAGGGGTCATAAGGATATGTGCAAACTGTTGGGCTAAGGTGTGTCCTGTGTTTATAGGAGACTAAATGTGACCCTGCTAGCCAGGAAAGGGATGCTTTTTAGTCGGCTCTGTTCTGTTTGGCCAACACACGTGTGTGGAAGTGACTAAGGCTTCCACAATAGAGGGTGGACAACACAATTGTCTTAGGGGGAAAAGGAAAAAGATGTCTGTGTAGGCGGGTGGGGGGCAACGATAGCATGAGGGACAAACGTGTGTGTTTCATAGGGTTTTCACAATTACACGCGCGTGTGTGTGGATGGTAGGAAGGTGGGGTCAGGGTCACTTTACATAGTCATGGACTCGTGAGAGGACATGAGGGGACACCAGGGTAGTGGAGAGGGTTGGGGGGGGGGGGCTTTAGTTAATATCACTACCGCTGATGTAACCACACACACACATGCAGTAAAGTACAGAATCAGGCAGCTACCGGCATGAATGTTGCTAATGACGAGCAGGAGAAGCTCTCACCTCTCATGACTCACGATTATTCTTGTTTACAATCTCGTGCAGGGGAAGTTTTCACACGTCTAGATGCTAAAAGATGACAGTTTTATGGACCAGTGCCGGATAAATATCCTCCCCCTGTCCATACATAAAACACTGGGTGGCCAAAAACACGGGAGATTTAACCACACCAGAGCCACAAAGCTTCCTTTATTTCATTATTATATCGCCGTGGCATTCAGTAGGACCTTGCTGTGAGATAAACAGCAGATCATCTTTGACCGTGAAAAAGGGGATTCATTAATGGATTAATCGAGAGCTCTTCTTAGCTTGTTTCGTCCGACTAACAGTCCAAAACCCAGAGATATTCAGTTTCCTGTCACATATAATGAATAAACGAGGGGATTTTTGATTGAATTATGCACATAAACATTAAATCGTACATATAAAAATAGTCAAGTATTTTTCCCGATCGACTGTTAAGTTAATCGTCCTATGTTTCATCTTTGTTGGGACACTTTTAGATGTGAAGACGGATGCTTTTCAACACATGGACACAACAGTACACTGTATCTAAGGCTGAAATGCGAGAAATCAGAACAGTGCCACTTCAAATGGAAGTGTGAATATATTTGCGATGGTAATCTTTTCAATCAAAGCAAGAGAAAACTGAGAATACTGAATTAATACAGAATCCACAATACATGCGGTGATGTTTAAATAGCAATAAATTATATCCACAGTATTGCTTCTAGTTATATGAATTATGCATTTGAAGATAATTTATGGCAACGACGTGCAACATTGGTTTATATTCGTCCTGCCAAGTATCCATGTATGTCAGCCTTCCCTCGCTCCTTGTGTGTTGGGGCATGCAGCCACATCTCTCTCGTCTGGCTTTCACCCGCGGGGCCTGGAAGCACACATAAACATACACACACACACACACACACACATATTCATACAGTCATGAACATGGGGCAACATGAACAAGCCTACATCAAAGATACATCTCTTCCTTATGCACGTTTGATGGGACAGCCAGGCAGCGACTGGCCACCGCTCCAAGTTCCGGCACAGATTAGTATGCATGACGAGGTGGAAGCAAAGCCGTGGACTACTTTGTTGGAGGGACAGAAGATAGACACAGCACAGATGTGTGACAGCAGCACTGCAACACGAGGAATGTGTTGAATGCTCTTTCTTGTTTACAATTTAGCGTTAGATGACGTTTTTTTTTGGCTTACTGCTGAGGATAGAACCGCAGCATTTCATAAAGCTGAGACACGAGTGAGTTCAGAACTCTCTCTGTGCACTTGTCTTTTGTCCCCACTGTTTGATGTATTGTTGGCCTTTTTTTTTAGCCGTGAGCAGCTGGTTTTAAGTCCCTTTTGTCCGCTTGTCAGTCTGTTGGCCGAACTTCGTCGTTCTGGTGACACAGTTACAAAAAGTTTATCGGCCCGTTTCCCAGACGAGGATTAAGACCAGTCCAAGGACATTGAGGAAATTGCTCAAAAAATGCCAGATCAGACATTCTGGCTTCTAAAAAATAACAAGAGAGGGAGTGAAGATATGAATTACCCTGAGGTGATAAATACAGTTCTTGTAATTCAGTCAAATTAGCCAATACAACTTATTGCTGTATTGTATTGATCATTTATACAAAACATTTCATCATTAATATCTTGAAAAATGCTAATTTTAGTCTTTAGAATATAAAAAAAACAAAGAAATTTAATTACAATGCTGTGAAATAGAGAAAAATAAGCAATCGTCAAACTTCAGCAAGTTAGTGGCAAAGTAATCTGTTTGAAAGACTGTCAGATTAAGTTTATTTTGATCCATATGACTAATAGTTAGAGCACAAGTTATCAGTCAAGTGTTCTTGTAGCAGAACAGAACTAAATAGGAGCGTGTAAAGGTACGGATAGATGGATACAAAGCTGAGTTAGTTTGCATTTCTGTCGACATCGGCTGTCTTTGCTTCGCCAGGATTCTAAAATGAGTGAAAGCTCGGTCGGCTGCGCATCAATTCCGACTGTGGCACTTTCTTGGCACCGAGAGACACTCTCATCCCAAATGCAAGTGAAGTCCAAAAACCACTCGGCACTTTCGGAGAGTGCCGTCGGTTGAACTCGACAATGTGTTTCCCTTCTCGCCAGATGTTCTGCTGAATGAACACGCAGGCTCGGGGCGAGAGAGGTGTCGCCACCCGTACGCTCTGCATAATTAGCTCATATTAACACAAGATAATATTCATTCGATTCAGTGAGAAATAGGCCACAGTGTTACTGGCGAGCTGGAAGGTTTGTGGGCGGTGATTAAGACGTTCTTTATGTAGGAAAGCAGCTTTCACGCACATTTTATTGCACGTGTCAAAAAGTCATTCACTGTCACTGCTGTTCAAGTATATTCCAAATGTGAAAATATCAGGCATAAACCGATGGGAGTTAAACAGGATCCTCTGTCAGGATGAATCGTCAAAGATGGAGAGAACTTCTTCAAAGTCAAGACGTCTCAGTGCAGAGATCCTGGATAGTCATTGTGAATACATACAGGGAAGTCAGTCCAAGGCGAGCTCTGTTTTCATCATAAATCACACGGTACGAAGACAACCTTGAAACTCAACACTTCAAGATGTGAGAGGCCTGCAGAGGCCCTCAAAGAGACAAGAGAGGGGCGGCGGATGGAGAAGAGCGACACAAAGACGAGGCTATGGTTTGAGTGATTGTACGTCCTGGATGCTTCCAGAAACGTCAATGAAAAGCTCCGCTTTTTTAAAATGATGGTTTTGATGAGTGAGTACCCCGTCTGCTCATTCATCATTTCTCTCTCTTTCACATACTTCTAGGTCTATCTGCTGCCAGGCTAACACACATATGTGTGTGTGTGTGTTCCCAGGTGAACGCCAGGATTCACACTGTAAGAGGAGGACCACCAAAAACCAAACCTGGGGAGCCGCTGGAGCCCCGGGGTGCTGGAATGGAGCAACTCATAGAGTAAGAGAAATACTTATTTGTGTAATATTTTAAGAGCAGCGTTGACGCAGTTTGTTCACGTGTTTTATTGTGTTTACTGAATGAACTTCCTGTCTCTATTTTGGGTCTTCCTGCAACTGTTTTTGCCCACACTTGTGTTGTGAGCATTGCACTGGGACTGGAGAAGCATTTCAGCCACATATATAGCAGATTATAGATTACTCCATATAATATATATATATATATGCATGTATGCAGTGTTTATCAAGTCCCAATGCAATGCTCACAACAGAATACATTTATATATAATCAATCCAAAGCCTTT
This sequence comes from Melanostigma gelatinosum, assembly GCF_949748355.1. Taxonomy (NCBI): domain Eukaryota; kingdom Metazoa; phylum Chordata; class Actinopteri; order Perciformes; family Zoarcidae; genus Melanostigma; species Melanostigma gelatinosum. The sequence continues at coordinate 7,121,733 of NC_136654.1, read as the reverse complement.
AGTTTTCTAAAAAACAATTTTAAAGAACCTTTTGAAAGACAGAACTGTCCTGAAGGTTTGTAATTCAGTGTTTTTGAACGTTTGAAAAGGAAGCATGAAGATCGGACTGACTGTTATGAATACAACATCTTGACAGAAATTGAAAGCAAGCCCAGTCGCTCTGTTCTTAATGGACACCTCCTCTGGCAGCTGGTGACATCGAAACAGATGCTGTGTGTTTCTCACCGCTTTAGTGGGACGGGTGGATCGGTAGCTTGAAGGTTTACAGCTCAACATGTCTGGGCATTTTAAAAGCCTGTTATTTCCTACTTGTTTATTTTAGCAAAACCAGAACTTATCATCATCCAGCATGCGAGAGGTTGCGGTTGCAGATTTCATGAATGGAGTTGTTGGAAAATCATGGTTAGACACACACACACACGACTTCACAGTCACAGGGAACACAAAGATGAATTTGAATCGTGAATTTGCACACAGAAATCCCCGGAGGCACGCAATTAGACATGAACTCCGTGGCACACAAACATTTTTACTCCACGTCTCCTTTTCAAACACTGAGTCAGCAGAAAAAAATGAAAGAAAGGGGAATGATGCCACAGAGGAGAGATAACCAAACTGTCTTGTGTGCAGGCAACCTCACACTGTTGGGGGATGGGGAGCTGATTTATCTAACCCTACATACCTCTGGTCCTCCTCTGTGGGGGGACTTCTCTAAACAACGCTGCTAGACTTGATCTATCCATCCATCTATATATATATATATATATCTATATATATATATATATCTATATATATATATCTATATCTATCTATCTATCTATCTATCTATCTATCTATCTATCTATCTATCTATCTATCTATCTATCTATCTATCTATCTATCTATCTATCTATCTATCTATCTATCTATCTATCTATCTATCTATCTATCTATCTATCTATCTATCTATCTATCTATCTATCTATCTATCTATCTATCTATCTATCTATCTATCTATCTATCTATCTATCTATCTATCTATCTATCTATCTATCTATCTATCTATCTATCTATCTATCTATCTATCTATCTATCTATCTATCTATCTATCTATCTATCTATCTATCTATCTATCTATCTATCTATCTATCTATCTATCTATCTATCTATCTATCTATCTATCTATCTATCTATCTATCTATCTATCTATCTATCTATCTATCTATCTATCTATCTGTCTGTTTGTATCTCTGTCTACACAGCTAGATAGATAGATAGCTAGCTAGCTAGCTATCTATCTAGCTGTTTATCCAGCTAGCTCACTACCTATCTCTCTCGCCTACACGGCTTTCACCGTGTGGTGTTATTCTCCTTTAAAACCTGCTTTTCTTCTTTCCCCAAATAGTAGCCTCCATTGCAAACACATCCCTTCCCCCCCCCTCCTCCTCCTCCTCCTCGTCCTCGTCAGTGCTGCTGTGGCCGGGCCGAGCGTGATACGATCCACGGGGAGCTGTATCTTCTTCTCCACTGCATGTCCTCTTCTTCCCCATTCTTCTCAGCAGCACATTCTGCAGACAGCACAAACAGGATTGGCATTGTGTCTCCGGGGTGTGTGCGTTTGTGTGTGAGCGCGTACAATACAGTAAGTGCTGGCTGTCTGTGACTGTTCATTCAAGTATGTGTGTGTGTGTGTGTGAGTCACACACTCCTTGTCATTTCATTACACCCATCTATCACCGGCGCGAGTACATGCAACATGTATAATTCATACCCAGGAAGGGGACGCGTGCCTACATGCTTTTTCACTCCCACTCACTACGCCCCGACCTGTTAAGTGGAACCATCCATTTACATTATGTCAGTACAGCGGCCCCCCCACCTCGTGTCTCGTATTGACAAGTGACGCGTCGGTGATTGCTGAATCACCTTTGGCTCCTGGCTCGATGAGGTTGCCAACCTGTCGCTGACAACGGCAACCGGGTTCCTGACTTGAGCAACTCCGCTCTCGGCTCCGGCCTGTGACTCATTGGTGAGTCATCGCAACAGCGACATAGTTATACTCGTGGCACGCACACCTTCTCCGTTATTAGACAAACTCTTTTGGAGTCTCATCTTGGTGTGTGTGTGTGTGTGTGTGTGTGTGTGTATATATGTGATGTAATTTGTCTGTCCTCCCTTTCTCTTTTTGTGTCCAAGTACACACACACACACACACACCTACACACGCTCGCACAGACACACACCAGTATTTATACCAATCAACATGATTGCAATAGAGTTTGTCTTTTTTCAGATGACAACGGAAAAAGCAGAACCAGTAATTGTTTTGACATTTTGGTGCATTCCAATTACTGTTCTGCTGACTCGGCGTCGATAAGAAAAGCCCAATCATAACGATGAGGACGGGTAAATTGGGTTCAGAGTGGCGGCCATTGGGCCAGGAGAGGGAGACACCACCATTAGTTTCTAGCATTGGTCAATGATATTATATTATTGTCTTCATGTGAATCTGATGTTGACTTTCATAGCGGCGTCATATTTCACTTTTTTAGGGGGGGGGGGGGGGATGTTTGTCACCCGTTTGAGTTGATAATTCAACTTGAGTTGAATAGTTTTTGGAGTTGAATCCTGAAATGTGTGCAAACCGATAGCCCATAGCAGATGATTCATGTTCCCCCGGAGACAATGAAAGCGTCATCACCATCATGCTGTCGGGGCAGCGGTGCTGGACTTCCTGTGGCCGATGGAGCCGCTGTGTGATCGTTGGTCGGGCTGGTCCTTCACTGCGTGCTGTAAGCGGCAGTCAACCTTTCCACCCGATGCGTCTTATAAACTGTCCCGTCCTCAGAGCTCAGTCCAACGTTTAGACGTGGTCCGCCTCGGGGCAACAAATAAAGGAGATGGCTGTCGTGCTGCGGTGTTTTGGGCGCTTTAATGGCTCATTAATGTCTCTGCTCACATCACAGTCACTTGTCTGGAACAGCTGGCCAGAACAAATTGACCCTGTCCCCCTTTTCTAGGGATTGAATTACTTGCACTGAGGCTAAGCTGGCAGAGATGTGATGAGGGGCTCCGGCTCTATAGATTCATTCACACAGCCTATGAAGGAATCGGAGGAGGGAAATTGAGGTCTAAGCTATTCGGTAGAGGTAATAACCACAGGCTATTTTGGGAAAAGTGTGATAAGTGTTTTGATCAGGATAAAAAGGATGTCAAGTAACAGAGAGAACGCACTTAGACTGCTGGTGTGTGAGTCATCACAAACATAATTAGGCTCTCGCATGCTTGTGTGTCCGTGTTGCTTTTACTCGCGCTGTGCAACAGACAGGAAGTGTACGGTTGAGATGTTTGTTTCCTAATCTTCACTCTGACTTGCTGAGTAAACACTATCTGTCGCAGTCAGCAGGTAAACAGAGGGGGGTGGAGGGGGGGGGGAGGGGTAATTGGACATTTGGGGCTGAGCTGTCACACTGACAGAATGCTTCGGGACGCACAAGTTGAAGTTAATACATCTGGCCTTTTCACAGCAGCAGTTCTTCTTTAAAGATGATTCATGGGGCGCTGCAGCTATCAACGCCTCCTTCGTGACTTACACACTGCAGCATTTTCTTTTACCCAAATCACCTTTTTAGTAACAGTCACACATTTAGCTTTATAACAATGCCTTCTCACTAGTTACTTACTTTCACTACGAACAGAAAACTGAACACGTCCTGCACAAAGGGAACACTTGAAGCTTCCTTGTCAGGCCACAGGTTGAGGACTCGTCCGGTCTCACTCATGCATGCGTTCGAGTTGACAAGACAGATTATTGCTGCATCACAGGGAACGGGCTGTGTTTTTTGTTTCCTTGCTGTGAGTCTGATTATGCGAGGCATAGCTGGAAGGTCTCATGGCTGTGTCTGCAGATAGACGCGATCTCAGCACACCGTCAAAAACAAACACTCACATGTGCCTACGGACTAACACAGCCTTTGTGATCCTTTTTGATTGTCATTATGTGTTCCTGTCATCTCTTATTGTTGTTTATTTGTAGCGTGTGCAGCTGGCTTTCGGGTGAATCATAGCGTTCTTAACGAGGCCGTAAAAAAAGAGATTTTGATTGCGTCGAGGTGTCGCGTCAACCCCTGGAGGAGCACTCGCCTCACGTCGGAAACACTTATGCACACACACACACACACACACCAATACAGCAGCGGCAGCTTAATGGCCCTACAGACGTCAGTGACGGGCGACACACAGCGCCGCTCAAATCGAACTGAACTGCCGCATAATGAATCATGGAGGGCGGTCGGCTGGACATCAGACATGAGCAAAAACAGAAACAGTGGTCGCCTCCCATCAGAAGAGGGTGAGAGAACAACAAACGCAGCGTGGCTGGCTGAGTGTAGAATAAGCAGTGTGTTTTGGGGAGTGGACGTTTTCCCTCTTGCGCTGCTGTTTCTCTCAGAAATGAATGGAATTTTCCATAAGGAGTTGTAACAGATATATATATATGTGGGGGCATATTACAATGTTACGGGTGTGACATTTCAACCTGCTTCTGCTTCCCTTTGGTGCAGTTATGGACTCAGCGGTAGCTCTGTTTAGTGTTGCATGCACTTCACGACACATGCTCGGTGATTGACAGGATTTTCATCATCATTGCAACGTTATTTCATTGCGTAGTAAAAGGAATGCAATCCTGTGGCTGCCTGGCAGGTAGAGAAACACAATAAAAAACACACACACACACACACACTCATAATAATTGATCAGCTCTCTAATCACTGGAGATTTAGCTGTAAAATCCCGAGAGAACAGGAGCTACAGAAGGATTGGAGTGAATATAGGATGCTTGGTGGAAATATTTACACTCCCCAACCTGTCAGGTTTATCATCTGCATGTGTAATCTGCATAAATACCGTATTTGCTTATGTTCAGGGCTGTAATTAACAAAACACTTTTTTTTTTTTAAGTATAGGGCTTGTCCAAGTTTTTTTTTTTTTTTTTTGTTGGAGGTTAAGGGAGTTAAAGAGAAGTTCAAAGCCAGCAGGCAATACTTACGTTGCTTCATCTTTTATTCAGTCCAGCCCTCAGGACTAGAAGCTCTCTAAATTGCAGTATATCTGACTGGCATTATGCAGCCGGGGAGGAGCAGTGTGATATTATAGCGTGAGGGAGGAAGAGATGGATAGACGGGGAGGAAAAGAATGGGTTATTTGGACGGAGAGAGAAAGAGAGACAGAAAGAGAAGAAAATAGGCATTTGGTCCTCCAGGCAGAGCATTTCCATTTTTTCTTCTCTCTGAGGATGATTCATTTAGAGAAATAAATCAACAATTCCACTGTGGTGTGAGTGGGTGTGTGTGTGTGCATGCTTGCCTATGTCTGTGTGTGAAAGTATTTATAGAACAGTGCTGCTTTTTTAGTCTTTTTTAAGAGCAGTGCTCAATTCAAAATACAAGCAAACCTTTTGAGAAACTCGCTATTGGTGACAAATACAAAAAACAGCATATCAAAAGAAAGAGACCTAAAAATATGTACCTTGAAGGGCCAAAGGTTTACTGCTCAAGAGTCGAACAGCCTCAGGCCTCAGCCTCAGCTTCTTCTTCTGAACCTCTCACGTTTAAAACAAAGCCGTCTTTATCTCCTGAGGTCATCTCCTCAAGGATGACAATCATGGCTGACTTTATTCAGAGCTTTTGCTTCCTGGGAATTTATGTGCTTTTGTCTGTGCCCGCACACTTTAAACCAAAAAGCTTTCCTGTGAGCCAGAGGAAGATGGGAATGTTATGTTCATTTGAACATTGGTTTTTCACTGATTTATTCCATACAAGCTGACGAGTCGACATATAGCACGAGGAATCACTTTAAGTTCCCAATGTTTTCTTTTTTAAAGAATTCAAAGTGGTTTTAACGTTTGGCTCGTTTTGGCTCGTTAATGCGGGAGGTGCAACAGGTGTAACGGGTGACATTAACGAGGGATGGTTGATTCATCTCACCTGTCTTTCTGAAGCAGATCATTGTTTTCAATTCAACTTTAAAAAAAAGTCACTTAACTTTGTCTTGAAGAGATGACAAATGAACGGATGGGTGATTTTACTCCTAGAGCAGGTGCAGCTATAGCGGCTGTGTGGCGCCAACCTTTCTGAATGACTTTACATATTTGATGCACGATAATGCAACACCTGAAGGGAGTACTACCAGATCGTTGTGATCAAGGCCAGACTAAGACGGAGATTTAACAGCAGAGAAAAGGAAGTTAGAGCTAAAGGAACACGTGACTACAGATGAGAAGTAAAGTCGAAAGGAAAGTTCAAAGAGGTGTCGGCTTGCTCACACACAGAAGTAGAGGCCGGGACAGAGGGAGGGGGCGCTAATCCTAGGGCTGCTTAGCAGGACCCTTTACTGATGACTCATAAAGATGGTGGCAGTGCAGTGTGTGTGTGTGTGTGTGTGTGTCTGAGAGAAAGTGATTGTCATTCCATGGGGATATTTAAGATTCTTCCACTCTGCTCCCAAATGATGGTGTTCATTTTGCTGAGGGGTAAAGCTGAGATCCTGTGTGTCCTCTTGTGAACGGTCCTGTCTGACTAACCCCGGTAGGGATTGGGGAAGTCTGCTGAGTGCCGCTGCCACGGTAATTACAGGAAGACGCTTTCTTAAAGGGTCTCTCACTTTTCTCCACGGCTGGCTGTTTCTCTCGCTCGTCCAACGACGTATCAAGGTGTCTGCAGTGAATACTCGTCGTCTCCCTTCAGTGTGTCAAAGAGTCCAGATTGATTTCACCATCGCGGTTACACGCATGCCCAGATTCAGGCTGGGCAATAATTCAATCTTTCAGTGGTATCGTAATGAAATCATATATCAAGATATTGTGAGAAGCAGTTACGTTATTTATATATATATATATATATATATATATAATCTTTTTTATTTCACTAGAAACTTTTTTGCACTGAAGTTCTTAATTAAATGAGAATATACTGAGTACTTTTCTTTGTTCAGTATTTAATTCACACAAGTACAAAAATAGGCTTCACTGTGTAGTTATTTCATATAGAAATGTATTCATTGACCCACCAGAAAACTATTCTATGTCGTTAAATAAATCATTATGAGATATGGAATGACCTACAGGGTGATAGAAGATTTTGGTCATATTGTCCAGCCCTCCGACAGATACAGACAATACCGATATAGATATTTAAAGGTTTACAAAAATGCATACACATGGATTGATATTGTTTTGTTTCACGTAAGTCAGCATTAGATGCATACTTTGCCCACGGGAATTACCCACAATTCATTGCAATGTGCCATTAAACAAGGGGTAACCAGTAAAAAAAGAGGACTGTCATATTAAATTTACACAGAAACATTAAGTGTTAACGATGGAACATAAAAAACACAGGAAATCAGAGGATTTTTATTCATTTATTCATCAAATATTTAGTTTTGTCATTGAAGCTGTTTTGACAAAAATGAGAAAAGGATATTATTTGAAATTACCTCTCATCTCGTTGGGAAAGAACCTGGAAGACGTTAAATCAGGGAGTAAAAAGTATAAAATGAATACATTCGTACCATTTCCAGCCTTCACGGTCTCTCACACTTGCCAGGTGACATGAGTAAGGGTTCAGGGTTTAAGGCCTCAGGGGGGGGGGGGGGGACGTTGGGATCGGGCCGAAATTCAGATAATGTCCGTGTTGTGCGAACTCGCCCACCGGCGGAGCGTCGCAGCTCGGTTCCTCAGCATCACGTTCTGGTGACTGCACCAGCAGCTCCAGCTCTGTCAAAACTCCTGTCTGTCATGACATGTGTAAAGAAGGAGGCAACAGAAAAGACACACATGAGGAAAACACAAAAAGTGAAGAAGTAACTTAATGTTTGTCAATGAAAATGTAATTGCTGTGGCAAGACTCAGGTGGCCTGAAATCTGAATGAACCTCACACTGTCTTTCAACTGCTGATTGAATACACATGCCATGAAAAATCATTGATGTAAATCCTGATCAGGTCTTCTTGACCGTCCACAAGAAGACCTCATATCCATTTTTAGCCCAGAAACATCTTTCTCTAGCCCCTCGGCTCCCAAGTGGATGTTGCCAAAGTGATTTATTTTTTTAAATTTACATTTGAATGAAAATAACCCTTCAAAAGCAGTCCATGATTTATTCATCAGTCAAAACCATTTTAGAGCCTAATGCGGACTAAAGGCAAAAAGAAACCTGAGCTGTGCATAGTCTGAGCTCGGCTCTCCCTCGCTGTGCTGGTAAATTCCCCTCAGAGGCTTTGCTGTCGTATGCGTTTTTTTTTGTTGTTGTCCAGATTCACTCTTTTTCACCGTCTCCCTCAATCCTCTGAACTCCAGCATTTCTGTCTCCCCAGCTCTTCCTCTTTCTCTTCTACTTGTCCTCAAATAAAAGGTGTGAACAACTCTTTACACAAGGATAGCAGCAGATTTATAGGACTGCACATCTAAAGTATTTAATATCTAACATATAGGCTGCTTTTGTACGGAGTATGGACAGTTCAGAATATCCTTTTTAATTATGTTTTCTATCTGCCTTTCACCGCCTCTATTGCAGTTCATGGGTAACAGCAGCGCTGCAGAGAAAGCAGCTCTCTCAAGCTGTCAGATTGTGTTCGCAGTGTGGTAGAAAAAAAGGCCAAAACGGGGGGGGGGGGGGGGCGGGCGTTTCACACCAACATTTCTACTACAATTAATGTGCAGGAATTAGTTTTGGTGTTCAGGTGCAGCAGCACAGGGCGTGCATACATAATATTGATTTATCCGTTTTGCAAATGTGTTCCTGCTGTAATACTGCAGACGAATGTACGAGTAATATTGTAATGTCAGCAAAGATGAGGAGTGCAGAGGCTTTAGGAGTCATAAATATTACACTATGATGCTCACAAATGGGCCTCCGAATAACGCACACATGCGTCATTTGAGCAGGGGAAATTGTTTATGATCACAGACGTATGGGTTCCACCCGACTCATATCAATAATGCAATGCATATGTTCTGTGTGAGTGTATAGCCGCTCTGATTGCTGCCGATCCGAGTAATCTTATTCCTTGTGAGGTTGATGGAGTGGATGTGAGCTGACCAGTAATTGTACATGATCATCATTCCATCATCCCCTGCATGCTGCCGCTGAACCTGGATACTCTCATCACAGCTGTGTTTCATTGTCAGTGGATATGAAAAAGCTAAACGTGGAGTATAAACTGCAGCGGGAGCTTATGTTGTTTCGGTGTTTAGAGAGCCTGTTGCAAGTGTGAGTGCGTATACAGTAGATATACATATATGATACTTTGGGCTTTCATGCACCTTCTAAAGTCAGCATGTTCGCGTTACATCATTTTAGAAGCTATACCCTCTGGTTGTTTGAATAGGTGGGGGGGAGGGAGGAGAGGTTTGGAAAAGGGAGGCATGCGGAGGGAGATGGGTAAAAGGGAGGAGGAGCAGGCAGCGGGGCGATGGAGAGGTGGAGGACGCCACTGAGAGATTCTGACAGTGAAAGCAGGAAAGAGGGAGAGGAAGAACACCTTTTCTAAAAAATAAGAAAAAATAAGAATAGACAGAGGAATGCCTTTATGTGCGATGTGTGGATGTGTGTGCGGGAGCCACACACACACTCACTCTCTCACTAACGAGCTCTTCACAAAGACCCCCCCCCCCACCCTCCCCCCAATATCTCCTTTCCCTCCTTCCTCTTATATTTCCCTTCTGACCTTCCCTCGCTCCCTTGCTGCCTCCACCCATCATCTTCTTTTTAATATTCTGAGTGGACGGCAGATAAACGCATGCCTGTACAAAAGCTCTCTGCTTTTTAAAAATGATTATTGATGAAATCGAGTTAAAGAGCGATATCCTTGTACACTGCAGAGAAGAGGCTGCACGTGAGCGCGAGACACCAACATAGAGCTCAAGCCATTACCACTTGCTCTCCAGGTCTGATCCGAGACCTATCTCGCTGTGTGTGTGTGTGTGTGTGTGTGTGTGTGTGTGTGTGTGTGTGTGTGTGTGTGTGTGTGCGTGCGTGCGTGCGTGCGTGCGCTCACCAAGAGTCGAATGGTCGTGTGAAAGAATTCCTGCACGAGAGAGAGAGAGAGAATGTTAAAAATCAAGAGATGGAGAGCGAAAGAGGGGGGTGGGCTTTGATATGGGCATCATAACAGCTCATATTCTCCCACTATAGCACACAAGAAGACCACGAACGCTGAGCCACCACCTGTCTCTCTCTCTCTCTCTCTCTCTCTCTCTCTCTCTCTCTCTCTCTCTCTCTCTCTCTCTCCGTCTCTCCCCTCCTTCTTGCCTGCTCTCCAGTGAGGGGGCTCGGCTCCCCGCTGTGTCGATCAAACGTTACTATTTCGAGAGAGTCGATGTATGCGCTCTGCGCACCGTAGCGAACGATCAAAAGGGGGAGCGAGGCAGAGAGGGGAGAAGAGGAAGCAGAGGAGGGCTTGGCTCGCTCATTCTGCACATCAAGTGGCCGCGCGCGCCAGAGGATGAGGGAGCGCAGGGACACTCGGACCCGCGGCTGAAGCCTGAGCCGCGTAAAACCCGGATCCAGGTGTAGAAGCAGAAGACGAGTCGGGAGGCTCTTGTGACCGAGGAGCTTCGCAGAACAGAACCATACCATTTTTTTCAAAAAAGGGGGAGAGAGAGGGGGAGGTGAGCAGAGAGAGAGGGGAAAGATGGCGAGTTTTGGGAAACTCACAGACTACTTTAATCGCCGCAAGTCTCAAGAGGACCTGCGGGTGGGCAGGAGCTCGCAGCGCAGTGGCAGCTACTGCTGCACCGTGGCAGAGGCCAGGTAACCTGTGTGTGTGTGTGTGTGTGTGTGTGTGTGTGTGTGTGTGTGTGTGTGTGTGTGTGTGTGTGTGTGTGTGTGTGCGTGTCTTTGCACAGGTATGCCAGGCCACATGGGGGCATGTCTCCGTGACTGTAACGTCCCTATGTGTTTCTCCTCCTGCAACAAAATGTGCTTGTTTACATGTCTTGTCTTTGGTATCATCCTCTGTTCTACCACACCATTTAATGACTTACTTATAACATATGTTTAATGTGAATATGACATATATACAATCGAGGAAGTTAGTAATGTTGAAAAAAAGGTCAATCTACCCGTGTGTTTGTGTGACTGCAGGCATACAGGTGTTTGTATACGTGTGTGTGTGTGTGTGAGAGCACGGGTCTGCATGCATATGTGAGCAGCCCTTATGTTACGTAAGTGTGGAGGTGCGGCTGATGTGTGCTGTCAGGCACGGCGCTGCTGGATACTATGGATCCTTCCCACTGACGCGCCATTAAATGCTGAGGCTTCTCTAAAGATAGAAGCAGACAGGACACGGTGCACTTAGAGGAGGAGAGACACACACACACACATGCACACACACACACTGTTGCCAGTGATAATCACAACTCTTAATTTGCAGGTATTTCCAAGGCACTCTGGGGTTTGAAGCAGCAATGTAAATGTTAAGTACTTTTGAAGTGTGTGTCTGTTGTGTAAAATCTCTCCTGTCCTACTTTTCCAAATCACATAACCTCTCAATAGGACTGTGCAATGATGCACTGTTCTCACATGGAATTTTTGAAATTCGACCTCCACTGCAACACCGTTTGTAGCCAGTTTATTTTGTGTCACACAGAAGCTGTTCACACCCTGGAAACTCACGTTGCAGGGCTTTGCTGAATTAGAAGTTTTTGCTTTGTATCACAGCGCTGCAATTAGCATCCTACATTTTGGAAAAGCTGTTAATTAAAGCAGGACCGCCATAGAGTCCTGTGTTGTATCTGTGCAGTGTCCTTTCAGCTTAAACAAGAATCCCGTTAAATTGCTGTTGATCTGACGTTAAATTACATAACCGGGATGAAAGTACAAATCAGGATGCTAATGTGAAAAAGAAAAAACTGCCACTACTCTCGCCTTGAAATAATGCCCATCAAACCTCATATCATTCACTCACAGCACACGTGTTAGCGTGGGCGGACGTGCGATCCAAAAAAAAAAAAGCACTCCGATTCGCTGCCATCACAAATCCAGCATCTCTCTCATCCCCACAGTCTCTTTGTGTCCGTCTCTCCCACTCTCTGTCTCGCTCTCACGAGCCACCCCCTTCCCACGCCCGTCCATCTCATCCCGTCTCTTTGCTCTGACTTTCAGTCGAGCTTCTTTTCTTCATCATTCCCATTTGTCTCTTGGAGGGGTTTGTTGGTATCAAAGTTAAGACAAGTCTGTTTGTAGATGTTGGACCAGGACGGCTGAGCTCTGCCTCTTTGGCTTTTTCTGACCAGAATAGAGGAGCAGGAAGAAAAGTGGCAACTATATGTAACTTCCAACGTTTCAGTGCTGTTCACACTGTACACTGAACTTCTGCCCCCATTGGCCTTAAAGACGTCACATTTACACTCACGCCAGATTCCGTTGACGTATTTTGTCACTTTTTAATGATAACTTTAGCCTTCACGTTTATCTTTGGTACAATGAAACCACACAATTCCACCGTGCTGATGCTATCAAAGTGTTAGAAGGCACGTCAACTTGAAATTGACACTATTTTTTTGTATGTTTTTCACATCCTTTTAGCTCTTTCAGTTTTGCTGTGTTTCCCCCTTTATCCCGCCCCCTCCATCTTTTATAGATTACATGCAAATGTCCTTCCAGAAGAGAAATGCTGCAGTTTCAGCCCTTTACTCTGCCCTCCACTGGGATACAGCCGTAATGAATGGTGACAAGTCAGTCAGTCCATAATGAATGATCAGCAACAATAAAAAACGTTATTGTCCATCGTTTTGTATTGTAGAGGGATAAGTCTCCAAGCTGCTTCATTCGATCTCTTCGGTCCAGCGACTCCGTGACCGATGTCTACTGAATCACCGAACGATAAAGACGTTGAATAATCCGTTCGTACCCTTTTTTTTTGCCTCATGGGGTCCGTGCTGTTTCTCCGATCCTCCCGACAGTTGTCAAAACTCTTCCCTGCTCAGCGCTGAGATGTACAAATGCTGCGATCGCGGGGTCGGTTTTAACTGTAGAGTACAACGTTTTCAACATCCAGGAATCTCTTTGTGAAGAAGGCGACGTCCCAAAAAGAGTAGAAAGGCAAAAGAAGAGTCAAAAGAGAGATGAGAACCCCTCACCTCCAGGACACACATCCCCCATTCAAACAGTGAGAACACATTAATACTGAATAAGACTCTGCATGAATGGCTAAACGAGTATGTTTAGCTTATGAATGAATAACCGCTTTAGAAGAGCATGGCATTAATATCATTAATATCAACAGCGCTCATGAGTCTGAACTGTGTTTAACCTTATAATGGTTTAATCTTCTGCCTCTTGTACCGGGGATAGTTTCATTAACCCTCCGTGCGTCGGGTAACACACATTTTTGGGTGTGTGAGTGTGTTAGAGTGTGTGTTTGTGTCACGAGGTGATTCAGCACCACGGATAGTTCTCACTACAGCCGCTACAGCCACCGTCAAACAGCATTCACTCCTAGGAGACACATATACAGCAGCCTGGGAGTCAAAGTTCAGGGTGTAAACTCACCGTGCAATACTTTACTCTCGTAAAGGAAATACTTCAACAGTTGCAGTTTGTACATCGCCTTGCTGTGAAGAGTCAAGGGGTTGCATGCGCTACTTTTAGCTTGGAAATAGGTCACTCACACAAATTGCTGTACATCTGTTGCAGTAAAACCTTCTTCTTCTTCTTCTTCTTCTTCTTCTTCTTCTTCTTCTTCTTCTTCTTCTTCTTCTTCTTCTTCTTCTTCTTCTTCTTCTTCTTCTTCTTCTTCTTCTTCTTCTTCTTCTTCTTCTTCTTCTTCTTCTTCTTCTGGAAGTCGGGGAGCAAATGAGATTTTAGCCCTGCAGCGAGACAATGAAGCGCCCTTCATTGTCAATCAAGTCCAGAAAGAGACCCAAACAGCCAGAGGAGGAGTGTGTGTTCGTGGTTCGCTAGCATGCAGGCAAGCGTCACGCAGTCATCCTGTAATCATTTTTGCTTTATCGTCTCGTCCTCTCCTAAATAAGAATCACACAATGAGGTACTTAAAAAGAGAAATCACATTTGTTTTCTGTCATATTTCAGCGCGGTTGCACACACAGACTCTGCAGACTGCAGCACCAGAGATAATACAGTTGGCAATGGAAAACATGTGGCACGCGTGATGCTTACAACTCGGGGCAAGACATTGTTTTTTGTTGTTGTTGTAAAAATGCAGATTGCTGCTCAGAAGAAAGAAAGAAAAAAGGCCTCTCCTCTCCTCTCTTCTCCTCTCTCTTCTCTTCTCCTCTTTTCTCCTCTCCCCCTGTTTTTCGTAAACAGAGTCGCTTAGCAACAGGTTTGTGGGCCCAAATTGTCAGAGTGGCCTGGGCCGACTGTTCAGCCCAGTGTGTTGTCATCATGATGTGCCGGTGGGAGGCCAACAACTGTTTTTGTGCATGTGTTTACCGGTGGACCCTCAGCATGGATTTCTGAGGAGTGAGGGACCTGCCTGTTTCTATTACCACCCAAGTGTGTGTGTGTGTGTGTGTGTAAACAGTCACTAGCGGCTCTTCTTCCTCTGATATCCAGCAATATGAAAAGCATGATTCATCATCAGACCGTCCACGTCTCCGCTTTGAATCCCATCCAGGGATTCTCTGATCGCAGGTCAAATATTCACAACTGCAACACCCGCACCTCCTCTGTCAGGGGGAGCCGTTTACTCGCTGACAGCGGGCAGATGTCAGTACTTTGCTTCTCTAGCCTCCGGTTGTGCTGACTTACTTGTCGGTTTTACCTGATAGCTCCCAAGTGATAAACAGCCCCAAGCCTGAGAATACATCCTGAGCCAGACATCCAAGGGAGCTAAAGGAGAACTGAAGTACATCCCACGAACACGGGCAGCATTTAGAGCATTACTGAGGAGCATTTGTCTGTAAAATTATGTTTTAAAAAAGTAGCTTGTAAAACACGCTGGCACCAAGAAGGGCTGCCATTCAGTGTATAATAGTGCATAAGCAACTGAACGAGGCCGCATCATTTGATTCTCCCATTAATTATTGAGTAATGATTAATAACCTGGGATTGTAAAGTCGAGCGTTTAATGGATTAGATGTGATCCCGTGCATAGATCAAAGGATAATGTAATTGTCTCTTACATCCGCTGATGTTGATGATATTTGATGATGCTCATTGGGTGATGACGACACATGAATTTGTGTTGCCACAGTTGCCAAACTCGCCATGGTCACTATGGCCACATATCTACATGCAATGCAGTCATGGTTTTGTGTGAGATTAGATGTAATAACGCGACTTTAAAGGAATGTTTCCGCGGTATTGTTTTGTTCTCAGGTCGTGCCTCTGTTCTATTGTACACGGGACACAAAGACTTTAGGGATGATTCCATGAGGTAAAGAGGTGACAGAAGGACGCTACAGTAGAACAAGCAAACAAACAATGGTGATTAAAAAACAAACATCCATCTGTGTCGCCTTTTAGATTAACATACGAAACCAGCTCGCGTCTCGTCAGTGATATATGCCGATTGTTTGAGTGTGCTGTGGCTTTTAAGTTGTCAACAATTTGCTATTAAGCCGATCTTGTGATTGTGGCTATTGACTGGAGTCCCGCCGGAGAGCGTTGGCTAGCAGCCGCTATAAAAGAAAGCAATTCCTATTGGTCACGTTCCAAACGGCCTCCGGCTTGATTGTGCTGAGGTGGAAGCAATTTCACTATTGATCAGTGCAGCTGCTCTCCTGTTGCTCATTAAGCTGTGTGTGTGTGTGTGTGTGTGTGTGTGTACAGTGTATGTGCTGGTATTGCACGGTTATGTACGACTTTATTTTCATGAGCTGTTCTTGTGATAATTGCTCCGTGTGATTGACTACTTGCTATTTGTCCGACCAGGTCACTGGAGAGGAAGCTGCAGACGCCCATACTGGCGAAGTCCCGCACTCTCCCCAGCATCCCCCAGTCTCCTACCGTCTCCAGGGTCCTTCACTCTCATCTGATTGGTGGGAGTCCTCCTCGTAGGAAGAACCCGCCCGCTGCCGCCAGCCACCCAAAGGCCTGCACTCTGCCACCTGCAGGTAAATACAACATGGAAGCCAAACCACTAAACCACGACAGTGTTTTTTTTTCCATTGCTCTAGGAGTGTGTGTTTACCCGAAAAAAAAAGGCACGCGGCGACTTTGCAGAATTGACTTCATCTGTGTGATTCTTTCATCTCCTTGGGTTTTGTTTGTTTATTCCTCTGTTCACATTGTGTCTCTAACACATCTCTCATCCACTTTTCACAAAGCCCAGAGTAAATGTCCCCCACAGTTTGCACAGTGATGGTAGCGGCGATCAAAGCGTTCCTTTTCAGCCTGACTTATGTTTTAGGAAATGGGAACATTGGGCTGCAGCAGCAGATTCCTATTGATTGATTAACGATCACTTCGTGTCTTCAAAGCAATAGTCCTGTAATTGGCCAGTAAGATAAATGCCTTGCTGTTGCCAGCACTGTTTGACACGCTGTGTTCCTCTGACCTCTGAATTCATAATGTGTGTGCCTCTTGAACAATGATCTGATAGGTCATAGGTCATGATGGAGATACAAGATGAACTAAAGTCTTGAATATGTCAAACATATCCTGATCCTTTTACCTTCAAACAAACTAATCATAAGTCACTAGTAATAAGAAAAGAAATAAAGATTGTCAAATAATTATCAGAACATTTCTTGTAATCTATGCTTGAGCTGTTTATAAACAGTTTCAAACGTGACCTACATACAGCAGCTTTTAATGCATTCTTCATTTCTCAGTGGATAGTTTCTAGCAGCTCTCACACTTTCCCAATGTGTTTCATTTGTAAAGTAATCTTCTCTCCGACCTATTAACACCATCCCAGACGTGGACAGACTCCACGGCTGTCAGCAAGGCTTCACATCACACATCCTTACACAGCCTCGTGTGTGTCATACGCGCTGACACACACACACACACACACACGTGTTTGACAGCGGCCCGTCGCCGCTGATTGACTTCGCACAACTCAACTTGATCAAAGCGCCCCACTACCACCAGCTGGATGAGACTTGTGGCGTTTCAGGCGTCGGGACGAGGGGAAAAGGCTGCGTTGTTGTTTGTGATGTTTTAAGAGAAGCTTGCACAGCAGGCACACAGCAACCTCAGCCCTCCCAATTCCTGAAGCCGCTCTCTCAGAGAGAAAAATAAACGTTTAACTTTACAAAGACAGAAAAGAAACTGCAAACATTCGAGAAAAGGAACTTTCGACTTCAAGTAAACCGAAGTCCCACTGGATTCACAGAGACACCGGCAGCAACACAGAAGCTACCGACTCAGACAAGCACCAAGTTTTCACGGTGCGATAAAACATCACAGTCACTCAGAACCCCGAAATAAATTCTGACCATCAGTAAATTATCAGATCACACCAAGAGCAAGGACTATTATTTAATCATATCCCCAAAGCACAGAAAAGCTCAGATTACAGCGCACACGTTCAGTACCTTTGATATGAGGCAGTTTATTGAGCGCGCGGTGGTTCAGGTTAAAGTTAAAGAAGGAAACTTGAAAGAAGAATAAACACACTTTCCTTTTCTCTCTCCGACTCCTGCCAATGCTTTCTACCTTTTCACAGTCTGCGACCTCTCTCGTGCGTGAAATATGAGGATGTCGTGTCCTCAATAACACCACTTAGAGGAGCATTGAGCTGCTCGCTGCTCCTAAATCTTTGCTATTACTTCTTCTAATGATCCTGGACCCACCCCCCCCCCCACCCCCCCCCCCCACCCCCCCCCCCCCCCCCGGTGATCGCTTTATTCAGCTCAAGTGCTTCCATTTCGTGTCCTCGCTCTACCTTTCTTTGTCTGTCTCCCTGTCTGTTTTCCCTCGCCCCGCTGCTGCTCTGTTGCAAATATGAAATTGAAGAGAGAGTCTCACATGTCCCCTTGTTGCCGAGCAACCGCTGTCATCGAACATGATGTGCTGCCTCTCTCTCTCTCTCTTGCTCTCTCTTGCGCTCTCTCTTGCGCTCTCTCTTGCGCTCTCTCTCTCTCTCTCGCTCTCTGTCTCTCTTGCTCTCTCTCTTGCTCTCTCTCTCTCTGTCTCTCTTGCTCTCTCTCTCTCTCTCTCTCGCTCTCTTGCTCTCTCTCTCTCTGTCTCTCTTGCTCTCTCTCTCTCTGTCTCTCTTGCTCTCTCTGTCTCTCTTGCTCTCTCTCTCTCTCTCTCTTGCTCTCTCTCTCTTGCTCTCTCTCTCTCTGTCTCTCTTGCTCTCTCTCTCTCTCTCTCTCTCTCTCTCTCTCTCTGTCTCTCTTGCTCTCTCGCTCTCCCTCTCTCTTGCTCTCTTGCTCTCTCTTGCTCTCTTGCTCTCTCTCTCTCTCTCTCTCTCTCTCTCTCTCTCTCTCTCTCTCTCTTGCGCTCTCTCTCTCTCTCTTAATCTCTGCGGCGGGGCTGAGAAAACTTTTTTAAATTTTTTAAATTCAAGTTGTTTTTAATAACCCAGCTACACTTCCTTCACGGATTTAGGCAACATCCCATATTAGTGACTAGTATGCCGAGCAGCCTGCGTTGGGAGTTGCTCCCGAGTCTTTTTACTGCAGTGTTACTCGGCTCAGCTTTGGAAGCCGGATGTGTTTTGGTCTTTGATCTTTTCATTAAAGATGTCGGTACAATGCGATTCTAAGGCTTAATATAAATTTGTCTGACACAAAGTCTTAGTTCGCAAGTTCTTGAAAACGTTGGACAGTCACTCCAGAAACTTGGTGGGTGAGGCTCTAAAATCTTGGCTGGCTTGACAACTTCAACATCTTATTGTATTTGTAGGTCTATGTAAACTGATCTAGGATCCTACTGTAGAAAATAAATATGTTGTCTGATGTCAGTCACAAAGTGATTGACAGATATTTGAATGAAACAATTCAATTTAGGTGTGTAATGTTTTTATAATCTTAATAAGAAAAAATAAAACATATGGCGTCAAATTAAGATCAGTGACATGTAAATGTAAAACATCATAAATGACACATCCAGCCATAAGGACCGTAAGGAGGAAAAATAATCGTTTCAGCAAGAAAAGAAGCTGATGTTCTACTTTCAGAGTGACCAGAAACAGACTTGACGTGCACGCTATATTAACTCCTCACAATACAATAAAGCACTTGAGGATAGTACACACCCATTGTAATAATGTCAGCAACAAACCCAATGTTTCATTCATGAAACCAGTGTTTTCTTACTGTGTCAGCAGCAGATGTGAGGTTACAGATGCGAGCAATACATTTGACAGAGTTCCCGTAGCCTACCCAGCATGCATCAGATAAGAAAGTGAAAGACCAGTAAGTGTTTTCCTCGGCTGTGGTTAGCGGGTTCTGACTGTGTGACTCCAACGGCTCAGCCGTCACGGCAGAGCTGCAGAATGTGTTTCTGCCTCTTCATTATACACGAGACGCCATTTCTCTCTCGAGCGTATGGAATCGTAATCAAGTTGTTAAGGAGGCAGGCTGAGAATAATGTTTGTAAGCTATTCCACCTTTTAAAGGAAGCTTGATTACATCCAGGACATGTTTCATGAAGGCAATCGAAGCAAAGTTAAGTGGATGACATTCCACAATTTGTAGAGTACGTTCGCAATGATCACATTGCGGAAATACATATTCATCATCTGTCCAATCTGTGTTGCTCTTGACCTCCAACCCCTCCCTCTTCCCTTTTTCTTTCTTCTCTCGTTACTTCCTGACTGTTCCCTTAACCCCATCATTCGTTTCCTTTCCTCCCATCTACTCTCCTCCAGGCGAGCTGTGGCGTTTGGAGGACGACATGGAGGCCGGAGATGAGCCCGAGCACGGCGGCTGCCCCGAGGCCCGTCCTCGCTCTCAGTCTCCCTTTTCCCACTTCCGGGCGCGAGCCGCCTACCTCCGCAAGAGCGTCTCGGCGGACGACCACCTGGACACGGGCTCGGACTGCAGCCCGGCGGCCGTCGTCGAGAGCAAGCCGACCCGTAGCGGCAAGGGCAAGCTGAAGAGGAAGTTTGTAAGTTTGATTCCTTATTCCCCCCCTTTTCTTTTTCTTTTACGAAATCTAGGTGAGGGTTTGGCTCAAAATAGTCACACATCCCACACATCCCATAACCAAAGCAGGGAGTTCTTCCTGACACATGTTCACACGTACACCCACACCGGCGCAGGTACACACACACACACACGACACAGTACCACACACACGGCACAAGTGTTGTGTGGATTGAAAGTGATTTCGAGGTTGCTACGATACATATGGGGAAGACACCGTGACTCCCTGTACTGTACCTCGCGTCTCGTGTCTCTTTTCCTCTCACAACCTCTCTTACCCCCGTTTTGTGTCATACCAAATCAATCCATTGTATCCATTTTTTACTCCAATCATGAATCAATGGAAAATATCGTCACTCAAGCTCAACCGTGGCAACCTAAAGCCGCTGGTTAGTTTTTATCTTCTAAAAGTGTTGATCCCTGACCAAGTTCTCCATATTTGATCTAATTGTGAAACAATAATTGTCTTACTTGTGACTGTACTTTTACATTTCATCAGAGATTTGAATGTTTGTATATTTTGTTATAATTTCAATACAGTTTGGGGGCAAATTAACACAGAATGGACTGACATTTGCAACCATTATCTGCCACAGAAGATATTAACAATGATTGAGTTTGAGCGGACACCCCTTATTAATGCGCTTCCAACTCTCTGAAGACGCTGATCATTTCACTTAACTGTGTGGCTATAGTGTCCATTGGACTGAGGCTCATTGCATAGAAAAGGTCAGATTTTGTCAAATGATCTAAATATAGCACGGGAGCATGAGGCGCTAGCAGCACAGTTAGTGGTGCCTTTCACTCTCTGCGGGCGCTCTGAGAATCACGCGCTTTCTTTTTTTGTCTGATGTGCACAGTTTTAGCGGACCCTTTTGTGACTCGGCCCCTCAGTGTGTGTTCCATGGGATCTTTTAGGGGGTTAGTGATGCCGGACATGGGCAGGTGAATGTGCATTAATGATTGAAGACCTCTATATTGTCCCTCGGTCACTGGATCAGGTAACTGGAGACCTCATTACCAGCCTGAACTTTGTAATTGGTTCTCCGGTGTCACAGGTGTAAGAGGACACCGGCGTAGGTCGAGGATAGGCTGGTGGGAGACGCTTTTTTTTCCTTCTAAAGTATAGAGCTGGCTGTGGATGCATGCTGTTTAACATGTGTCTGGAAAGGAGATATTGCATGTATGTAATCTTTGGACACGAGTAGTTCAACGAATCGTCTGGATTTCAGTTTGGAGTTAACACGTCGGATCCCAAAAGGACTTTTAATCAAGTCGCCCTTGACACATCTCGTGGGCCGAGTTGGAGTTGGAGATCCATCGCAGAACTGAAAAGAAAGGAAAGAAGCACATAAAACAAACTTTTATCCCACTCATGGTGGTGCAATGGGGACGGCGCTGGATCTGATGACCTGCCGCGTGTGTTTTGGGGTGAGATGTCACGCAGTCTTGTCTCATAAAGGCACGCAGCACTCGAGGGCATTTAACCCTGCGCTGTGACACCGCAACATCACATCGCATTCATGGCTTTACACACTTACACAACACGATGCATGCGGCGGATGCTTCTAGTCGACGTCCCTTTTTTTTTATGTGCAGCTCCACAGGGACTGTTGCCAGCCAGGTGGAAAATATTAACAGATCATCAGAAAAGACAGGTTATATCAGGGAGCGTTGTTCTGGTTAACAGCACCTTGTTGTCACCTGTCACCGGCTTTCAGAGGCAGGTGTCGTTGTTTAAACTTGAGTTATGTAGTTATGTTTTAATTTACAGCAGAACAACAACGCCTTAATATCAGAACGATGATGCAGCAACACATACTGAGTTACACTGAAGAATGTTGAAGTGTAAGGCACAAAGAGGAAGAGAATGTAACGCTTCGTTTGAAAGGCTGCCAGAGTGCACACCAAGTTAATTATCTCGTCTCCAGCAGCTTTCTCTATTAACGCATCATCCGTGCTGAAGGTCTTCCCCCCCCCCTCTTGCTGGTTGATAGCATTAGCAGAATACAGAAGTGTTTTATCGAGCAGACAAATATAAATCCACTTTCTCACAGCGACTCCCAGTCACACAGTATGTCTCTGTAGGATTAGACAGCAGATGTTTTTGTGCATCTGTGTGTACGTACAAGTGTGTGTACGGACGCGTGTGACTCAACTATTACGTATATATGTCCAGACAGTGCTATGTCCTGTTAAAAAAAACTCTTTTTTTTTTTGTAGTTTGTCGCCTGATAACGCCACACATCATTGCTCTCACTGCTCGGCCGCTATTGGTTTGACCACTGGGCACTGATCTGAAGTCACCTTCACGCTACTGGAAAGCATCTTGAGATGAAGACAAATTACACCTGAAGGTCTCCATCCGGGAAAAAAAAAAGACAAAGCGTGTAGTCACGAGTCTCAGGGAGCCTTTTTCTGAGGCGACGTGCCTGATCTGTACGATCGAAACACGCAGGTTTGTGTTCTGTTGTACCTCTGATACATGTTTGTGACTTTTATTTATGTGTGAACGGGGCCGAGTCACCACATAATCAAAGAAGGGCCGTGTCATTTCCGTCGATTTGAATGGCGGTAACAACGTCATGCTTTGAGATGACTCACAAAGTGATGCAACAAGGGGGGGGGGTTCAATGTTCCTTCATTTTTGTTCTTTCATAAATCAAGGAATCCAAGCAGTTGTTCGTCACTAGTTCCTGATTTACCGGAAAGCCACAGGAAACAAACAAGGCGAATTTTGAACCCATCATGTGCGCGGAGACGTCCTGCAGGCCTCTGAACACACGGTGCGGGCAGGACACTCACTCCCACTTCTTCCAACAAGACCATTGATATTCTGCGGGTCGTCTGGATTGCTTTAAGAGATATGTCGCTGTGCCTCGTGGTTAAGTCTCTGTTTGTAATCTGCTGTCAGGGAACACGGCACAGAGTGTGCTCACATTCAGGCATGCATATCACACACACACACACACACACACACACACAGGAAAGACAGCTGGAGAACGTGTTGTGTATGTACACAGATATCATATAATGAAATGGCACTGGCGAGGTTTTTCATGGAAGAATTAGGAGTGATGGAACTGTCAGTTCTTAGCACCGGATCTGTTTGCGAACCTGCACATTTGCCAATAATAACAACAATAATTGTGAAATCCAAGAATACAGAATCCATTGTGTCCCTGTGAGGGAAGGTCTTGCTTAGTCTGGATTTAGAGAGCAAGAGAGAAGCATTTCTACACTTCCAAATAGACTCTATGCTCCACAGCTGTTACGTCGTTTGCTTCCCATCTGTTTCTATCGGTGGTGTGCTACAGACAAATACCTCTTTTTGGAGGCAATGTGTTGGTTTTTTTGCAAAGCTCTCCATTTGGTGTCATTGGCTTAGTCACCATCTGATACATGCATGCCATCTGATCGGATGTGGTGATCAAGAAATACCTCGAAAGATAGAGTCAGACAAAATAGGTGCGTGACGCATTGAGTCATTAGTGTCTGTCCCAGTGCTAAGATTAGCTTATTGATAGCTGAGTGAAAGAGATACTAGAGAGATCAGCCACCTATACAGTTTATTCTATATTGGGTTTTCCTCCATCAGGATGCTGGGCAGATAGTGTGTAGTCACCATTAGTGAGCTTGTCAGAGGGCAGTGGATGTGTAGTGTTTCATAAGGGAAGGCCACTTACATCAAGGACCATGCTGACCAACACAGTGAGCTGAAAGTGGCTGAGAACAGAGAACATTGGCTATTTTAACAACCCTTCACATGGTAGGAAGTTCTGTGATTGAGTATTGCTGCAGGAACAACATGATGGAGCCTCTTCTGTTCGTCGAAATGAAATGACCATAATCGTATGCCACCCTGAGTCTTTTTTTCACGACTGAAATTGATCACGCGTGGACTAATTGTGATTTAATTATGAACTACTGCCTCCAGAGCAAAACATAGAGGCTGAACTCTGATGTTCCTGTAGACTCGTGGGTTGAAGTGTTGCTGCTGGCGGATAGCGGTGGGCAGGTGCAGCGCAGGGCCTCAGGGTGCGCGGCCACTTAATTCTCTGATTACAGTCATTAAAAAGGTGAAGTGGTTGTTGGTAGCGACACACCAGTCCAGAGCGTGGGCGGGGCTATTGAGCATGATGAAAATGTCATTGTTTTTGTACAGCGTGTACCTTTCAGACCCCGACAAGCACACACTCGGACACGTCCGCTGAAAGGCCAGGGATGACAGATGTTGAATGGCGCGCTTTTCAACCACCCCCCCGAGCTGCCAGACTTCCAGTGGCCTCAATCAAAACAGGATGCCTCGAGGCCTTGTGCGGCATTAGTACAGTAATTACTGGGGTAATTAGCCTGATGATGTTGCGCATGTGGAGTCAGCGGAGGGCACGGCGATGGGAACTCCTCCACGCGGTTTTTCCTTCCAGTGGTATCGTCCGTATACTGTTCTTTATCTCTGTCTTTCACAATTTACATTCCCACGTCCTGTGTCTGCCCCCGTTCAGTGACTCTGTCTTTCTAATTTGTGATAGTTATGCCAAAGACTACTCTACAACCATCATTAACATAAACCTACATGATATATATATATATAGCATTTACAGTGCAGCCAAGTGAGCTTCACATTTTCCCTTCTGAGACAGAAATGTGTTGGAACAGTGTTTGTGTTTCCAGCAGTGCGGAAGGCTGATCCAGTTCACAAATCTCGACTCGGCTGGCCAAGATCAGCAGACGAGCGCCGCTTTGCTGTGGATCTTCCTCATTTACGTGCAGCTTATTCTTATTTGTGCGACACACAAATAAACTTAACTAAAATCCCAAATTGCCAGTGCAAAAATAATCCAGCGTCTGGAAGGACTGCGAGGAGGATTTGAAAACAATGTGCTCTGTCAGTGCTGATTAAGTGCCACGTGGAAAAAAAAGCAGCTCTTGTCTTTCCATCACATCTGCTCCTCGTATCACGACTCTGCCGCAGTCGGCTCTTTTCCTACCTGAACACCTGCTTTTTTTAAATTCCACCTTTGGACTCTCTCTCTCTCTCTCTCTCTCTCTCTCTTTGTCTGCCGTTTGTCTCCGGTGCATTGCAGGAGCTTTGCTGTTTGTGTTTGTACCTGCTCTGCCCCCATTGAGTTTACACACAGTGGGTCTGTAGCATGTGTTCGGGTATGAGGTCTGGTCCTTAAGATAAGAGATTTCATTTCCTCAACGACAAACTTCACTTCAAAGACTCGTCTAAAGCCCCACAAACCCACACTGGTTTTTTTCTCTCTCATTCAAGTTGATTAGTCCTCTGCTGAGGTTGAAGAGGTCTAATCAGCCGGAGATAACTGAGGATAATAACAAGGATACACATTCACAGTGTAGCAGTGCAGCCTACAGTCTGTCACCTGGAGCTCGAATACATGTTGCATCTGCTCAATGCTCTGCAGCCGCACGCCTCCGTTCATCCTCAAACTGGCCACATGGTGGCAGCATCCGGCCACACAACAGAAGTCCTGCCTCACGATCCCCCACCATGCTCGTAAGATAAGATAAGATAAGATAAAATAATCCTTGATTAGTCCCTCAGTGGGGAAATTACAGGATTACAGCAGCATTGCTCACAAGTAAATAAAAATAAAAGATAAAAATCAGGAATATAACTCAATGAAACAGTAACAGTAAAACAGTAATAAAATAAGACAGTAAAGAAGAATATTAAATATACAATATACATATATATATGTACATATATATATATATATATATACCAGTATATACAGAATATACAGACGGAATAAAAATAAGATAGTCCTGCTGTTTGTGTTTGTCATCTCAAGGGCTGTGTGTTTTCTTGTGTGTGTGTGTGTGTGTGTGTGTGGCTGAACTGTTACCTGGGTGGCACTTGAGGTTTACTCTCCCTCCGGTGACTCATTCATCCTGAGATGACTAACGCGCAGACACCACAGTGGACAGTCATAGCTGCCACCGGAGCCCAAGGGTTCATTATCGAATGGAGACTTTTATTGGGATGCACAGCAGCGGGTGAAAAACCCGGAGAGAGAGAGAGCGAGAGAGAAGCCAGACCCTTGACTACTTTGTAAAAAAAAAAAACAGTGGTGTTTTTGTTTGCTCAGCACGCCAATGTGCCGAACACCAGTTTGACAATCGGCGGCTGTGAAGGTGGCGAGGCCCATCAAGGAACAAAGTCACACAGCTCACCCTCCATCTTTTCTGGCAGCTCTCCCCTCTGATACAGATGGATGACTGATGCTGTGAGAAATGATTATAGTGAGTAAACAAACAAAGACAACCACACTCTGATGTCGACACATCATTTTTCATTTGCTCCATAAGTGGCTGAAGTAAATTCAGCACACCAAAGGCAGTGGTGAAAGTTAGCTGTAGTTCAGAATCAAAGCTATGGTCTGGCTTCAAATTTATGGTTGGGCTTTTTTTTTTTCCGTACACACTCATACGCACTTACTGGAGTACCCATACACACAACCTCACATCATCACACATAATCCATCTCCCTCTCTCTGCGCTGTGTACTATTTTCCATCTATTCCTGCTATTTCTCCTTTTTTAAATGGACGCCATGTTTGGGCCAGAGAGGGGGAATAATACCACGTTCTGGTCGTTGTGCGTGGAGACGGAGAAACACAGCACTCATTTGAATGCACGCGCGCTCACCTCTAAGCGGACCGAGAGTGGCATGGGAATGTTTTCTGCTGCCACTTTGGTTGCCTCTGGTAACCAGTGAAATGGTGTTCATTAACTATGTTGATTCACAAATGCTCCTCTCTCTCTCTCTCTCGCTCTCTCTCTCTCTCTCCCTTTTCCCTTTCTTTCTCCACTCTTGGCGTCTCCACAGTCGGGGCTCAGGGTTTGGTGTTTTTCTGACGTGGGAGCTCTTGCAGAGGATTACTGTGGAGTCAGTAGGACACTAATGATGATGTGTAATACTCTCCTCTCCTCTCCATGTTGATATTTGGGGGCGGTTACACGCTGTACTTACTAGCTTTGAAACTCTCTTGTTGTATTTACCCTGGCTTCGGCCTCTTACAGCCTCCACAGGCTTGACCGTCCTCCTCCTCCTCCTCCTCCTCCTCCTCCTCCTCCTCCTCCTCCTCCTCACATGAACACGTCCAGGTCTTTCCGTGATCCTCCAACAGCACTCCGCTTCCCCTTCCCTTCGTCACGCAGCAGCGCTCCTGTGGCTGCTTGGCGCAGTGTGACCTAGACGTCGGGTGACAAACTGGATGATGCACAACTCCGCGCCTCCGGCGTTCACCTTTAACGCTGAGCCAACCCAAGCTGACTCTCCGTCTGTCGTCAGGTGACGGTGACCTGGACGGAGGGAGCGTGGCTCTCTCTCTCTCCCCCCTCACCGCTTCCGATCGCTCTTTCCTTAAAGGCTTCATGTGAGGTGTGAGGTGGCGGAGGCTGACTGAGCAGAAATGTATCTTTCAAAATTCAATGCAAGCGAAGGCATTTCGTACGATGAGCTCGAGCCCCCGGAGCCATTCGAGCACACTCCGCCCATCTCCGGAGGTTCTGTTCAGCAAAGCATCAGTACATGATACCTGTTTGAAGTTGTCCGGGCCTTTGATCTGCTGCTACGCTGCTGATATTTCTGGATCAATCCGAGATCAGTGCTCAGGATATGTATTTTTGCTGGGCTACTCGTTTTGTCTTTCTATGTTTATTTGCTTTAGAACAGCACCTCACAAACACCGTCAGTCTCTCCTACCCTTTCACCTCTGACCTCCCGTCCCACTTTTACATCTTCATTCTCACCTCTGTCGACCCTCCCCACATCACTCCACCCACACTCCTCCACCTCTCTGCTCCAGCCCTTCTTTTGCCATCTGCCCCCCCCCCCACTCCCACTCTCCCGTCTCCCACCTCTATCTCCGTGGGCCCCCCTCTTTCTCTCCCTCATCCCCTCCGCTGACCTGCCCTTAATTGGTCTGCCACAGTTGCACCTACAGGATCCGACCAGCTGTCAAACAGATCCCTGCCTGTTGAGGTTAACCTTAAGTGGGCCTGAGTCGGGGCCAGAGTCCCGGGTTTTGAGTGGTTCTCAGGGTCTAGGGCCTCGGGCACAAAAGGAGGGCCAAAAGCGTTTCTTTGAGAGCACCAAATCTCCTGTCTCCTCTTCTCCCTCTCCCCGGGCCTCCCTTCCTCAATCTCTACCTCCCTCCATCCCTCCTTCCCTCCCCTCTGCCCCCCCCCCCCAGACTCTCTGTCTGCGCTGACACCGCCTCTAATAAGGGGGGAGTGGGGTGCACTGTTTATTTGTGTGGTGCGAGGTTAAAAACTTCCCCCTTAATTGACATTCCGGTAACACTTTCCAATAATGGGGCGAGCAATTTCCTTGAAATTGATGTGTGTCCACCGCAATGAAAAACACCGCTTCTAGCTTCCACTGACCCATGGATGATCTACACTTGCGCTGCGTCCTTGTCTGCGTGTGTGTGTGTGTGTGTGTGTGTCAGCGTGAGAAATTGCATGAATGGTCTTTCGTTTGGCAATAGCAGCATGCTTGTGTGTGTGTGTGTGTGTGTCGCGCATCATACTCGTACTGCGTCTCTGCTGCTAAAACGATTTTGTCAGTTTGTTCGTGAATACGAGTGTGTGCATACTATGGCCGTGTGCGGATCAACACTGAACGCGTGCACAGGACGAATGCGTGTAGTCGCGCTTGCTATTGCGCACGTGCACGCGTCTGTAATTATCCTGTTTTCAGAGCTTTTGTTAGCCCAGTTATTGCTTGTGTGCGCGCCCTATATTTCTGTACCCAGTGAGGTGAACGTAAATAAATTATTCAAATATTTTCATTTTCATTTCTCCCCACACGCCAATGAGTGACAGTTTACACCACGTCAAAATGCTGAAACAAATCCACAGTAGAAAGCCTATTTTGCCCTCTTGCTCAGTCAATGTCTGTCTGTGAGGAAGTATGCAAACACAAACATCTCGCTCTGCGGCAGACTGCATCCTTGGCCTCAACGGCGACCACTGGATAGGACCTGTGGTGTGACGACGGTTGGTGTTAAAACATGTGTGTGTGTGTGTGTGTGTGTTAGGGAGGGAGAGAGAGGGAGAGCTTAAGGGACAGCATGTGTCGATACGCAGATGAGTAAGTGTGATAAATGTGAGCATGAATGTGTGCGAGCGTGTGTCCGTGCCTGTGTGTGGCTGCAGGCAGACGCTGGCTGGTTCCTGGCCTTGTTATTCTGTCTCCCACACGCTCTCTGATGTGGTTTGAGGCTGTGGCTCTCACTATGGAGGGGGATAGCCACCGCACACACTCACACTGTTCTCACATGTCTGTGGAAACACACATTGCGCGCTGGTATGCAGTCACATTCTCAGAAATGCCGACGCACATACTGAACAAACGCACACACACACACACACACGCACACAAAAGCTCAACCCCTGAAGGATGTAACAACACAACAGCCGCTTGCCAAAGTGTCTGAATGGACGCCGGAGCGCACTCCTAGACTAACACACACACACACACACACAGCGCTAGACGCCATCCGTGGTGCTGGTGGGCTCCCACAATAAGCGGTTAGTTAAATAATATCAAAGACAGATGTTGGCTCTGGTCCCATCATACTTTGCGCGTGTGTGTGTGTGTGTGTGTGTGTGTGTGATTGAAAAGGAGAGTACTGATGTGCAGCCCCTTGGGAACACATGTTTCCTTGGAAATCATTACATGTTTGTAGATAATTGTCACTCATTTGTAGCATTCAGAAATGTATGGAAAATACAAATAACTTCAACTGTTTTGGCATGTGGTTCAAACTCATGTTTCTTTATGACTCTGCGATTACACTGTGTTGTTCTTTAGTTTTTTCTTTTTAAATATTACTTTAAATACTTGCTTAATAATTTGCAGTGAAAGAAAGTATTTACAGGGTCCTGACATCAATACATTGATGATTGAACGATTTGAAAAGCTGACACCATTTGTACAAAATGCATCAATGATACACACAGCCAACAAAGGACCAGTTCATTCAATAATTGCTACGTCTCCATATATGAATTCATGATTCATATAATATTTGTCATGCAACGACACAACAGATTTGTTATTTATCACGACTGCAACTTGTTTTTTTACGTTCTTTTTTAAACTTTTCATGGTATACATTGTGATCAGAACCAGCACGCACACACACACACACAAACAAACAGACATACAGTATATCCACGTACACATAGTGGAGGTCTCTCTCTCTCTCTCTCTCTGTCTCTCTCTGTCTCTCTCTCTCTGTCTCTCGCTCTCTCTCTGTCTCTGTCTCTCTCTCACTCTGTCTCTGTCTCTCTCTCTCTCGCTCTCTGTCTCTCTCTCTCTCTCTCTCTCTCTGTCTCTGTCTCTCTCTCTCTCGCTCTCTGTCTCTCTCTGTCTCTCTCTCTCTCTCTCTCACTCTGTCTCTCTGTCTCTCTCTCTCTCTCTCTCACTCTCTCTCACTCTCTGTCTCTCTCTCTCTCTCTCTCTCACTCTCTCTCACTCTCTCTCTCTCTCTCTCTCTCTCTCTCTGTCTCTCTCTGTCTCTCTCTCTCTCACTGTCTCTGTCTCTGTCTCTCTCTCACTCTCTCTCTCTCTGTCTCTGTCTCTGTCTCTCTCTCACTCTCTCTCTCTGTCTCTGTCTCTGTCTCTGTCTCTGTCTCTCTCTCACTCTCTCTCTCTCTCTCTCTCTCTCTGTCTCTCTCTGTCTCTCTCTCTCTGTCTCTGTCTCTGTCTCTCTCTCACTCTCTCTCTCTCTGTCTCTGTCTCTGTCTCTCTCTCACTCTCTCTCACTCTCACACACACACACATATTGACGGTGAGCTTCAGCAGGTACTCTGTGTTGCTGACCCCTCATGGTCACGCGGTGAATTGGTTCGTTTCGGCCCGGCGCGTGCACGGTATGTTTACACTAATCTCGAATAAATACCTCCTCCAATGAGATGCGAGTCCAAATGGGCACTACCAGTGAAATATGCCGTGTATCACGGAAAGGGGAGAAGGAGGCCTTCGTGCAAACCAACAGTGTCTCAGTCAGATTTCATCCACTCGTCCACTGCTCCACCTGTCCAGTGATGTGGCTGTAAGCTCACTCCAGCCTTCTGTCTGTCTGTGTACTCGATGTGTATGTGCATAACTGTTGGTGTGTCCCTCCGCTGTCTCTCCTTTCAACATAGCTTAGCTTTGGCCAGTTTAAGGTGGACTTTTTCATCGTTTACTGGCACTTGTCTCTGCTGAAGAAAACATCAATGTTGTTACCTCATCCACAGCAGCTTACAAAATGCTTTTTCATTTTTTTGAAGGGAGAACTGGGCTTTGTTATTGCATTCTCCAGCTCAGCCCCTCACCGTACTCTCCGTACCACTGCCAATCCCCAGAGCAGTGTGTGTCTCTGAGAGGGCTCTTGAGGGGCCCTGCTGTCCCTCATTTTCGGCCAGCCTGTCTCTTTAAGGTGGTGTTTGTTTATGCCGAAGCTCAGCTCAGTGAGACCTGTGCAGGCTCAGTGCTGGGCTCCTTTCATAGGGGCTCCATTTTGTTCTTCATAAAATGGCACTCAGTGGCCAGGGGGACTGGCAGGCACCCAGCTCCCTGGGAAACCAAAGAATGCCGGCCTTCATTTAGCGACAAACAGCTACTGCCTGAGGAGGCTAGTTCTCCACTCTGCTCCTCAATACTACTGAGGCTGACTAATGCGGCTGAGGCCCGTGTGTGTGTGTGTGTGTGTGTGTGTGTCACTGTGGAATGGGGCCACGGTTGAAGGAGTCAGGTATGGCGGCTCCTTACATAGCCTTTCTCTTGTTGACGTTTGCTTGCGCCATTCTGTCTTTTCAACTCGCTCGTCTCTCCGTCTGCGTCCCCGTCTCGGCTGCCCCACTTGAAAACATGCAGCACCACTTCTCCTCGTCCCCTGCCTCCCTCGCCCCTCGGCCCTCTCCATCACTCGGTGTGAATGGTGGGAACAGAGCAGCCATTAAGATGCATATTTAGAAGGACTTAGCCCCCTCCTTCCCCTCCCATCTTCCATGCGCTCTCATAACACACACATACGCGTACTGTAAGTCACTAAGAGTGCCTGTCACCAGGGACACATGCATCATTACACACACGCACACACACACACACACACACACACACACACACACACTGAGGCAGACTTGTTGGAAAGCTTCTTGTTATTGGCTGTCCGAGCTCAAGCGGGACTTTTCCCTGTCCCGCCATCCACTTCACCTCTTCCTTGCTCCTTTCTTCATTTTCTCAACTTGTATTTTCACAATATTTGTGTTGACAGGACAAGGGCAGGGTTCTGACCAGGAATACCTGTGGTTCCAGTGTTGGCATAGACCAAAAAAAGAGAAAAGAGATAAAGTGAGAGGCGACAACGGAACGCGTGTCCTGTACAGACTGTTTCACTGATCTGATAACGGGGGGGGGAAGCAGATACCAGGCAAAAAAAATGTGTTTGCTGCCAAAATAGTATCGACACACTGAGCGAATGATGCATGGAAATGTGTGGGATAGTAGTTTTGAAACATTGAGTATGTGAGTGAGAGTGATGGCTGCATTTAACAGCTGTGAAGTTGAAGATTGTCCACATTTCCTCATTAATTCCTCGTACAGGCGGTAAGCTGTGAGGTGATGGGGAAGAAAAAAAAAGAGCAGATTGACATGTAAGGAAGAATAAAGAAAGTGGGGAACATCAATACGAGTGAGGTGTAAGTGGAGATGATAGACACATGCGAACCCCCAAGAGTGAAAAGCAAATCGACAGCAGGGAACAAGAGGATGAGGGAGGTCTAGGACAGAGGAGCTATGAAGGAGGAGACGAAGGGAGAGGGGGGGGGGGGAGCTCTGTTTTGTCTGTCGTCTCCTCCTAATGCGACGCATATGAGGGGCCTCGGAAACAATGAGTCACCCTAGAACGGGACTGTCGCCACTATCGGGGCCCGAGCGGGCATTCTGCGAAAGGCGATTATGTCGGCGCTTTTTCCTTTTCAGCCACTGCCACGTCCCCTGTGACGGGGCGAATATTCCCCGCTTACCCCGCCATTTGGACGTAAACGGCCGCGGTTCGGTGAGCGTAGCTGTTTGGCAGAATGAGGCGATGCAGGATTGTTGTGTTTGTCACAAGAAAACAGAACGCACCGGTCCAAAAAACTCCACAGAGCACATATGTTTTACACACTGATCTCTGTTATCATTGTGTAAGCTGCATTGTTCTTTGGCGTCGCCATAGCGGAGATACTCCAGCCATGACCTCATCCCATGGGATACTGAGTATGTATGTGTGTGTGTGTGTGTGAGGCTGAAGGTGTGGAGAGGTGGAGTGCGCTGCAGTGACAGCCACTGATGTATAGATGGGCAGGTGGGAGTTGAACAAAGAGGGCGGATGCTCGCAAACCCATTGTATGGAGTTGTCTGTTCTCTCCTCCTTCAGCTGCTGCACTCTTTCATTATAAAGCATTTCAAAACAAAGCCTCTCACTCTCCCTTATTGTCCCCGCTCACACACACACACACACACACCCAACACACACAGTCAATCCATGTCCAGTTTTCTCTCCTTTCCCCCAAAATTGGGAGTGTTTTCGTCCATCTGTCTGCTCTGTGTTGTCTCTTCACCTTCACTTTTCCCTTCCTCACTTGTCAGCCACCTCTCTGTCTTTCTTCATTTCCTATTCATGACTGACTGGTCCGTTTTCATTTTACGATAAAATGCTCTTACGGAAGGGTTGCCAGTGCAGTCGCTCATTCAGGCTGCAAGACAACGTGCAGGTCAGGAGGCCAGATGGATGAGTGGAGTAAACAAGAAAAGGACAACAGGGAGAGAGTATGGAGGTGAGTGAAAAGACAGCAAGGAGAGGTTAGGATCAAAATGCCAGGCAAGAAAGGAGAAGAGCGCCGCGGATGAGAGAGGATATGGAGAGGATGGAGTGAAGAGGAAAGAGGGCTCGAGGCTGTGAAATGAAAAATGGGCTGGGATGAATCAGGGTGGTCCATGTGAGACCCACAGAAACTATTTCGAGGTGTTGTCGAACTTTCGGGAAGCACTGCGCTCGCTCTACAGTTTGCACCTCAAGCGATGCTCCCGCTGGAAAATCTTTGAAAAAGTGTTTATGCCTCAGTCCTTCACATCAAACCATCGAGTGTAGCCTGAGACAGAATAAAACAAGAATGTTTTAGCTCAAATGTTCAAAGTTCATCTTTTTTTGCAGAGAAATATGGAGAAGATTCCGGAGAAAGACTCGACAATGGTGTCGATTTGTGTCGCTGTAGAAAAGACAATCGTGAATGTGAACAGAGATGCCACTTCAAAAGGTTCTGCTGTGTTGTTCATCCAGTATCCTCCGCTAAATAGTCGCTGAACATATCCTGTGAAAGGAAATACAATCCATCCTCTGGTGTTAAAGTTCACCACTCTATGTGTAATTGCCTGAAACAAGAGGTTTTTTTCGGGGGGGTTGCGTGCTGGGAAGGTTGAGAAACACTCATCTAGATGATGGATTAGCTGGCGAACTCTTTTCCCCCTGATGACTTTGTGAGTTGTTGAATTCCTCTGGTTTATTGCCGATTCCAGCAGGGATGCCAAGCCTTTAAAGCTGCACTAATGACCCGACACACACATACACGTGTATGCTGGACACTCATTTAGCAACACACACACACACACACACACACACCTGTATTTACTTACGCGTCTGCACACTTTCTCGTTTCTCTAAGCGCACACATGTCACACATTATATTTTCCTCACGCCAATGAATGAGCTACCAAAATCACACGCACTTCCCCATCAAAGGAGTTCCGACATATAAACACATTTAATCCCGCGCGCATTCTCTCCCTCCCCTCCACTTTGTCCCCTTATCTTTTCTTTTTGCCGAGGGCTTTTATAGAAGATCAGCCTAACGGCAGATACCTGCATCCATTAGGGCTTTGCAGTCACTCAACAGCAGTATTGTGATCCAGGAGAGCAGGCAAGGGGACACGCTTGTCGCTCAGTGGCAGCCTCAGGGAGCATTGCGTCCTTCTTGACAGATATCTCTCCTCTAATGTCCCCCAAGAGAGGCCCGGCCGCTCTCTTTGGTGACTGATGCACAGAGGGAGACAAGAGGGACGCTGGGGGATCTCCCGGAAGATTGTATCATAAATTCAAGGTGCTCATGTACTCTGTAAGGTTATCCTTCTCTCTCTCTGTGTGTGTGTGTGTGTGTGTGTGTGTGTCCATGACTTGCCATTGGAGTCACGCTTTTACTGGCCTGACACTCAGTTTGGTCACAAAGAACCTGGTCAGTTTATTGTCCCATCACAATAATCTGGTTGCAATGACTGTCAGGGTTTCCCGTACAGTTTTTTTTTTTTATAGTGGCGCCATCCCACCTCACCCGAGATAAAGAGCACCCCCACTAATGTCAGAAGACATTATCGCAGTTTTATTGAATATAATATTGGGCTTATTAAGCTTTCGGAAAAGCAAGCAAGAGGCGCTACATCACATGGCAGAGGACACACGAGGCCACGCAGAAGTCTGGAGAGTTTGTCCGTTTTTTTTAGCGATGTGTATGTGTAGTAACTGTAGTAGCAGTCCTTGTTACACTTCTGTTATATGTCTTATTCATGGACACCTGTTGAATTTTGCTCACTGAAAATCGTCACCATGGATTTTTCACACTTTATACTTGAGATTAAAAAGTGTGTTCTGGTTACTCTGGCCGTTTTACTGTACTCAGGACGAATAAATGAGGAGAAGTCCCTCCATACAGGAGAGGGTCTGTGGGACAATTGTGAGGGAGGAGAGAGAGAGAGAGAGAGAGAGAGAGAGAGAGAGAGAGAGAGAGAGAGAGAGAGAGAGAGAGAGAGAGAGAGGTGGTTAAAAATGAACCTCGCAGCTCCCTGCCACAAGTCAGAAGCAGCCCCCCCCCCCCCTGATATTTCTTGTAGCAGTTTAATGACAATACAACAGGATGCAACAGCCACCTGAACAAAAAGAATAGGTGAGGATTCTTTGGCCCCTTGTGCTCTAATTTGCTGGCTGACTGCTGAAAGACAACACTGTCTCTTTAATGTGTGTGTGTGTGTAGGGGGGGGTGGGGTGGGGAGGGTCAAAGGTCACTGTATTGCATTTGTAAGGTCAGCGGTTGAGGTCACGCTCAGCTCTGGGCCTTCCTGCTGCAGACAGCTGGGTCATGCCACCTACATAGAGTCCAATTATCCCTGCCAGCTAATAACCGCTCAGCTCGTTCCGTCGCACAGCACACACACAAAAAAAAAAGAAAAAGTCCCCGCGTTAAACAATGAGCGTCTCTCCGTGCGCACACTTGTGTCTCCTCCTTTGACACATGCGGGCGCACCGCGGCCCCGAGCGAGGGAGGGCAGCCAAGAGAGCAAATCCAAATGAAGTCAGAACAATTCAAAAGCAGAACAATGCACGTCAGAGGGATTCTTTGACAGCTCGCAAAGTGGAACAATCTTACAGCCGTACATTGGGACAGTGCAACTTCCTTCCAACAACAAAGCTGTCATTGTTATACTGTTGTATGTATTGGTATGATATTAGCCTGAGCCTTACTGCCAAAGCCACATGTAAGAAGAAAAAACTAAATATCATAATGCAAGAGAGACAGAGAAGGCCAGAGAGAGGAGATATTTTGAGGTGTATCCTGGCTGTCTGGCTCTGGCTAATGCCCTCTTCAGTGAGGCGGAATGGCACATAAGC
This sequence comes from Melanostigma gelatinosum, assembly GCF_949748355.1. Taxonomy (NCBI): domain Eukaryota; kingdom Metazoa; phylum Chordata; class Actinopteri; order Perciformes; family Zoarcidae; genus Melanostigma; species Melanostigma gelatinosum. The sequence continues at coordinate 7,084,959 of NC_136654.1, read as the reverse complement.
TGCCATTAATACAGGAATGAGTTGAATTTAGCTCCGTCTGCCTGCACGGCTGGCCCCCTGGCTTTCCATGAAGTGTGGGGCGCAACACTTACTGAGAAGCTTTGCGCCGCGCTCCGGCATGCCACACCCTCCCGACACCCCCAGCACTCTCCTTTGTTCTCTAACTATAGCCGCAGCCGTGCCAAGGCCTCCAGACTTAAATATTCCACTATAAAACGAGTGATAATGAACATGAAAAGCACCCAGCGCTGGTCGTCCACTGAGCCGCTAAGCACGCGCAGCCGTGTGCATGCACGCGTACGCTCTGCATGTATGTGCACGCACAAAGACACTTTAAAGGTAGCCACGCAGTCACAGGTGCACTCGTACACAATGTCCGCACAACACACACACACATATAACCCCCCCCCCCCCCCCCTTCTGCATATACACTCTGAGTGAAGAATCAAAAGGGAACGTGTAGAGAGAGGGGATGAGAGGTGTAGAGACCTGGGAGTGGAAAATGATTGATCCGTTTTAAGGGTCCTATAAATCCACCAGCTGATGTGGGTATAAATGGGGGCATGCATGTCTTTCCTACCTGGCAACCCGTCTCAGCATCACAACAGGGATATTTATACTGTCCATCCTACTGTAAGACCTTGACAAGCCCCTCACATGTCAGGAATGGACACGGAAATTAGCATATGGATTCTTTTCTTACTTTCACAGCGACAGTTATGCTGTCGCTGTGAAAGTGAGTCGACCGTGACGCATGTTTGTTGGTTAAAAAGTAATGCGCTGATTCATGAATGTTGCTGTTATTGTCTGTGCGTCTGAGTGTGGCTATTGATGAGCGGCGAGGGCTTTTACAGGAGACTGTATGTAACTGACTGTGGAGCGTCTGTACCGATGGAGGCTCCATGTAAAGGTTGCCTGTCTCTGGAGCTCCCTGGAGTGCCCAGGCAGCCAGGCACCTTTGACCAGGACTAGGCCCCGTCAGGCCTTTGCACACACACAGGCACACACACACACACGCACACACACACCTCTCTGTGAGCCCCCCACTCTCCCTTGGGTGAGATGAGCCCACCACGGCCCCTCCTGGAGCTGTTCCCCCCCAGCAGCCCTGGATCTCCACCTCTCTTACCAACCGCTCCACACAGACGTGGCCAAAAGCCAGAGGACGCCACCGTCGGGATCAGGAGGTTGAGGGCGGTGGAGAGATATGTGTGTCAATGCATGTGTGTGCGTCAGTGTGCACCGTGCCTGTATGCGTGCATGTGTGTTTTTTGCGCGGGTGTATATGCACAGAAAGGGGGGGGGGGGGGTTCTATCCCCAGACACAAGTTGCTCAGTTTTTTGGAAAGTCTCTGGCCCACCCAAGAGGAAAGAGTGGGAGGAGGAGTTGGTAGGGGGGGGGGGACCGAGGCCTTGGGGGAACAAAGCCTTATTTCAAACTTGCCGAAAACAGGGGTCTTTATGCTGTGATGCTGGGGGCCCCCGCCTATGTAGGGAGATGTTATCGCAAAGATGCAATATCCACCTCGGCATAGGGCTGGGGGTGGGGTGGGGGGGTGGGGGGGTGCTGCATAGGCCTCCAGTGTTACACTAAGTACCCTGGGGCACTGACCTCACTAATGAAGTCTCCCTTGGCTGCTGCTACCCACTACTGTACCCTCCTTTGTCTTTCACACGGGGATCTCTCACTCTATTTGTCTGTCTGCCTTTCTGTCAGCCGGCCTGGCTGGCTGCTAACAACAGCTGTGTGTGTGTGTGTTGTGTGTGTGTGTGGGTGTGTGTGTGTGTGTGTGTGTGTGTGTGTGTGTGACCGTTGCTCATAATTTCTCTACTTTGATAGTTTGTTGATGCGAGGTATTGTTGCTCCGTTTGCATGTTTTGTGTGCCGCCTTGATTTGCTCCGTGCTGCTTCTCTTTGGGGTTGACCGCCTGTCTTCCTCTGCTGTTTGTCCATCTGCACGGCTGTCTCCATCGCTGGCTTTGAAGTGTCTCCCTGATTTACTGTCCGGCTGTCTCTTATAGTCCTTTTGACTTTGAAGTGTCCAGTTATCTAAACCGTCGAAGCCTCTTCTTTCCACTCACTGTGACTGGTATATGTGGCGTTTTAAAGATGTTGCACCAAGCTCTTCAGGGAATCCACAAGTGGGGAAAAGGGAAATTTGATTTTGCAAGATGGGGATCGGGAGAAAAGCACAATTAAAGTGGACGCCCCGCATTCCTGTGTGGAGCCTGTGGCCTGGGGATAGGATTTGCTCAGTTTTCCTGACGTTGAGGTCTCGGAGGCTGTGAGACCTGTTGACAGCTTGATTTCACTGTAAAGACACATTCATAATTGTGATATTGTTGTCCAGATTCTGTACTTAACACACACCAGAGAGTCACCAGAGGGACTGGCGGTCGGCAGTTCTAACTATTTCTCAAACTCAGCCATCGTTTCGTGAGCTTGTCAATGGTAGAAATCCGAACTCTACCGGAACACTATTTTGATTTAGCTGGCTCTTTTACACAATCGTCGTATAGGATGGATCTTCCAGCATCCTTTTGATGCCGCTAAACTGTCACTGGTCTCCGGATCCACCAATCCGCCAAGAGGCGTGGCCACCCTCCTTTGAGGCACCGAGCAAAGAGTGCAGGTCTCTCTCTGCAATTCCACAATGCCCAGCCCCTAGAGAGCCGAAGTGGAAAGTTTGCTTTAGCACCCGCTGGGTTTGAAGATGAAAGAGCTTTGGGATGACATGGGTCTATGGTCGGGGAGCTCTGAGCGTGGGGGGCGAGGGCGGGAGGGGGGGGGGGGGGGGGGGGGGGGGCTTATATCTCTTTATCCCGTCTGGCGTGCTGTGGCTGGGCCTCGACCCACATCAGCTGTCCACTTTACTCCGGCTGCCAGTCGCCGTGCAGTCCAAAGCTGGCCTGTCTGCCGATGGATTACCTGGGCGAACGAGTGTACCCCTTCATCCCCCTTTCGCTCTTGAATATACAGCCCCCCCCCCCCCCTGAAAGCCCTCACCTGAGCACCCCTGCATGGCCCCCGGGGTGCAGTTATAAAAAGATGAAGGGGTCTGGAGCTTGGGTCGGGTGGGGCTGGACTAGGGCATTGGCAGGGGTTGGTGTGTGAGGGAGGGGGGGGGCTAGCCAGGATTAGCTGGCGGCTGGTGGTTATTGATTCGATTTGAGATGCTTTTTTATCTGCAAGCCGCCTAAGGCCGGCGCACATGCTAGCTTCCTCCAATGGGCCCTAATCCCTGCTGGTTATTAAAGGAATATGCCTTTGGTGGCGGAGGAGATGCTCTGAATGCCTGCGCTGCAGCAGAGGAGGCATCTGTCATGTGTGTGTTTGGTTGAGCCGGCGCTGGGATCAGGGGGGCTCGGCATGTTGGCTGCAGGTTTTAGCCGGTGCTGAGAGCTAGAGTAGGGAATGAGTCGGCAAGCTTTTGGTATGCACTCACAATTTGCACTGCCGGCGGTATCCATGTCTCCGGCATTAACATGCACGTCGTGGTTTAACTTGCGGCTCGGGAGAGCCGAGAGACACATTCTTTTGGGCCCTTTTGTTTGCGATCGAGCGATCGGCGATGTTGTTCATTTTGTGAGTGTAAAAAGTGAACTGGGACTTTAGTGATTGCTCGAGAAATAATCCCCACGCATTTTCTGACACCTCTCAGTCGTATTGCAAAAGGACAAATTGCCTTTATATCTTCACAAAAGTAGGAGAAAAAGAGTGAAAAGAAAGAAAAAGAGTGACAGGGACCAGAAGAGAGTGAGAGACCTAGGGCTGGGCGATATGGCCTAAAAAAAAAATCTCCGATTTTTTTACAAAAAATCCGATTCACGATTTAAATCGATTTTTTCCCCCACAAATTTTTGCAGATGACAGAAGCTGTTGAAAACATTTTTTTATTTTATTTTGTGATGATTTTCCCTCGTAGGTTGATAAAAATAAAGTGCAAACAAAACCTGAACATTGTAGAAAGGTGCCTGTAGTATACAAAAAGTATTTGGTCACTCTTTTGTTTCCCTGAATCATTTAAATATAAAATTAAATTAAACATAACATTAAATGGCATTAAATAGTAGCCTTCCATTGTAAACAACTGTGCAAATGTAACTTTTTACACTAAGCTTTTCTAACTGAATACACTGATACAAACACAGCATGAAATAAAATGTATGTGACCCTTTAACATTCACATTTTCAAAAGTGCAACATCTGATCTAACATCAACATAACATATTTTGCACAGTAAATAAGTGCATGTAAACAAAATCAAGTGCATTCACAACATAACCAACAGTATTAAACAGTAGTGCATGTTTTTTCTAAATATTTTTTGCCAGGAAGACGGCATCGCTTGTGCTCCCGCGGTCCTGCTCCCTGCTCAGGGCGCAACGCTTCTCCCACTCGGCGGCATGCCTCTGTTTGAGGTGCTGCATTAAATTTGTTGTGCTGCTTGATTTTGTAGCAATAGCTTTTAGACAGACCTTACATCGTGGTGCTGTTTGTTCGGTGTCAGATGACATGAACCCGAACCATTTCCAGACCACCGAAGACACATTCTTCCCTCTCTTAAGAACGAGAGCTTCACTGCTGGCCGCCATTGTTTTCGTTTGTAAACAATGCGCGCGCACTCAACTACGGGAACCCAACGGGGGGGAGGAGTGGGGGCGATTTTCTCGATTTTCAATAAAACACATCGCCTTAAAGCACACATTCGAATTAATCGATTAAATCGATTTATCGCCCAGCCCTAGAGAGACCAGAGGTTAATAAGAAGACCAACAGAGGCTGATGGATGATAGAGTGATTCAGCTCTTTTTCTCCTCCCCTCCCTAACTTGCGTGTTTATTCTGAGGCTGTCATTTGTCATTGGTCGAGGGTCTTTTCTTTCCCTCCTACGACAGCTAGCTCAAAATCATGCGCAGACAGATGGAGGGGCCAGCAACTCAAATAGAGATAGGCTGGGGGGGGGTGGGCGGGTGGGGGGCCAAGGCCAGCATCCCACGTTTGATGTCTCTCCCCTGGGCCTCATCCTCTCTCTTCCTCCCTCCCCCCCGGATGGTGCTGACAGATGGAAGTTCGAGACACGAACCCACCGGGGACAGTGACACAGAAGTATGAAACAGAAGGAGGGATGAGTGTGAAAGATGAATGGCTTGACGAATGGGACTTGATGTATGAAACAATATGAAAGGCAAGAGCATCTCGCCCATCTCGGCCTCTCTCATTGTGCGTGATGCACGACTCAAATTTCCTGCGCCACAGCCGCCAGCATGGTGTTAATCGATGACACCTGCAGAAGTAGCCGTCACGAAAGAATGCCGCTGAACTCCAGCGTCCAGCGTCTCCCGGGTCATCGAGCACCGCGGTGTCAGAGGTGCTCGTCTGGCCTTGTGATCAGAACGAGGCACTTATGTACATGAGGTAAACACCGTGTTCGACAACTAGTACGAGTGGTGTTAGTAGTAGAGTCGTGGCTCCAGTAGGAGAACTAGTATCGCTGCTCCAGTTGTTCCTGCTGCAGAGAGTTGATAGTGCTGCAGGTAACCACTAGAGGCTGACAAACAGCTGTGGCCAGCTACTGAATGCCGCTTTGCAATGCCACACAAATTAAAAAGGAAACAATCAAATAATGCGCTCGCATAAATATTTGGTGGAACTAATTAGGTGCTACTGTAAATACATCTCAGGAGACACACCCAGCTTGCTCAACTGGCCTTGATATCGGCCTGAAATTGTATAAGCTGGAAGTAACTTTCCGTCATATTTTGCTGCCAGGCTATTTTAAAGATTCATCCACGTCTGTTTTGCTTTCCTTTCCATGCTGAAATGCATATTTGTCCGTCGTCGCTGTCAAGAGATTATAAAATTGTAAGCTGTAATATTTGCAGTGTTGCCATGAAGAGAGAGTCGAATCATTTGTGCGTTACTGTATGCACCCCACATTTGATACATTTTGATACATTTCGTTGGGGTTGTATCCCACAGTAACAGAATATTTTGCCATGTAGTTGCTTGTGTGTGTGTGTGTGTGTGTGTCACATCCACTGTGCCTATCACAGGACAAGAGCTTGTGTCACTGAGTTCAAGTGTTTTGTAAACTGTAAACTGAGGTCTTTTGCAGAGGTTGCAGAGGTTTACTATATGCAGTAAAGTATGTCTCTCTCCATCCATTGAACAGTTGAAACCTGGACCTGTCACCTATAAGCTTTCCTCCTTTTGGAAGTCATGGCCCAGACATGAATAAATGAAAGTGCTTGTGTCCCATATTATCCATATCATGAGGAAAAAGTGTCTCCATAGTCAGCTCTCACAGTCAGAAAGAGTGCTGCATGGGAAAAGCAACAACATGAAGACACACGGTGGGCCGTCGGGATGTGCAGTGTATGAAATGTGTCCCACTCACTCACACGGGCCGTATGCAGCAAGTACTGGTGATGATGCAAGAGCAGGCATGCCTCCCCTCTTCTCCCTCACTCTTCCCCCCCCCCCCCACACCTTCAACCCCTCCTCCTGAACTGACACGGCACCCACCAGGCCGGGGACCAGGCTGGGGATTCTGAGGTGGCGCCCAGACTCGGATTATTTACAAGAGCTGTAGCGCTGCAGAGACTGTGGTATTTCTTCTTTCAAATGCCTGGGATGGAAAGGCATGTTATGGGGGAACACAGAACCTCTGAGGCCAGTTACTCTCTCAAACTCTTTCTCCTCCTGTCTGTCACTCTCTCAAGACACCGTCTGAGTTACTCACACAATCTCAGATGCTTGTAGTCATGAAAAACATTCTCTGTTTTAAAACACAAGACAACAGTTTCTGTTTGGAGAAGAAGGAGCATGCCCAAAAGTTCGGTGCAGCAAGAGATTGCAGTTTGGATTGAGATGCATTCTTGCTTCTCTGAAACATATCGATGTAGGACGCCCCTGTTGGCCACCAGTCTTCCTAAAGCTCAGAGTATAACCTCTCTAGCCTTTTTGTGACGAGGCAAAATGTTCTCCAGACTCTGTGACGGCAACTGGTCAAGACACCTGAGCCAGCCGGCACGGATGCTTCCGCACGGGATGGCGAGTGTGGCGCGGTAGCGGGGTGCAGTTTGGGGAAATCGCGTGGATGCGATCCGGCATTGATGCCGTGTTCCACATGCCCAGAATAGCCAGCCGTTCACCGATACCTCAGTGCGCACAAACACTGTAAATTAGAGGCCCGCAGGTGGCAAAAAGGGGTCGTGAAGGGAAGGGGGTGGGAGGGAGACACCGCGGTTGGGAGGGAGAGGGTTGGCTGCGGGGTGGGGGTTGTTTCTGGGGAGTATGAGGCAGTGTGGAGTCAGCAGGGGTCAGGTTTGCAGTCTTGGGTATCGGCATCCGGACGCCGACGCCAAAACAGCACAAACTGGAGAAACGATTAGACGAAAAAAGAGGGAGAGGGGGAGAGATGGAGGACCCCCGAGTGTGGGTCACGCTGTTTCACGGCAACTGTAGCCCCCCTACCTGGTCGCCTCCTACCTGGTGCTGATTGGAGCCAGGATGCAAGGAACCAACCTGTCACCGACTCCTGCTTGTAAACAAACCAAATACCGTGGGAAAGATTCGGTGCGAGGCAGAGGATGCTGCTGTCTCTCTCGTCAACCCCCCGACTTTTTCCTCTGGTGTCAGCGATAAATCAAATACGCCCCCTTTCCCTCACCGGTGTCCTGAACTCGTGAACTTTCTGCAAAGGCATGGGCCGTTTTTTTTTTGGTATTTGTTTGCCACGTGAACTATTGAGGCGAGCAAGAAGCTGGAGCTCTGAACGATTCTTCAATTCAAGAGCTCATTAACCACACGAAAAAGATCCAAATCCCGCCTGCCGTTCCTAATGGTACATGTTGTGGATATTAATAACTGATTCACTTTCTGTCGTTCAAACATGTTACCGTGTGCCCCCAGAGTTTTAAATGTCTTCTTCCCTGTTGAGAAATGTAGATTTCTGTCCTCGGTTCAGCATGTTTGAGAGTTACAGCTCGTTTACTGTTTTAATAATAAACGAGTGTTCCAGAATGGGCAATATTGCGGGTCTCTATGGCAACCACAGGCTTTGCATCGGAGAGAACATGGCCATCAGCGGCCGGGCAGACAGACGCTTTTTAAACCGTGACATTTTTGGAGCGATGATACCATTACAAGTTCGTCCAGGACTTCCCATCGCCAAACCAGCCATGAAACCCACTCGCAATGTTCTTTCCAGTTTTGGATCCATGTCTGTTTCCCCCGCCTCCTCATCATCCTCCTCTCCCAGACAGGTCCCGCAAACACACAGCCTGTCATTTTTAATAAATGCTGAAAAACCAAGCAGTTTTCTGTCCTGCTATAGATCTAGAAATGACTAAGCAATAGGCAACGGCTCTCTGGAGAGGCCCTTGGGTGAAAGAATGGAGCTGGAAAGGAGGAGCCGGCCCCCGAGACGCCTGCGAGCCGTCGGGATACACACTGGCCTGGCCACAAAAATGAGCCCCAGGCCAGCGTTGGCCGCCCCTCTGGCTTAACACAAATACACTCTCACTGACGCACACACACACACTGGTGGAAAAGTGTGCCTTGAGGTGGCTGAGTAGCATGTAGAGAGGAAGAAAGATGATGGGAGAATTTGGGAATGGAGGGTAGAAGTGGAGGGTTTGGGTGTTGTAAATTCATTCATATTCCGTCCCCCCCCCCCCCCCCCCCTTCCCGTACGAGAAAGCCAAACCTCCCTGGGTGAATCAATGTTCCTCGTAAACAAGCCGCAAGCACACAATGGCGCCTTCAACTCTGGAGAGTCGGAGAGAGAAGAGAAATGAGAACATGAAAGAAGGAGAACAGAGCGACAGAAGGAAGGCATGCCAACCTTTAGACATGCTGGCGGAGGGCAACACTCTCATGTGCAGAAAAACAAAAATCAATAAAATGGCGAAATAAGTGAAGGACGCAGCTGCTTTCATGAGAGTCTGATTAGGCAACAAAAAACATATACAGTGTGATTGTTTTGCGCATTGTGGCGCATTGTGGCTCCCAGAGAGTCTTTGTTACCGTCGTGTTTCTCAAGCTCCGCCATGATTGCACACAAAAGCAACAGTACCCTCGTAGGACTAATGTATTTCCGATTACAGGTAATTATGGCTTATTACCATTTTGCGGGGGCTCATTTGCAGTATTTGTTCAGCGAACGTCTAACAGCGGGAAAGGGGAGGGGAGCGTCGTCCTTCCTGCTGTGCGAGCTGTGACGCTGCGGGAGAAGTGTAGCGTAGCGCAAACATCAACGGCTCATTTCCCCGCTTCACCCCGAAGACAAAAGTGGAGCTAATCCAAATATCAGCGCTAATAGCCCAAATAAATCACGTGTGAGCTCACGCTGCAGCTTGTTGTCTTTTGTAGGAACAGATATGGAAAATCAAGCCACGGTCTCTCATGAAAGGAGCATCATTTACTTCAGTTTGACCTTTTCTTTTGAAACCATCTCTTTGTTGCCGACAACAACTGTGATGAAACATCTATGTTTAGTTCCAGACATAGCTACGCATCACACCGCCAACGTTTGTGTGACATTCCCTTGCTGCAGTTACACACACATGTTCAAATCGAGCCTTTCACTCTCAGCGCCGCGTGTCTTTGTAGTGGCGGGTGGCGGGGCTAAGTGAGGACAATATTTCAATTTTAAGCTGACACGGCGATGTGATGTTTACACAAGAGTTGCCGTCATCTTAGATATTAAGAGATGTGAAATCATCAGTCAAATTTATGAATAATTTAACATTCGATATCGGGCTTCGTTGCTTGCCCAGCTTAGCATGAAGCAGGCCAAAGTCAATGTCACTCTCGCTCCAATTTACTGAAAAACAAAAACAGCCGAAGCGCGAGCAGCAAGTGGCTTTTGGAAAGCTGAGACAGATTCATCCCTCTGACAACAACCATTTCATATTAATTAAGGAGCTTTATCAGGAGCAAACCCCCCCCTTTTTACCTGAACAGTCACTGCTGTAAGTGACACTGTCACTTACTAACACACCATGCTGCCAAACTCCTTCCAGTGAAGCCTTTTGCCACACCGAATGTGAGGCATGAAAGGGTTGCTGTGTGTGTAGCGCTGCTCCTTCCCCTGCGGACTCTCCGTCTTTTTTTTTGTTGTTGCCGTGCGATGGGAGTCTGCGGCGGTATATTTGGGTGTACGGTTTGGGACAGGAAGAGGGGAAGCGCTGAGGTTATTTGATTGCTTCATTATGGTCATATATATGGCCATATATTTATGTGTACTTTGTTATGTATGTCATTACATGTACACCAGTGAGTGTTTGTTTGTTTGTGCGTGCGTGTGTCTGTGTGTGTGTGTGTGTGTGTGTGCGTGTGTGTGTGTGTGTGTTTGACTGAGTAAAGAGGGCTCAGTGTTTGGACCACCCTGTGAGCTGGGCTGAGTGACAGCATGGGCCTTAAGACTCATGCAGTACACACACACACACACACACACACACACACACTCTCAAGAACATACAGTACTCGAACACACACGTCAGCAAGCTCATTTTTCGACATGTTTTCTACTCTATTAATGCCTCATGACTGACTACATATAATGCTCCAAAGCAAACATGCTGTATTAAAATGAAATAAATCACTCCAGGATCAGGAGGGAACACACACACTCTCTGGTACGACACGGTGCCACCCAGTAGTACCGCAGCGAACGTACCTGCTGTTTTAACCCTAACCCCTGTACGCCATGTTTCTCAACACCTGATTTGGAAAGACAGGCCAAATATTATCAAGCTGCTTTAGAAATAACATTTATTTTTCTCTGGGAATTTGAGGAATGAGAGTCATAAAAATAAATGTGGCGGTGATGATATAAAGGTAAATTGAAATGGATTGTTACTTGTTTTCACAGCATTTTGACTGTAATTTCTCGATATCACGGCGTTTACGTGTAATGAATAGAGGCATGAGTCCAGTTATCCACCACGAGGAAGTGCTACCTTTGCTAACGTTGCATATTTAGGCCCTCGGTCAGAAATTGGTTGGAAACTTCGATGCACTTTTTGGAATTGTTGAAAGCCTCTGGATCCATGACTGTGACCATGACATCACTGAAGAACCGCTCGCTGTCATACAAAGACCTTGGACGTCCCAAACAAATGAAGCTGTTATCTGGTAGTTATCAAGAGTCCATCTGTCGCAGTGATTGTCGAATTCCAACGCAGTGTAATAATAAAGCGGGGCCGCGGTTCAGGTGAACCATGTGTGACGAATCCTTTGGTTTGACCTCTTAACCTCTCCTCTCTGACGCTGTCTGTTGTCAGGAGATATCTGTACGGATACTGATACGGAGTCTCAGTGCTTATGGTTTAATAATGTAACTGCATCGAGGAAGTCCTAAAAGCATTTACTGTCCTTTCCATCAATGCACTTAACGATCAGTAATTAAACAGATAACCTGAATACTTCCGACAATATTTTGATAGATGACGGTGCGTGATTGTTTGTCGCCATATTTTACATGAATATTGACTCACCCTGTGCTGCTGCGAGTGAGTCTTCGTAGCATTGCGTGGGGTCCGCTCTGACGGATGCAGGCAGGAGGCATTTCATTGAATGAATGAGTCACGTTACTCTGGATCCTCTCCCCGTGCTGCACTCAAACAGCAACATTGTGAGTGAGGCGGAAGACGAGTAAGTGGAAGCGAAGTGCTGACACGGTCACGTCCATTGACAGAGATCCTGTGAGTGACATCAGCACTGGATGCATCGCGGGCGTTTATTCGTCATCATGAATACTCGTATGCTTCAGAAATGTGTCTCAACTGTGTGGGAGAAAGTGCGAGGAACTTAATACTTTTCTTTGATCTGTTTTTGATCTGTCTCCTGTTTTCAGTTGCTTCTCCAATTCTTTTCTCTTATTTTCTAATTTTGCAGTTATCCCCGTCTTTCCCCTCGTTGTCATCATCTTTTCCATGTTCAAAGCAAAGGCACAGACCGCACAGCTCCGACAACAAGCCACAGTGCCTGATGATAGTGCGACAAAGCCAACCCGTCGTAACGGGTTCCAGGCCCCTTTCACAACGTCGGAGTCGAGTTATTTCTCAATCCGCTGCTCTTCCAAGATCTAATGGGCACATTATCTGCGGAGGAGAAGTTGATGGGTGTCCCGTTTCACAAAGTCCCCAGTTATTTAGGTCAATGAGCGCCATTGTGTGGAAACGTGGCAGACCCGTGCTAACCGCTTGACTTTTTTGATTTTCTCTATGGAATCCCACACCCATTGTAAGCCAGCACCAACCACAAGACCAGTGTGTGTGTGTGTGTGTGTGTTTTATACATGTGTTAGGTCCAGTCTGAGATATAGAATACCAGTGTGTGTGTGTGTGTGTGTGTGTGTGTGTGTGTGTGTGTGTGTGTGTGTGTGTGTGTGTGTGTGTGTGTATAGACCAATGTAACGTACATAAATGCAGAGACATGATGAAAGTACAGGCCGACCACCCTAATACACGCAAACCCACACAAACAGACATCCCGCCTCCCACACACACCACACACACACTCACCACAGACACTTACACAAGCAGCGCCGTCGACCTACCACCACATACTCAGACAACCCCCTACACACACACATAGCTAGAGACCCACAGCCACACATGCAGGCATCCACCCCACACACACACACACAGAACCACCACCAACATCAACACCCACAGGCTCAGGCTATGGTGACATCATGGCTTGGATGACAGCACGTCTTCCAGCCCCATTAGTCTGATTGTAGGTGGCTCCGCCGCAGTGATTTATGGGTAAATATCCATAGTCTCTCTCTGCTGTGTTGATTTATAAGCCATGTTTTGGTCCCTTTGGTCCCCCGACCACAAGACTTGGGAGGGGGAATCCTGTACAAATAATGACATTGTAAAACCGGAGACAGTGAGACAGGGAGAGAAGACCCGCCCCGTCACTCTCTCATCATCCAGCGCTGTTGACATGTTTTGATTGGTCAGTGAAAATCAGGAAGCTCGCCACACGCACGTGTGATGCCAGCTGCAACTTTGTCTTTGGGTCACCTGTAAATGCGTACGTGCCTAGCTATCGGTCCCCCGAGCCTCCCAGTCTTTCTGTTCATTTGTTTCCTTCTTGTCATGTATCTGTTTGTCCGCTCTCCTTTTGTCATCTGTTTTCCTTCCCTCTTGTTGCTTTGCCTCAGACGTTTTTAAGAGCCCTGTTAATCCATGTCCATACCGCCACAATGGAAAATGGATTAGCACGAGGACAAAAAGGCACACTGTTCACATCCTACAATACGGCACCTCCACAGCGTTCTTGCGTTTGTTTTTGTTCTAGATTTGAGGAGCATATTGCTGTGTGTATTCTGTAAAAAATCATCTTCATGAAATCTTTGTGTAAACCTAGAACCACCGTGTGATGATTTGTGCAAAGCTTTTGCCCAACACTTACCATATTTTAGAATAACAAAGGGGTATAATTACACCATGAATCATAATTTACTGGCCGGTTGTTGGTCACAGTGGTGGACGGGTTGTACCTCAAGGCTGCTGTCATGTTTTGTCGAAGTGGCTCTGTGAAACATGCTAAGAGCTAAATCTGTGCATTTATACTTGGAGACAGATTTGCATTTTATTGCTTTGCTCCTCCTTCAACAGCAATATGTATTCGTCGAGCAAGAAGATGGAACATTTTTCTCTTCACTTTCGTCACTCATAGTTCAAATCGAACAGCAGTTTTTTAGATTTCATATATATATATATATTATTGCCCTTTAATAGGTTGCACAGAGTGTAACCTGAAGCCAGCTGTCACAATCTCCTCCCAGAAGCCGGGATAGGAAGGATACACGGAAAGGCCACCCGGAACCCATTGAGAGCCCTTCAAGGATGTTGCTCAACGTGTGTGCGCATTTATGAGAATGGGTGCTGTTTGTGTGTGTGTGTGTGTGTGCATTTGGATGTATTGGGATGTGTGCGTAATTGTGTGCGAGTTATAATTAGAAAAGCTTCTCCTGACTGACAGGTGTTGGGACAGCCTGCTGCGGCCCGTCACTGTTGCATGCTGGGTGCCAGCGTCGTCTCTAGTCTCAGCTGGATAAATTGGCAGGTGGATTTTATTGTTTGCGCAAAGCAAGGGTGGATGGAGTCATGGGTGGACACAAGATGGAATTGGGGGGAAAAGAAAAGTATGACAGTATTTCCTGTGTATCCTGTCAGAGCAATGCCGACATCTTTGACATTTCCACCGGCTATGAGTAATGTTTCCGATACCGCAGCACTTACCCACAGTCACACCAAAGGTCGCCAGACACCAAGCACACTGTAGTGACTAAATTGATTTATATTGACGTCCAACAGAGCTAACGTCTGAGCGGGTGGGCCATTTCTGTAAGAGGACGCATGATTTGCTTACTGGTCATCTCTAATCATCCTCGTTTAACTTCCTCAATTCTGCAAAAACAAGTTTTTAAGCTTGCTTGAAATAGATTGAGATGCTAAATCGGTTCTGGAAACGCCTTTGCCGAATAAATTCTGACGTAGCAAACATCTAACTCACATGATGGACCAGCTGTTTCGGCTGACTTCTACTTCCTCACACTCAAATGCTTCCCGTTTTCCGTGTGCATGCAAGCCACAACTGGCCACCGAAAATGATGATCCAGATGGCTGCAGCAGAATGCAAGATTAGGCGTGGACAACACGCCTAATCACTCACTCAGCATAGCCTAGAACGCCAACTCCTGAGGAAGCTACGCTGTAGCCGTCCAGCCAAGTCTATTCACCACAAACCAGTTGATAGAAACGCGGCAAATCACATTCATTTTTCGCGACATTTCAAAAGTTTGCTGAAAAGTCACTTCAAAATTGAATGAAAACACGGCTATTGTTACCTGTCCAACAGGTGTTACAATATAACACACCCAGATAAATAAGATACAACACATTAACAGTATTCCACTCACACAAACACGAATAAAGACAAGTCGCTACGCAGCAATCATATTTCGTGATTTCGTGTGCTGTAATAAAACAGACCAGAATGAGACTTTGTTTTTTTTTGGGCACAAAATACATTGAGCATATGTGTGCTTATTAACTGTACTACCGGAGGTCACCGTGTAAGTCTCTCTTCCGGTTTGAATATACTTTGAAGATATATTACTAAATTAACAGAAAATGACTCACACACACAGATGACGCCATTTACGCGTCATCAGAGTCGCATGCTCACCTCTTATGTGAATATTTCCTCAAGAATATCACCGGTCAATAGGTCCCATGTGACTCACTCACCGCATGGTGATCGGGACTAACTGGCTCTCTACTCTGATGCAGAAATCTTACCCATGCTGCACTGCATTATGTTTCTATCGAATATGAATATGTCTGATCATTGGCATGTTGAAGTGACTGAGCTCTCACACTGTCGCAGTTCCACTTTGCTAAGTTGGACGGGTGTAGTATAAATCTTTTATGTTTTGAGAGATCATCACTGTATATTTAAACTGTGACATATTGGTATCTTGCTCTAAAATCTGTTTTTATTGTCAACCACTGTATGTCGATGACGAGCTGCTGTTCTGGGCTAATCGAAGGTCTCGCTCACTGGACCAAATTGTGTTCTTGCTCACTTCATATAAGCGCCATATAAAGCTTTCATCAATCTGACAAATGCAACAGTGGCGTGGAATGCCATTAGTACGTGTTTGTATACACACACAAAGGCTAATTTGAGCTTCAGACACCTGTATAGATAAAAGACAACAATTAGCAGCAGGGAGTTGTGGGCTCAAACTGATAATTAGCCAACTGTTCATTTACTGCTAACAACTCTTAACAACAAGGCTGTAGCCTCAAGTTCCCTGTTTTAATGAGCGCAAAGCTAATACCAACCCAACCATTTTTTATTTTTTTAAAGGCAGAGAAGTGACAGGGCTTCAATGAATGTGTGTTCAGAAATTCTTTAAATGCTTGTACATTTGAAGTATTATAACAAATCCTCTGAGTGTGCTGTTGCTCCGGGCTTCGGCGCTCCAGGCTGCAGGAGGTCGCAGGGTGAAATCAAGGAGGTGCACCTGCTCTGTGAGGTCCCCTCCTCTCCATCCAGCCGTGCGTCTCGTCTTCTTCACCTCCTGTAAACCTTTCCCGCTCCTCCCTGCCGATCATTCTCTTCAGGCTACTGTGTCTATAATCAGCCTTTGCTCCTAACCCCCCCCCCCCTTCCCCTCATCCCCGCCACATATTCTCTCACTTCCCCCCCCCTCCTCCTCCTCTCCTCTCCTTCCCTCCTCACTGTGTGCAGAATTGGAGAAGCTTATCGCCTAGCAACCACAATTAAAGTACAACAAGTCAGTGGCGGTAGCAGCAGCCGCCGTCGGAGTAAGCTTCACAAACCTTCGTGTGACCAACGGCTTTAACGACAGAAAAAAGAAAACGGAAAATAGAGAGAATTCGACGGGGAGGGAGGGGGGGGGGGGGGGAAGGGCGCTGAAGAGTTGAAGTTGGACAGGTGGACGGCAATTAGAGCCTCCACTGGAACACCGTAGTGAGGTTTTTTAAAAACAAAGAGAGGAAAAAGAAATCAAGGGAGAGTGGAGTGTCGTTCTCCGACTGGGTTCACCGGGTTGGACTCGACAGGTATGCGTGTGAGTGCTGGAATGAATGGACACCAAGTGAAGGTATTCTGCAGATTAGATGGCGTTTTCATGTGTGTGTTACCGCTTGTGTTTTCTTGTTTGCTCGTCAGTCAGCATCTGAAGAGACATTATGTTGAGAGGATTTAGCATTTGGGGCTTTTGGCACGATTAGAGCATAATATTTATGACACACAGCGCTGAGGGGATGCAAAGTTTGTACCTGCTGTAAAGGTATTCATTCACACACCTGATCCATAAACACACTAAGAAGGATGTAAACTTAAGCCTGTGTGTTAAAACTGTAATCGCATGAATCATTTTAGAACGAATTGATTCTTATGTATTTATTATTGTTAGAGCCATGTAATCCCTTCCATATTTTTTCATGATTTTTATTTTTTTTATTTTTTTGAACATAATTTACAAATATGGACTACACCTGATGTGTAAAGTCAGGTACTTGTCTCCTATAGGTTCCTACCTATCGTTAGGATAATTGGCTGAGTCGCTCTAATAGTTGTCAGGTGTGATGTCACCTGCCACCATTGGCATGGAAACGTGGGTTTTCTTCGGCTCAGGGGGATTTAAGGACTGCGTATCGACTCGTGAAAGAGAAGGAAAGGTGTTGTTTGAGCTGAGATTGAGCATGAGCTGTTAGATCTGATTTGAAGTTTTGCTCTCATTTCCGTGTGATTGTCAGCGAGGCTTTCTGTGGACAGAGATGTGAGGGGATGCGGGTGGCGAGTTGCAGGAATGTCTCTGATGGCATTCACAGCATTTCAATTGAAGCTTGATTTCACAACCGTTACATGAAGTATATTTCAGGTTTGACATGAGGATATTGCGCATGACACCCTGTCACATGGAGAATGCTTTTTTATATTTGTTGCTTTGATCAAAAGTGTTCATACTGGTCATAGATTTCAGGTTCTTCATATTAAATCCTCATCATCCACCAGGATGTAGTCATGCTGTGAGACATTGATATTGCAGGATTCCAAATATGATTGCGCATTTTAAATGACAAGAGCAACAGAGTAAATGCTTGAAAATGAGTTGTCAAATCATCAACTACAATAGCATTGGTATTCCTGTAAAGCGGACAATTTTGACAATTTCTGCCGAAAGAAATTGAGTCACAGCCGGCTTATTCATGTCCATTACCCCCCCCCCCCCCCCCCCCCCCAGACCTGTATTTCAAATGACGGACACCCGCCTGCCCGCATCCCCATGGCAGAGTGGCTCTGCCTGAGAGCACTGTGGGGGAGCGGGGAGGTGAAAGGTCAGCCACTCTGTATGGGCCTATCCTGTCCCCACCGGGAGGATGAGACTCGTATGCAGACTTAAACGCACAGAGATGTCAATCGCTGGTCAAAATGTCACTGCGCTGCACGCATAAAAGCACACGCGCACACACACACACACACACCTTCACACACAGAGTGGTCGGTTGTAAATCTGTATTCTGCTCATTGGAGCAGGTGTGCTTGGAGACGCCCACACAGTCCGTGCGACCAAGACCTGCCGCTTTTCTCTTGTGATATGACATATGAGATACGGGTAGAACATGCTGCCTAGAATTACAGGTAATGTGATGCAATGTGGCCTGTTTTCTATCCACAATCATTACAAAAGGGTGTAACAGTATAAATGGGGGTGCCACCTTAAAACATGGTGTTGTCTGAACACATCCATGCCTTTACCACCATCTCGCAAAGGGCTTTGGTGTCAAACTTGACCGAGCTTGGCTCTTCTGTGTACGATCGGCAACCCCAATGCATGCTGGGACCATCTTCATTTGGCAAATTGGGGGTTTTGGAGTCAGTGAACATATTCATATCAGAACACTTTGTATTGTATTGTATTTTGGGTCACATCAGATGCATGAATTAGCCTCCTTGGCAAAGAAGAAAATGCAAACCAGCAACAGAATTTCAGTCCAAAAACGTCTCCAGCCCGAGGCCAGTGATGTGCTGTCTGTCTCACCAAGTGTCACTGCTGAGGGCTGTACACCTCCTGAAGAGGCGGACAGTAGGGGGATACTGTGTGTGTGCGTCTGCACGGTGTATAGGTGTGTGTTTCTGTGTCAGTGGGTGTTCTGTGCACGTGTGCCTAATAAGTTGGCTCTTATTCAATGTATTCAAATGGCCCCTGTTGAGCAGAGCTGGCGGGAAGTATTATTTCTGCATCTGGAGTTTGTGAACTCGGTTGTCTTCATCCTCTGGGAGATGGCTTTTTAGAACTTTCTGAACTCTCAGTCGCTGCTCTTGCCTCGTCTCACAATCACATCTTGCTTCCTAAGCATACATGCGCTTGGACGCCACATTTTGATAAATGCATGTGAATGAAATAGATCCACTGGATATACGTGTTTGTAATTGTACCCAGCGAGCGAATTATGTTACACCGGCGACGAGGTCGTTACCCATGTAATTGGCTCTCGCGGGGCTGCATTGATCACTCGATTGGTGTTGCCAGATTAGTGGGAGGGCTGAGAGGTGGATTACTGTTGGTCACCTCGACTGTAATAAACCACTCAATTAAGGGGGGGAAACTGATATCTCTGTCTTCGTGTTTATAATTGAATTGTCTGATTCTTTGATTAAGGGCAGCACATTTTAACAAAATGTTTTTTGTTTCAAGCTATTTTCACATGAATATCACAAAATCCAAGGGGAGTTGCTTACCCGTGGTTTTGCAGCGTGCTCTCTATAAGATAACATTTCAAGGGAAACTTTGACGATTTTCAACAGGCTTTGTGTCGCTGCATTGGGAGTGATATGAGCAAATGAACACGTTCGACTTCCCTCCGTGTTGCTTGTTTGCGAGTGTCCGCTGGATGACCCAAAACAGATGAGCAGGGAGCTCTGGGGTGCGGGTTAACATGAAGGAAAGCCGAACATCGCTCATTCGCGCAAACCAGCCGAATTGCAACGATACAAAGCCCGTTGAAAACCAGCAAAGTACCCCCTTCAGGATGCAGCACCACAATAGTTTTGTCTTAGGTGGTGATGGTAATGTCTGTTTCTCTTCTCTTATTTCCAGAGTCTGGGCTCCGCTGACCGAAAGGAGAATCAGCGCAAAAAGTAAGTCCCATCCGTTCACCTGCCTTTGCATCCCTCCATCCTTCCTCTCTAGAGAACAGGAAACGAGACCAAAGACTTGGCGATGGATGAACACCACAGACTTTATGTAATCCCAACAGTGGTTGTTGCCACCATCGTCTCGTGCTACGGTGACATCAACAACTAAATGTAACATCAACAGTTCATATTGAAGGTCATGATGATGATTCAAAAAGTCAAATCAGCTCCATTTTATTGACAGCCCAACATCACAAATCACAAAAGTACCCTTTGTACTTTCTGACACACGCTCTGTTTCAGCTTGACCTTTATTTCCCCAGTTTTATATCTTATTATAGTTCAGTGAGAAGCCACCCTGTTTCTACATTTGCCCATTACTTCTGTGCTGCAATGCAAACTCAACACAGACTGTATGAACAGCTGAACCACTGGGATTATATCCTCTCAATCACTTACTAACGATTGGCTTTGATATTTTTCCTTGGGTACAGGTGCTTTCTTGAGTAAGATATTGCTTTTAGCTTCCTACTTCAACTGTCAATGCGTGCGTTTCATAGCAACTGGCATTTTCCATCTGAACATGGAGCTTTGTAAGAGTGTGGATAATGTGTGATGTCTGAAAAATACCCCCTTTTGCTTCGATCTTTAACATAGAATAGAGAAAACGTAATCAGGAGAGTTCCCTTGACTTTCCCAATGGTTGGCCTTTGTCCGTCTAAGTGTATGCTGTGTGTTTGAAGCTGCACTCCTAGTTGTCCACACATAAGTCAATGACAGTGGGACATGTGCTGCATCATCTACTTTAGTGTTTTTTTGGTCATATATGATGTCAGGTGTACTGTCACAGTCAGCTCTCAGTGTGCCTGAAAGGGAGACATCTGTTGCCAGGAGACAAGACGAGTATAGCTAGTGCGGGATGTCTCGTAACAGAAGTCTTCCCCAGAAATAAGGGAGGGAGGGGGGGAGGGGGGGAGGGAGGGAAAGAGAAGAGTGTTCAGTGTAGCCCGACACACAACATTTATTTATGCCTGTAGAACTAGGTGAATAAGCATAACTGCACAGATGCAGAGGGGTAAATGAAAATAAAGTATGCACTTAGAACGTAGATTTTCATGTTTTTCATCTCAAAAGGATTAACCCTGAGGAGTAAGTGACATGTGTACGTGTGTGCGTGTGTGTGTGTAAGAGGGAGATCTGTTCTCCAGCAATGTGCTTGACTTATTGTTTGGATAAAGCACATGTAAAAAAACATGGTATACATGTATCCGTCATCTTCAACAATCAGCAGGAGTCATTTTTCAAACGCTGTCATGGAAGCTTGTGTTTAAAGTGACACAGCTGTCCTTTTTAAAGCGTTCGGTGATCACCTTGATAGTATATAAGATGACATAACCGTCAGGCAAAATACATTCCTCTCCCTCTTCCCACTGCGTCTCAGCCCCAGCTGATGTTTCACCGCCACGTTCCTCCACAGCTGAAGGGCTTTCCTCCCAGCGGTATAGCTGCTTGTTGCCGTGGTTACAGGTGATACAGGAGCCAAAAGCCCAGCGGCATTTAATTAATGGCTACATCAGGCACTTCATTCAGCGTACAGTACACAAAGTCCTGAATGGGGGGGGGGGCCGAACAAACGCAGAGTCTCACGTCTCCGATGAGAGGACCTGAGATGAGAGAGGAAGCCGACCAATGGGCTTCATCTTGTCTACCAGCCGCAAGCAAAGACGCTCACATGCAAATGAGCATTTACGAGGAAACAAGTTGTATTTGCATCGTATTGAAATAAGCAGAGAGGAGAACAGAGAGAGAAGAGAGCACTGCAGAGACAGTTTCATTGTTCATCACTCAAGTGTACTCACGACATAGTGGTCTATATATTGAGTTTGAGGTTCTGTAGTGCTGTTGTGGGAATTACTATTCCCTTTATAGTGGACTTAAAGTATCCCACAATGCATTGTGAGTGTAGTGTAAAACCAGTGGTCGCTAATGCTCAGCATTACATACCATCAGGCATTGCGCTGACGGAGAAATGCCACTCGGGCAAGAGGAGAGAGAACAGCATGGCTGAGACAAATCCAAGAGCTGTGGCGCCGAAAATAATATTTTTAATGTGAGCAGAGCAGCACAACACAAAGAGGCACAAAGCACTTTGTATTTATTAATTTGGGAAAATAAGCTTACTGCATGGCACTGGTAAGAAATAGCTTTAAAGCAGAGCAAATAATTCGTTCAGGGGGAGGATTCACGCAGATTCGGATGCCGTCAGAGACGGTCCACACATCACTATTGCACGCTCACGAACAACTACACAATCGAGTTTTATCTGCAAGTACCCTGATGAGAAGAGAGAATGCATTTCTTACTGTAGTTCGAAAACGATAGGCTCGGCAGAGACTGATGATCGTTTTTGTGCAATATATTCACGGCGATGACTTGGAACAAGACATTCTCATGTCTATCCTCAACAACACCGTGGCCGTGGACTCTTACTTCTCACCCAATAATCTGTCGTACGATCATCTTGTTGCTCGCTGCACTGACGGGGCAAAAACAAAGGAACGTAAGAGCCGATTGAAGGAAAAAGCCCCTGCAGGCTACATCACCAAGCATCGGCCGGTGAAACACTTTGGAAAGGCTCGTCCTACTAACAGGAGACTGTTTGAGCGGCTGTGTCAGGACGAAACGCATCAAACTTTGCTGTTACACATGGACGCTTATGGGTTTTGTGGAACTGCAGGAAAAAAGAAAGGAATTCTTACGAGATCACAATCAAGTCCCATTTTCCTGATGCTTATCAAATGATTCTTGGTCGATGCACTTTTCCAGCCTTGAGGACGTGGAAACACCTCGCCCTGTGAAGAGGAGATTGCTGCCCTTCAAGCCGATTCGGAGTTCAAGAAATGTTTCCAGGAAAACAGATGCAAGACGTTTCGTAAAGTCAAAGGACATGCTGTGAGCCGAGAGTTTAAGGGTCAATCTCCCATTCGGCACTACGTACCTTTTTGGTAATTTGAATGGATTCAAGAAGGGGGGGGGGGGGGCTGGATGGGCTCCAAGGAGAAAGGATGGGAACCACTGCCCTCATCCACCAGAGGGACAATCCAAGGCAAATTCTGGCCGAAGGATAATAAGGATTGAGGGTTCCCGCTGTCTGACCTACGTTGAAACACATTCCTTCCTTTTTTTCCAGCCTTTTTTCTTTTCACCTCACTTTTTTCACTGGGTTTTGAAATCCCAGTGTAAATACATATTGAGGAGTATTTACAATTGTGGTATTGGTGGTAGAGGAGGGAGCTAACTCAGCGGCCATAGGAGACTGCCGCTGGCTGAGTGTGTGACTATTTGTCACACACAGTTCATCTAGTGTGTGTCTGAGCACACATGCTCTCAGCAGCAAAGTGTGTTTGTACCCGTTCTCTTGATCCAGTGTGCATTTCACAAATATGAAGAGTGTATAATTGTGTGAATATTAGTAGCATTTAGTCCTCCTTCTGTGTGTGTGTGTGTGTGTGTGTGTGTGTGTGTGTGTGTGTGTGTGTGTGTGTGTGTGTGTGTGTGTGTGTGTGTGTGTGTGTGTGTGTGTGTGTGTGTGTGTGTGTGTGTGTGTGTGTGTATGTGGTTTTGTGCGTGTGCTTTTTGATGTGGCTTGGCTGCAGCAATGTTGGGTTGTTTGAGAACTCCCCAAGAGCAGGCTGCCAGGCCAAATAACTGAGCGGGCAGAGACAGCCATTGTTTTGGTAAGGCATCTTGGCCGTATGTGTGTGTGTGTGTGTGTGTGTGTGTGTGTGTGTGTGTGTGTGTGTGTGTGTGTGTGTGTGTGTGTGTGTGTGTGTGTGTGTGTGTGTGTGTGTGTGTGTGTGTGTGTGTGTGTGTGTGTGTGTGTGTGTGTGTGTGTGTGTGTGAGAGAGAGAGATAGAAATGCAAAGGGAGAAAGGGAGCTTAATTTGGAGTACTTGCTATGCTCACTGCTCTTCTAGCAGTGTATAGCCTTTTCCATTCTGGCTTTAGATGCAAAAACACGCACACACACACACTCCCTCACACACACACACTTAACAACGCAACATACAAACACTTTATCCTCGCAACCGCATTACCTGAGGGAGTTCTCAGGGAAAAGTTTGTTCTGTTATGTTGCTCAACAAGTTGGATCCTTTACCAAACATCTCCCTCCACATTTGAAACCACACATCAAAATTCGATCAGCTTTCCCGAAAAAAAAAAACCGCTCAAGAAGCTCATAGTTCGCTGGCTCACGGCTGCACAAATATGATTTCAGGATTAAACTGCTTTTGGTACAAACAAGCCGACTCAGCATTTCAACCGCAAGCACCATTTCATGGTCACTCGTGGACATTTTGAATCCAACTTTGCTTGGTTTTTCTTCTCACCGGGCGGCCCCACAGAATTGTCCTTCACTTAACCTCACAACAAAATGTTACTGGCACTGCTGCTGAGTAGGAACCACAATGGTGGCCAGCTCAAGGTTCTGCACTCCCTGTGTTTCTGTAATTCCCATTACAGGAGCCCAGAGGCGAGTGGGATGGATGTGCTAAATCTCCCACGCCGATAACACGAAGAAACATTTTTAGGTTAGGTACTCTCTTAAATGTTTAAACCACAATAACTTAACTTTCGACTCTCATCCTCAATACAAACGCCTGCTCACCAAAGCCGAGCAGTGTCCGAACCCTCCCGGTCAGGAGCGCGGGTCGTGGAGCGAGGCTGGATGATGCACATTGACTCATTCAGATCGATCGCCAGCGCCGGTTCGACCCACGTCACGCCGTCTGTCTCAAAGGGGGATTTGTTTGTGTGGATGTGAATGTGTTTCCCTCGACGCCCAACACAAACCTTCTCTTCTCCTTCGACCTTATCCCAGTAACTTAAACCATAACCCTAAACTCCAACTGTACAATTAGCTCTTTCACTGGACAAATGTGGGTTGCCCTTTTTTTGTGTGTGTATGTTTAAAGCTGCTTCGAGACCATGAACATAACACCAGAGTGATGTCCACCTCCATCAGGCCGGGCCTCCAAAAGCCATGTGTAGAACTCAGGCTGGCACACACAGATCCACACCATGGGCTCACATCGGCTCTTCAGACTCACACTCTGCAATACTGAGTGTGCCAATACAGCGGGGTTAAGATCCGGGCTCCACGGGGTTTTATCAGCTTTTCTGTGTCCGAGAGGAGACCAGCTGGAGACTTATGTGGAGTTTTATGAGGCGATTGTGTGGAGAGTTATGAAATTCTGTGCAGAATTATTAATGGGTTACAATGTCATGGGATGCTACGCGACTGTTGTCAGGTTCCCGTCGATTTCCGACAGCAGCGATGAGGCTTTCAGGTCCCATCAGATAAGTCCAGCTCCCCAGACACTTGAACTGTATTATGTTACTCTATGTCTTTCCTGGATTGTGGCCCACTAATAAATCAGGTTTAATGCTTCTGCTCACCTTGGATTTGGGATGTAACTGATGAGTGCCTTAGTAGGTGTGTATGTGCTCATACATGTCTGTTGGCACTGTGTTGTACACACTGGTCCATGTTCAATTTGGGAGTTACCACATCTATCTAGCTGTTAAATTACCCCAGATTAGGTTCCTCCAAATCGCCTTATTATCTCATCCCACCAAACTGAAAGCGAGTGGAAAGAGAAAACTATCTGTGGCACCACTTGCTTTGCTCCTCCCCTCCCATGGTACTGCAGCAACATACCTCTAACAGCGTGCTGGCCTCCATGCCACTGTCAGCTCAATTCAAGATTAATTTGACTGCGGATCCATCATCTGTATGTCTCACTGTGTTGAGTCAGCCTTGTGGCACACATCAAACGCAGATTGGGACACGTAGGGATTGGTATCAAGCCCAACACCACAGGGAGCCGACAGAGAGTGAGAAAAAATAGGGCATTAAATTCCTCCCTCATTTTTGTCTCCCTGAGAACTTCTGTGTGTGCCGATTCCGTGGAAAACGAGAGTGAGCAAGAGCGTCGTAATGAAAGGGAGAAAAAAAAAAAGATGAAAGTGTGAGTGTGACTCAGAGACGTGCAAATGAGGGGATGGAGGGAAAGGAGCCGAGATGGAAATATCTCTGTTTACCGTAGTGGGTGGATGGGCAGCATATGAGAATATGTGCGTAGGGTGATAACAGAGTCCCCGCCTTTGGCACGAAGCGTTAAGATTCGATCATTAGCACTCGAAGTTCTGCCAGTTATTGTTGAGATGTGTTTGTCAAAGCGGCTGTTAAACGCCTCCCCTCACTCTTTGGACCCATGTGGCTGGCAGGAGAATTATCCTTCTCATCAACGTAGTTGCTCTGTGTGGCGCATTACATAATTTTGATGGATTGTTTCAGGCAATCTTTTTGGAATAAGAAGACTAATTCATTAGACCCCAGAGCGCATCAGGTGTTATGCAACAGACTACGCTACGATATTGCCTCTCATTTATCGACCCCCGCTACCACCAGCGATTCCACATTACGCTTTGAGCCATTCAGATTATGTACTGCATTACTGCATATTGTCAGCTTAAAGAAATATCAGTGTGTTTTATTGGTAAGGCCTCCGTCCAAGTGAAATAAAAGCAGCCTCCACCACATAGAGAGACGTACACACACAGACATGGGTTTGGATGGAGATGGTGAATGGAAAACAAGGCTTTCTTTGAGCAGATTTTAATTAGCAATGTTCATAGCTTGGCTGCGTGCTTTTATGATTGGGCCACTGAAAGCCTTTTTGTTTGCCTCATGAAACACATTGAGGGGTATGTTCATGAATTAAACCGCGTCTGTGTATTTGTGCGCGCACGCGCCAGCAACCGTGTGTGCTTGCATCCATTTCATTTGCATGTATCTGTTATATGGGCGGGTGCCCACATTCCTTTTTTGGTGTATTAGTCTTCCATTGGCACGCATAAGGGAGCCATAGCAGGAGACGGAGATGAAAGCAATCCCAGCGCTTTGTTTTTCCTCATTTCCAAAATAGTTGTTTTAGGTCGGCAGCCATTGCCCATAATTGCTGAAACAGGGTCAGGTATTTGTCTGTGCTGCTTATGATTTACTATCCTGTCTGCGCATTAGTAATCTGAACTAAGATCTGTGGTTAAGGGCAGCCCAGCCTCAGACAGACCACATAGATTGTGTAATGCATTGCATTCTGGGGTCCCTTTTATAAACACATCCAACACAAAACCCTGTCTGTGAAGCTTTGCTGAGCATGCTTCTCATGTTATTTCCCATTAATCAAATCGGTAAATTGAATGAATAGTATCATCCAGGAGGGCGGGAATGCAAAACCTAGTATTAAAGAATAATAGTATTCATTAGAAGACAATTTTTCACTCCAGCAAACAAGAGTTTAAAATAATTTATAATTCAAATTAAGATCAAAAAAAAAAAAAAATGTAATACTATAATAAGATTTTTTTTTAAATCAGTTATAGGTACTTTAGCACTAGAATATATTGAATTATGAGCATGAGACTTGTTGATATCTAAACCTAGTTTATAAATATGTCTTATGCAGTGGATATAAACGAGCCCTGTAGCTCTTAAACTTCTTTGTGGCGTTTGGTTTTTGCTAGAATTCCACGCAGTCTTAACTCTGCTCTCAAATAGCAGTGGGCTGCTGAGGCTGTTTGAGCGGGGGCCAAATTGTACGGTGAGCATATGAACAATGAGTTCTTCAGCATAATTTGTTGTGCACATGAATACCTCTGAACAGTTCATTGCTGCCATGTCAACAGTACGGAGAGGGTAAGTGACATCAGGTGAACTGTTTGCAAGAAAGCGATCCTTCGGAGTGACAGTGTGAAAGTGTGTGTAAGTAACTGTGTGTGTGTGTGTGTGTAAGCGTAGGTCAACATTTTCTCTGTATCGCCACACAAGCCTTTCAGTGCTGACAAAAGCACTCTTGTGCTGCAGGATTGGGGAAAGTTACTAATACTGGCGAGATCATAATCTAAGTCACACTGCAGTGAGGCAGCGGTGGGCTTTCACATTGGAGGGATGTATTAGCAACAGTCATTGTATCTTGTCGTCACTGGGACTGTACAAGGGGGATTTTATGATGAAAGAACAAAGTATAAAATACAGAAAAGGTGGAGATTTGATTTGTATTCTTACTTGTAGAGCATATTTAAAGAGTAACAGTAGTGCTATGAGCTGAATGCTAATCTCAGCATGCTAATATGTTTACTATTATGAAGCTAACATACCGTGTAGGTTTAGTAAGTTAGCGTGCTAACATTTTCTCAGCGCACCATGGACATCTGCACCAAACTTCACGGCAATCCATCCAACAGTTGTCGAGTTTCACCTAGAAACGAAAATGTCAACCTCAACATACCACGGTACCACTGAAATGAATAATAAACATGAGTTCTTATGTAATTACCCGCTGCGTACGTCAAGAGACAAATCGAAAAGCGATTGTGTGCACATCATGCGCTCCATTGTGTGCACATCATGCTGTGGAGCGTCGCTGAGTGAGCCATTGCCATCCGTTCTGCATGTGGTGTTCATTGAGAGAGGGTCAAAGTGGCTGAAGGGTGAGATGGGAAATGACAAGAGGTTGACACACACACAGGTATGCCTTAATTGGCTTTGTAGGAGCTTCCTTCTAAGAGGACAGGGCATTGTTGCAGGTGCCGAAGCACTGTCTGACTCTTGTATATGTAGAAACACGTTGGTGCTCTAGGTTAAGAGTTCTAGCCTCAGTTCTATAAGGAAACGCAATCAATCACTGATTCCATGAACCGTAATCAACACCAGGACAATGAAAGAGAAAACATAATTCTGATGAGAGGATAATCGACTGGGATATCCTGAGTGGGTCTCCAAGGGGATTGCATCATCACAGTGTGTCGGCTGTGATGATGTTGTCGGGGACAGCTGCATGCGGCGGAGCCAGGGGTCGAGGCTCTCAGGGAGCCAAGAGGCAGCCGGTTGCCAGCAGATCCCCTCCACTGAGACCCACCTGCTTCACATGTCCATTTTCCCTCTAAACCCCTCAAAGGGATTCCCTGAGGCCTCTTCTGTGTCCACGGGCCCCCCCGTGTCTTTGAAGCCATGATCCTATGTGTTTTCATGGCATTCAAGGCATTATCCTGTGGTCGTGTCATGTCATGTGTTTGATCCAAAAGTTAGTTTGAAGTTGTACAGGCAACTTTTAATGTAACTATTGGGCATAAACATATTAGATCTATGCAATTATTAACAACCAATGGCGAATCACCCCTGTGGTCTATTTATGAATCTGTGAAATATAAAGTTTATGGAAAGGGTCATTAGCATCAATGGTCGTCAGTAGCTGGCATGCGCAGGGCAGTGCTACTAATTTAATTAAAAGCCCTTGAAGAAGAAGCCCAGCCTAACTTAATACCATCAATTAGGGGTTGCTCTGCCATGTGACTAGAATCCCACACCCCGTTTGTGTGATTCACACAGGAAAATATGCCTCTTTGTCTTCGAGGTCAACCGACTCTTTGGAGAAGCTGGCGCGGGGTCAGGAAACAGTAGTTGAGGGTGTAGGAGTGGGAACGAAGGCAGGAGAACCGGGGAATTGTTCTACTAGATAAGCCATGGCATGAGGTCATTTTGTATTTTCATCTCAGCTTATCACATGGTCTTTATAGTGCAACAGCTGGTCTTGCGAGGAATCGGTCGTTGCAGCGTGAGAGAAAGTGCAACAACAATACAATGTGTTAATATAGACAGAAAGGCTTTTCTTAAATACATTCATTGTAAAGTGTAGCTGCTTTGACTCTGTGCCCAGCAGGGCTCCAGACTAAAGTTTTGAGTGTGGCAGCACTCACGTGGCCTTTATGCTGTTCTCTGAAACGGCAGAACAAACAAAATGAGTGTTACCGGCGAAACGTGTATGGCACTTAATTTGTCCAAAAACCAGACGCATGCACGTTACACGGGCACACAGAGCGAGCAGGAAAGCATTTCCACTACGCATGCACAGATGCGGCTCCGACAAGCTGGACGCTCCTCGATCACTCGTCAAGTTGACTTTTGAGACTCTGGAGGCGGAGACCAAATAGACAGTGGTTGGACATGTCTGCTCCATAATGATCATCGTGCGCTCGCATTAATGCGACCACGTGAAATTGTAACTCGCACACTTATAAAAAAAGGTGCAGTGTGGAGCCCTGCCCAAGATCATTCTGTATCTAATATTTATACTCTTCGTTTGTTAACTTGGTGTTCGGAGAACTTTGATTGATGATGCCAGGATTCTGCCTGTACCTTTGAGAGACGGATGCAATCGAATTTTCGGCAATAAAGCAATCTTATTATGTGACATTTATTTTGATATCAGTCCGTAAAGGAGCAGAACATGTTCCAGGCGAGGCAGCAGAAAGCCCAGCCGGCATGGATCTTTAACTTTTAAAAAAGGGTTTCACTATCCAAGGTCCCTCAAGTCTTTTATTCACACCTGTGGGAACGTTTACAAGTCTCCATCCAATTCAATCATTCTCCCAGATCTGATCTGTCTCCCATAGACTTGACAGGGCACTCAGACCTTCTGTCCACTTCATGAAGTAAAGCCCTCTTCTGGCCAAGAACGTATGACTTACTCATGCGAGGTCATGAATCAATGCTAAAAAAAAACGAGCATTTATGCCAATTTGGCAATTGAGTTAGGTGAATTTGGACGCATCGCCACACTGTCATTCATCCATGTCACTGTTCAGCAATCAAAGCAACCGCATGAGCTATTGTGTACGATTGCATCAATCCTGTTTTCATCAAAGCCTTATGTGAAATGTCATTTCTGCAACATCATACATGAGCTAACGACAGCGATGGCAGACACATGCTTTTGTTTTTGAGTGGCAGGGCGCACCCCAGTAGTCTGTGTTCTCCTCAACCCAGCCATCGCTGCATTATGTCTCCATGGAGACTAAAACGCTTTTTGGCTCCGGTTGAGAGGATGTCTATGGATGTGTGCGAGTACGTATGAGTCACTATTAGGGATGTTTTATCATTTCATAATGAAATGGAAACAGCATGTGTGTTCGATTAGGTGAGCCAAGAATGCCGCACCATGCTCGGGCATCATTGAATGTGTTGTTGGTAATACCAGAAGGAAATTCCTTAAATTATGAATTTCTGGTCCTTTGACTGACCACGGGTTTTTCTTCACTTTGGCTACATTTATATAAACCTTTGCTGAAAACGTCTTGTGAGTTTTTACTCTCCATCACTTCCGTGCTCCGGCAACGTTCCTCCGGCTCTTTGACAGAGGATATTATTACGTTTTAATTTGTCCCCGCTGTTACCACAGCAATATTGCAAAAGCCGAGTCTCATCAAATGTATCCTGGGCTGGAATGGAAGAAATATTACATTTCCTGTTTTTAATTTTGAACGAAAAGTTGAGCTGGGACATTGGCAGCCCAGTAGAGGAGATTAAAATGTGTGTGACTTCACTTCTTTTTCTTTTTCTTTTCTGTGAAAAAGATTTGGAGAAAATTAGGCAGGAAGTATGCGGCTTTCCCTGAAACCCAATGTTTCCTCTGGGAACTGCAGCATTTTTACACAGTTTATCAACTTCATGGACTGCATGTCCACTGAGTATTGGGATTTCTGCAAAACTGAGTTCAGTGAGCTTAGCTTAAGGGAATCCATTTTACTGAGACATTTGTGTTCTCCAGCATCATTTAACCTTGGCTGGACATTTTGAGTTTTCTGGCAGAGAATTTCAGTAGTCCTGTAGATGATAAACCCACAGTACGGATATCAGTCCCTCTGTGTGTTTCCTTATTAGCGATTAATTATGCTGAAACAAAGGCACTGATGTTACCTGCTCCTGAACTTCTATCCAAGAATGTGTAATGTATGATAAGGCAATATGGTGCAGGACAGAACGTTTGTCGAAGATCCAGTCCATAGTCTTATTCTGATCTGTTTATTTTTGTTCTGTCCCCAAGGTCAGAGTCGGGGATCTCCAAATTTACCCATCGTCTGTCCCTCAAAGAGCGTGTGGCCAAAGGAGAGAAGACTTCCACGGACAGACCTTCATCCTACAGGAGACGATCTCTAAGTGTGGACTGGTAAGACCAAAGACCATCTCCTCATCTGCTGAATCTAATTCTTTCACGATCCCTGAGGTTGTGATCGTGTGCTCGGCCTTCACTACTTCAGGCTCTTAGGTTCTTAGACTGCGCAGCTTATGAAGTAAGACTTCATCAGGCGCAGGATTTTGATTTGAATCTGTGAAACTGAAACCGGGCCTTGCTATGATTTGTCTGTGTATCAAGGCTGAGGTTGATGAGGATTGGGGGGGCTGGTTTTTGGGGGGGGGGGGCGGAGTCAGAGAGTGAGAGGAGTGGCTCTGCTGCGTCTGGGTTTCGTTGGAGAGCGCCAAGCAGCTCCAGTGGCGCCGGCTCATCTTGCTCTTGTAAAGCTCCAATCCTCAGGCAGCCGATGAAAGGAGTTCGAAAGCTTTCCATCACACGGCTGCCTTCCCTTCCCCACCCACGGGACTCCCTCCCAGTCTCCCCTCTTGTTGCGCGGCCTCCACTCATTTATCTACCCATCCATCCTGCCGTCTGTCCGTCTGGCCCCCCCCCACCCCCTCCCCCGAGCTTCCCGCTATGTTTTCTTGGCTCTTCCTTGCTACTTCTCTCACCATTGGGAAAATAGCCCCAGGTTAAAGCGGCTCTTACACTTCCTCTGCACTTCATTTAGTCAAGTACAAAAAGTCCAAACAGTCGCAGGTCTAAACTGTTTCCAGGTTTCTAATTGCTGTGCGGGGACTACAGTAGCTTTTCAGTGGAGTTACTTTGCGGTTTGTGGAGTTACAGGTGTGGGATTCTCTGAGGTCCCATCCAATCATGCGAGGGCCCGGTGTGAGGTCTTACGAGGTCTTTTGTCGGCCTCACGAGACCTACTGTGTGGTCTCGGACTGACGTTGCGATGTGTGGTCCGCCAGCAGAAATGTGGTGTTAAGTGTATGCGTGTTGGAGTGTACGTGCAGTGTGAGGTCCTTTTTATTTTAACAGTTTCGTGTTTTCCTCCCATGTTGCTGGAGAGGGGACCTGGCCTTTAAAGTTCAGGCCCTGATTGATGTAGTCTGGTTTTAATGAAACACAGTGGGTAGATTGGACATGCTCATTTACGAGAGGGATGGGGGGGGGGGGGGGGGGCTCGGCTACAGCTGGATTCTGACTTTCTCCGGGGCGCGGCGCCGTTACAGGAGTGTGACTGGTCTTTTGTGACATAATAAACAAGGGACCCCAGGAGGAGAGACTCGAGGTTCAGGGCTGATTCATGCTACTGGGAGGTGAAACGAGGTCGGTCCAACTCCTGACAAGACCAGCAAGGCTTCTGTGGAATGCACAGTCATCAACACGGTCGACGGGAAACACGTGCGCTTAGTAGTGTCTTGAAAACGCCCCTCGAATCAGTTGCATTTTTTTGAATTCTTCGACACATATCGCACTTCCTGAAGTCTATCCAAGGAATCTGTATTATTGTTTTGCTCACGAGTAATTCTTATCATAGAGCCGTATTTTTCTAAGTCGCGTTCTCGTCAAATATATTGTATTGGAATGTGATTGTGAAATGTGATATTTTGCCTCTAATGAAAGTGAAATGTAGCGTTATCAACACTTTTAAATTCAGGTTTAATGGTGTTTATCTGCACACTGCCCCCTTCCTTCCACTCTTTAAATCAAAACTTGTAAGAGTAAAGTTACACAAGGATTAGATTAAATACCGAGCTGGAAACCAGCAAACTTGACACAGGAGCCGTTTTGTAGCTTTATCAAAGTCCATGAGAGCTGGCAGGGCTTTGGGAAAATGCGATAATAAAAGATAATGGGGGTGTTATTGTTATTGGTAATCATAGTAAATGGCCTCTAGAGTATGGGTGGAGAAAAGAGTAGAAGGAGGGGGTGAGAGGGAGCGCTAAAGGGGAAATAAAGAGGGTGTTTTCTGCCTGTTAAGATTGCTGAAAAAAATATTGATAGGGTCTTTTCGGTGTTTTTTTTCTGCAGAAACCATCAGTGTGAATTATTACAATCTGGATCTGTTACGTCTTTGGGTGGAAATGGTGGCCCGCTGCTGATACTTCATGTCACTCAGAGAATTGTTTGCATTATGAGACCATTGAGTTCAATATCTAAACTAATGCATTCGGCCTATCGGCCGGTCTCCCACTGCCGGGTACAGTTGCTGCCTTGTTTCTTGTGCATGACGTGGACACGGGAGACATCCAGTAGAGTCTGAGAGTCAATACCGGGGTTATAAAGGGACACTGGTTGTGTTCCAGCACAGGGCCAGTAAATAAGTCTTTATTTCCATATCCTCTCATGGTGACAGAGAGGCAGTTCCAGCCCTTTGCCAAAACCCCTGAGTACAATGGAGAGGCAGCCATGTATGTCGGCCAGGCCGTTTTTTATTTCCCACAACGGTTCCCCCGCAGTACGCCTGGAGAGGGAACTCTATACATAAGTACTTAAACATCAACGTGTACTAGCGATCGGCACTCGAACCATATCCACTTCATAAATTAACAAAAAAATCTAATTTTAAGTTGGTCCCACACCAGTAAGTATCTTATTGTGATGTGTGTGGTTATGCAGTGTAGCCCCCTCCATCCCCTGAAGGCCCCGCTGCTCTGCCTGGTGCCACCCTGTCTTCAGGGATAACTCGGAGCTGACAGCACTCTTCGGATGACGTCCTAATTTCGATGCCAGGAGAGAAACCAGCCTCCCCTTCCCGTAGTTGATGTATTTTTACACACACACACACACACACAGCAGAAGCTCACGTCTGATTCTCTCCTTGATATTCATGCTCACACACATACATGAGCAAACACACGTTGCAATAGTTAGGACTGTGTTGAGTTGGTGTGTGTAACGGGGGAATGGGGGCTAATCCTTATGAATTGAGCACAAAGGGAATAAAAAAAGAACACGGAGGAATCACCAAAGTGTTCGTGGAAAAAAAAGAGGGCAATGCTCAAGGGGCCCGGGGTGTAAAGTGGTTTTAGACGGTGTGCCACTCGCCTCGTTTGGTTCTAATTCGATTTAATATCCCCCACTCTTTCTTTTTCATCCTCCTTTCATCCTTCAGATTATTCTCCTTTCTTCTGTGGCTGAGAGCTGTCAGTTCAAACAAGAGGGACAAAAAAAAGGAGGTTATAGATCCTATAATATTTCTTTTTAGACATTCTGCTTAGAACACCCTGTTAAAGATCACGACAGCGGGAAACTGATCCCTGCTTGTGCTGGAATGTCACATTGTTGGCCGCATTAAAATGACATTATTCTTCGAATGTATTAACACTAAGAAGCTCTGACACACATACATATGAATGGTATAAAACGGTATTTGAGTAAGATATAGTTCAAGATAAGATGCAATTTTGGGCTAGAAAGTTTTTTTATTTTTCACGGTTTCACTGAAAATACATTATAAATAGTGTAGTTATATGCTATATGCTATATGTACACACATCACGTGCAAAAAGGATATTAGAGATCAGAACGTCTTGTCAGTGTGCAGGTGTTACTTATTTCATCACCGAAAATATATACCATTGATTTTCAGAAGTGGCTTTCAGTCATATTTTCAGCCCAGAGACTGTTATTAATAGCCTTTTTATTGACGAACCCTTTAGGATATATATCAGGAACATTCTCCCTCAGAACAAAACTGTTTACTTGCGCTGTTTTTAGCTGCCCTGCTGAGTTTGGACTTCATGCTTCTTGGCCCGTAATGTTGAGTTGTTGAGACTGAGTTATTGGCGAGATGAGGTATGATAGATTCCAGTCCACACAAGGGAGCAGCGTTTCTGCTTTCCTCTCTGCTTTTGGATCGGCCTTGTGGTATTCTCTCTCACACACACGCAAAAAACAAACACCGACACGTTACACACTCACACACTCACACAATGAAGTAGATCAAGTACACGCAGGCACTCGTATTCAGAAAAACCTGTGTGCACACTGCAGACACGCATGCACCCACACACATATACATGCGCTCCAGTATGTCCACACACTCACACAGTGTCTTCTTGACTCTGGATGCTGTGGGCCGCACTAAGGGAGATTTATGAGGCTGGCTCCCTCTTGTCCTGTGTGTCTCCTACTTGAT
This sequence comes from Melanostigma gelatinosum, assembly GCF_949748355.1. NCBI lineage: Eukaryota > Metazoa > Chordata > Actinopteri > Perciformes > Zoarcidae > Melanostigma > Melanostigma gelatinosum. Next base: position 7,049,123 of record NC_136654.1, on the reverse strand, counting down.
ACTCTGGTTTCCACTCCAAACCTCAACTCAGCACACAGAGAGACGGGGGGGGTTGGGATGGAGGGCGGCGACTGAAAGAGAGAAGTCGGGGTCGGGGGGGGGGGGGGCGGACTAGAATAGGTAAGAAGAGGAGGAGGGAGAGAGTGAGAATAATTGAGAATGAAGTCGATGAAATGGCAGATTGAAAAGATGATGGAGAGAGACAGCTAGAGCGAGTGATGAAGAGCTCTGAAACCTGGACTGTGGATTTGTAAAGAGAGACGAGAGGTTACGAAATAGAGAGCATGGGAGAAAAAAAAGCCCGTTAATGTGGTGTGGTGTCTGTGTGTGTCTGTTTCTGTGTGTGTGTGTGTGTGTGTGTGTGTGTGCAGAGACAGACAGCCAATGGGTCAGAGGGTTAGCGTAGCTCCATGTGTTGCTCATAAGCTGATAAAAGACAACCGAAGCTGAGGAAAGTACACCCCTCTGCCTACTTTCTCTGAGTGTGTGTGTGTGTGTGTGTGTGTGTGTGTGTGTGTGTGTGTGTGTGTGTGTGTGTGTGTGTGTGTGTGTGTGTGTGTGTGTGTGTGTGTGTGTGTGTGTGTGTGTGTGTGTGTGTGTGTGTGTGTGTGTGTGTGTGAGGGTTGTATTCAGGGTCAGAGGCAGCAAGAAAACCGGCTGGGGACCGATGAGGTTTGTGTTTTAAAACGAGTCTTGAGAAAATGGTTTACAGATTGAGATAGGAAGCTCAGGTACAGACCTCCAGACCCACATCAGTGTACACAACAAAGAGTTTCAGCTGACAATGTTTCCCCCGTTTCCCTCACCCAATCAGATGACGCCACAACCTTTGTTAGCCAATGAAATTGTTGCCGTCAGAATTTAGAACTTTTCGTTTCTGTGTCCGATTGACATGACCCGCCTCCACCCGTCCAGGTGTGGGTCCATGAAGCATGACTGCATTTTATTTCTTGCACTGTTTTTTAATGTTTTAATGAATGTTCTTAATTGTTTTTCAATCTCCTTTTCTTTTGCCTTATGTTTTGATGCTTTTAATGGTTTTATGTGAAGCACTTTGAATTACCTTGTTGTTGAAATGTGCGATACAAATAATCTTGCCTTGCCTTGCCTCTAATGGACCATTGATGCATTTTTAGTTGTTACTTTTGTACTCACCTGAGTAAGTTTTGTTTTGGACATTTGTTTATTAAAATCACTGTGTATCATCCTTTCTGCTCCCCGTGTCTATCTGCACTTGGGTCCATCCCCAGGTGTCTTTTTGCCCCACCGGGACAGTAATCATGTTGCTCCACGAGGCTGAGCTCTGTTGTGTTTAGATCCGTCACCACAAATAAAGTCGACTTTATTCTTTAACTTTAGACTCTATTTGTTTCCGTGTCGCGGCTGCCGAACCTGAGCTCGCCAGTCGGGCTTCTGTGTGATAAAGTTGCAGTTCTGTACTTTGCTGCATATTCTAAGGAGCAGTTTTCTGTGATTATTCTGTGCATATGTGTCGTAGTAACAGCTGGTTGTTATTGTCAGTGCTCGGACTCAACCCTTCACTGTTCACTCTGAATGTGGAATCGTACCTCAAGTATTGATATATTGAGTGAACACCAGTTTTGAGACTTCAGTTTGGTTATTGGTTATTGGTT
>NC_136654.1:6992489-7044989 GCF_949748355.1 Melanostigma gelatinosum | reverse complement strand
GGGGTGTATGTGTTCTCGTGGCAGTAAACTAGCCACTGGTGAGAAGTTTGGTAGGGGGGGGGGGGGGGGGGGGGGGGGTCCTGGCAGCACACAGCTGACCTATAGTAAGAGACCTTTTGACACACTGTGATGGAATAGCATAGGATGGAGTTGGGTGAGGAGATGGAGCAGAGGCAAGAGTAGAAGGAGAACGGTGGTGTTAAAACGAGTTTTGGCCAAGAGCATTGATGTAAAAGGTTTCTTCTACACAGCGCCAAGCCTTGAAGCTTTTCGGGACAAACATAACTATGCAGTTGTCTAAATATGGTTGCATTGTGTGCTTTAGTTACTTGAACATAAATGTATTGTCGTGCCTCACTGTCAAACTGTCTTAAAGTGTGCTGCAGATGCTCATATGCATACACACACACATAAACACGTGCCTGGAGGTGTCCCACTATGCGGCACAACGTGCCTTAGTGCGGGTGGGTGTTGTAAAGACATTTTCCATTGTGTATAGTTTAGGATAAAGTTATCGATATTTGTAGAAGCTCTGGCCAAGAACATATTTTCGGCGCCCATTCAAGTTCCCAGTTGCCTGAATCATTTCTGCATTACCGTGTAGGGCTGAACAATGAACTGATTTAAAATAGTGATGCAGTTTTATGTTGTAAACCCGACAAACAAAATTGAGCTGACAGAATGGGCTCGGTGTCTACGGCCTGTGGATGATTTCATTGCTAGCTCACCAAGATAAGCACTTTGGGAATCAAATCTTATTGACAGCTGAGTCAGACGTGTGTTTCTGTGAGTGTGTGTGTGTGTGTGTGTGTGTGTGTGTGTGTGTGTGTGTGTGTGTGTGTGTGTGTGTGTGTGTGTGGTCACCCCCGTACTGTTGACAACAGGTTGGAAATATTCATTGTTTCTTGATTGTGTAATTTATATGTTGCAACATAAACTGTGAGCCGTCAGACTAAGCAACATTTTCCACTCCGCTGTCAGTTTGCAGATTTGCTTTGAAGGTTTCTGAGATTTCCCTCTGCACACAACTGTTATGAGCTGTGATGTGCATACTTGCGGCTGCTTTTCCGCTCACACAAAAATCTCGGAAATTCTGCAAGCTGGGAATCAACTTTTTTTTACATTTTCTTAAGTCACAGGTTTTTCCCATCTTGACTTTAAGGCAGTAATTGTCTGGACTCTGTCTGCAGATTTTATATGTCGTCTTTGTTTACATGTGACTCACTGTCTGGAGGACTAAGCTGTTTGTGTAAACATGCCGATACAACTAATAAAGGGAATGCTGTGTGTGTATGCGTGTTTGCAGTTTGGGGGTGTTGATTGTTTGTCGGTACTGATGCAGTCTCACTGCAGACTGGGTGTATTTGATGTGGGATTGATCGGGGGCCAAACATGAAGCCTGGCTTTTGGAAGAGACTTTGGTTTCCCAGAACAACTGCTTCCTGTTTCCCAAACCTGGTAAAAGTGTAGGAAATTGTGTGGCATAGACTTAGTGTGTGTGTGTGTGTGTGTGTGTGTGAGAGATATCTTGGAGCTTTTGAATCTCTAGTCATTTATTCAGGTTATTTTAACAGGTAGACCCTATTTTTGATACTAGCATTGTTTTCAGCAATAGCTATTCAATGTATTTGCATTCTAAAATGACCTCTCTATTTAGTATTATTAATCATAAGTGGCGGAGTCCGCCATTCCTGTGCCGGATTCAAATTGCCTACCTACACACGAGGGATTCACAGGAAACGATGCATGCATGTCATCCAGCATTGCCATTTGCACTCGTCCTAAACGCTGCGTGAGAGCTGCTGCAGCTGTATAATGCTAACCGAACATTTCCTATTAATGCTAGCTCACATTTAAAGCGCTCACAAGCGAAACTTTGGGTGGCTTTTATTGTGAACAGTCACAGGAAACTCGGACTGAGGATGGATGTTCATTAAATATGTGTCTACAAGACAAGGTCATTGTCAGTATTTATTGACAGCAGATGACTGCAATTATGGCCGCCAGAGCCACTGATTAGATACGGTGTCAAAAGCATACCGTTGTCATAAGGGCCATCAAGTATGGATACATGTGTGGCTGTAAATCAGTGTTAAAATCGGAATCTTTGTCTTTGCCTTTTCTCTCTTTATTTTGTGTAATTATTGTCTCACGTGTCGGATGCAGCATCTCTTTGAGAGTAAAGACACACACTACACCACGTTACCCACTCCCTAATGTCGTCACGGAGTGATCGGGCACCATCCTGCCGACAGAAAAAAAGTTGCCTGTTCCATCTCAGGCAAATATCAATAAGCCCGGCGCTGGATTCCAATGGGCTTTCTCTTTGAAATGGGATACCGACACGCGTTACAAATATATCTCTTGTTTTATCTTCCGGGCCAGGCCCATGGAAAAATTATTCCAAATACCTGCCGCGCTTTATCTGGAACCCTGGAATAGGTTAGGCCCAGCCGGGAACACGAGGATGTCTAAAATAAGGCCTCTATTACGGGATGGAGTGGGGATGGATGGGACGGAGCGGGAAGGGACGGGGATCGTGGGTATTTTAGGTGTATTGGCCCTGTGAAAAAGGGCTTGTTGCGGGGGCTTGGAGCTGCTTTAAAGTCTACTATGTTGGCCGCCGTCAGCTGTTGTACGAACTGCATGTGTTGGGGGAGGGATTTTGTGTGTGTGTGTCGGGGGGGGGGGGGCTCACACGTCCATAGCGGAGCAGGAGTATAAATACAATTTTTCCTACAGATGTTCTCACCTTGACAGATCTGTTCTTGGCCTTCGTGCTACTTCTTGGCAAATGGCCTGACGGACCAACGTAACTCAACCTTCATTTACTCTCCTCCACCTCTCGCTGCCCGTTGCTGTTTAAGAACATTTACGTCTGCGGTATTAAACCGATGATGTTTTCCAGAGAGACTGATAGCAAGCCAGCATTTTCCAAGGACTTGAGCGGGAAACGTGGCTCGAGACAAACATGTTGACTGCTGTAGGCATTCACATCGTGATCTTTTGGGAACTGAAAAGTATTTTTAGGTCGGCCAAAATATGTCTCAGCTCCCATTCAAATCGAACATAGTAGTCTTCTTTGTCTCTTTCTTTTGGAACATAAATTGTTATATAACCTTTACTCAACCAGTTACTGACTCTCAGTTCCCATCGAAATCTTTTTATTTTTCAAGAACTGGTATCATAATGAATTGAGTATGGCTGTTTCAAGTGGGTTTGTGCCGCTAGAATGGAAGATCAGAAAGATTATTCTATTGTCAAACTGCAATAAAAAGATAATTCAGAGTAGAATCAAGGTAAGAAGACAGCCGTTAGTGGGAGAGGAGTGGGGGGTGGGGAAACAGAATGTGGGAGATGATGGGAGGTATATGAGAGGCAACAAGTAGATAAGGGGAATGAGTGAAAGGTCAAGAGCCAAGGGAAGGAACAGAGCAATGAAACAGAGAGGGCAAGAGATGATAGGAAGGGAAACAAGTTCTTAAGATGTTAGGAGACGAGAGGGAAAAGGAAGGTGTTGAAAGAATTCATTTATCTCTCTGGTGTGTTCGTTGGGACCTGTCACGGAGTCTGTCACCATCGCCTGTAGAGTCCTGCTGATATTTCCTTCAGCAGTCGAGGGTGTGTGAACGCCACGTACCAGACTCACCCGAGACACTCGCTGTCATCTACATAGTTCCCATGGCAGAATGGAGAGGGGCGGCATAGTCGTCATACCAGAGAAGCCAAGACACCAGTGGCAAGAGATACTGATCTTTTGAAGCCAATCAGAAAGACGTGACATTACTGAGCAGCGCCGGCAAACCGGCTATATCAGGCTGGCATCACCAGTGCAGCTTGACTCGTATGGCATCTGTGACTGAGAACTGATAATGCCAGCATGGTGCCCATCTGGCAGATCAGTGTAATGTATCACCATGCCGTAGATCAGTGGTTCTCAGAGAGGGGTTCCCAGGGGGTTGAAGATCATTTTCTGAGTTTTTGAACTGTGTAAAGGTTTTTGTTTCTGATAATCAAAATAGCTAAAAAAAAAAAAAAAAGGCAAAATAAGTCTTTGGTCGGCTTTTCAACGTTCGACATATGCGCCCTGTGCCAGTGGGCATTTCATTGCTTTAAATTGTCACGATCAAAAAATATGGACAGGCACTGCCATACATATTGTTACATCAACACTAGGCATTAAATGTGTTTCCACAATTGATATGCAGAGCTGATATATGGTAGAGTGTGTGTCTGAAACCAGTGTTGCTAAATTGAGCTCAATGAATTCCTGGTGCCGTTTTCCAGAGCCAGAATCTAAACCTCAGCATGTGCCTGTGAGCGCAGTGATCTTCTCTAGGGGTGTAAGCTCTTTGGATTGGAGAAGTACTGTGTCCCATGTTCTGTGTAAAATGCCATCGTCCGCTCTTTTTCTCTCGCTTGCAGTATCCCTCCTGTCTCTCACCCATCCATCTCTCCTCCAGGGCTGACTCTGCCAAGATGACGCAGCCCATGAGGGCCGAGCAGGCCCACCAGCCGGCCCCAACCCGCAAGTCGGCCAGCCTGTCCTCGCCAAGCGCGGCTCGCCGCCTATACCGCAACTTGTCTGGAAAGTTCCGAGTCGGCACCAACCCCCCTGCCCTGGAGGACAGTGTGGTGTCAGGACGGGGAGGAGACAAGGAGAGGCTGCGCAAAACCACCATAGTAAGAGACGGGGAAGGAAAAAATAATAAGCCCATGAATATTGTAGTCTTAAAATAGCCTGAGGAAACATATAAACTTGGAAAGCAAGCCTCAGGTAGTAGCATCACCCATCCATCAGCAAGACTGAAAAAGGTATCAGAACTTAAGCTTCTTTTTTTTAACTTCTCTTTCTTTGTGTTACAGTTCCAGAGTAACGAAGCGTTGTTTGAGGCAGTGGAGCACCAGGAGTTGGACCTGGTGCAGCTGCTTCTGTCCCAGTACAGTCTGGAAGAGCTGGACCACAACACGCCAAACAGCGAGGGCCTCCTGCCGCTCGATATCGCTATCATGACCAACAACGTGCCCATGGCCAAGCTGCTACTGCGAGCTGGTGCGAAGGAGAGCCCCCACTGTGAGTAGAGGAGCGAGACGTATACCTGTAGTACCAACCCAGTCAGATGGGGGGGGGGGGGTCATTTCAATGTTAATGTCACTATAATGTGTTGCAAATTATAATTCTTTTAATTTTACTGCAAATCACAAACACCCACTTTGCTGGAGTGTGCTCACTTTCTGTGACTGATTGAAAGGGAGGTCGACAAAGTTGCCTGATGCTGTTGTTAAAGCCTGTTGTTACAGTCTGTACGCACAAAGATAATCAGAACATTAAATTGATTCAAGTAGCTCAATTCAGTTTGTTTCTGTAAAAAAAAATATCCAAGATCTCAGGGGTTGCCACGATGTCTCTAACAAGAGCAATGTTTCAGTATTTAATCCTATTTTTCCTTGTGAAGTCTGACAGCTCTTTAGTTTGGAGTCTGGCTGGTCTTCACATGAATCATACCACAGCAAACGCTACCTTGGCTTTGAGCAGGAAGCAAGTCGATTTGCCCCGATGCGTTCACCAATCAAATCGTGTGTGATATATGGAAAAGCCAAAAGTAGTTGTCAAGTTATGACGCCAGTGAGGCCCCAAACCACATCTGTCACTTACCGACGGATCAGTCATCATTCTTTTCCTATTTCGATTTCAATCTTTAGCACGGCTCAGAACGGATACCAGACGGAGTTTGTTGGGGCCGTCAAAGGCGTCTCGATGGGATTCGACTGTCAATGTGGACGTCAAAGCCGCTGCCACGGCAACATCAGCTGCTTTTCCGAAAAGCAACCGCAGGTGTTGCCTGAAGCAACGACGCACACACACACAGCTAATAGCACAATCTCTCTTCGTGCATACCAGGAACACAGTCATCCGCATGCTACAGACAAACACACACACACACACACACACACACACACACTCTCTCTGTTGTGTGCTGGCAGAGAAAACATATTAAATGCGATGAAGGGGTGGTAACCATGATGCAATATTAGTCATCTTCATAAGCACTGTCTGCGATCCGCTGAGCCCCCGCTCCCTTCCTCTGTTGATGATTAGAACTCGCCAGTGAGGCTCCTCGGCTGTTTGTGTTTGTACACACACGCACGCACGCACGCACACACACACACTTCTCCAGAGCTGAGCCAGGCGTCTTATAAAGGTATCATTAAATTGAAAACACTTGAATGGAAAGTGATGTTTACTGAAGTTTGCTCTTTGATTGTGCTCTCGCTCCAGAACTCAAATAGTTCATGAGAGAGAGTGAGTTGTGTGTGTGTGTGTGTGTGTGTGTACAAAGGACTGAAACACAAAGAAAGAGAGAGAGAACAACAGCACATAAGGAAAGTAAAGGCTTCTATTTTCATAAGCACCTACTAATCAAACTCCATCTGAGGAGAATTGACATCAAAGTTGCTTCAGATTCCTTCCATGAGCTTTGAAAGGGATTGACTCTGATGCTTATTGATATTGACAGGCTTGACTACGCAACCGTGTGGTTACCAGAGAGACAAAGGCAGATGAAGACTATCAAACTAATTCTCCAAAGCAACTTCATGTTCACATTATAAATCCCTCGGTGGCTTTTCAATAGGACAAAGGCACTTTCATGTGCCGTAGAGGATCCCAGCCTCCAAGTGAAATAAGGACAAATCAAGACACACGTACACACTTGTGACAGCATCTGGATCAGTTTCCAGCCCTGGAAGGCCTGGAAATGTAAATCAAAATGGACCTTTAACAGATATTTCCATCCGTCCCGGAGTATAAATGCAACTTAAGTCCTAACCCTAACCCTAAAGCATGGCATTACCTGTTTCAACAGTGACAGACAGCCTCTAAGTCGTCACACAAGTGGCTGAAGAGAACAACAAAAGTGACACCCAGAAGAGACGCTCCGATTCAAAGAGAAGCTCACAGCCACTGAGGAGACACCGAGAGAGCCGCAGAATGAAACACCCAGATGGACATTTTGACACGGGGCTTTAAACTTACTGTCAACAGTGGAATCTAACGCTCAACAGTGGAATCTACAACGAACAAACACAGACCACACAGACTAAACACAGACACACACCAGTCCCAAACACTCCCAGACTGACCAGCCACCAAAGAAGTACAGTACAGTGTGCTACTGTCCTTCTTCACCTCCACAGCTTTACATTTACCTGATCTGTACTTTCATTTCAAGGGATCTGTCCGCGTTATGCCACTATCACTAACCACACAGTCATGATTTGAATGATTCCACTCATTTTCAGAAAAATAACTTCAGTTAAAGGATTATGTGAGATTAAAATTGAAACGAACGTTTTTTTAGAGGTTTTGTTGAAGTAAACATCATTGTTCACATTTTAGTAACACCCAGCCCGCTCTCAGAAAAACATTCCTCTGATGGAGACCGTGTGAGGCTGTGGTATATGATATAAATAGATGACTTACACGCGTTTTTTTTCCACACGTTTTGCAGAAAAATACTTTTACAACGGCAGTTTAAAGTGATGCTTGTGCACGTTCCCACCATTTTGCGTTCCCTTATAACGCCCCTCTCACTTTCATTGCCACATTTTGTGTCATTTTCTCGGTGATGTCATCCCTAAAGAGAGACTGCTTAGTTAAAACGAAGTTTATTGAGGAATTTGCCAGCATTTTGGCAAACAAAGACATTAAAAAGAGTTCCCGCAAAAGCAATTTCAGTTGCTTTTGTAGGCCACTTTTGCAGGCCACGGCAATATCGGCATAGCCATGTGCACTTGATCAAAGTAAAACCGACACAATATTTACTTCTCTAATTATGCTCGTAAATGCTTTTCTGATGAGCACATGTTTTGTACCTGAAAACATCCACAATGGTGTCGTTCGACTGATGTTTTTGAGAATTTTCACTGTCGTCGAGTCACAGTATTTTGCATTTACGCTTTGAATCTTGGTTGACAAAAACAGCCCACTCAAATGTTTAATCCACCATTGCTGAGCTTTTGAGCTGCTTTTACCGACTGTCTTTTTCATGTGTGACTATAAAAGCATTTCTTTTGGGGGGGGGGGGGGTGTCAAAGTAGGTTTGAATTATTGGAGTCACTTTAACACGTGCGTAAGGGTGATACAACTCTCCATTTCACCCAGTGTGCATGTGTTGACTGTTCTCTCTCTCTCTCACTGTCTCTCGCACGCGGTTCTCAGTCGTGAGTCTGGAGGGCCGAGCTGTGCATTTGGCCACCTTGGTGCAGGAGGCTGAGCAGCGGGTTTCGGAGCTTCAGGCCCAGGTTCGGAGCGAGGGTCCTGGTGAGCGGGAGGGCTCTGACCGGGAGAGGCAGCTAAAGGCCTGGGAGTGGAGGCTCCGGCTCTTCCGACGCATGCAGACGGGCTTCGAGCATGCTAGTAAGGCTCGGAAGACGAGCAGTCGTCTTTGGTTTTCCTCTTTTTTTGCTCCCTTTTTCTCTGCTGGCATTCTGTCTGGGCCGAGTTAATGGCTTCCACACTGGAAAGCCTAGCAAAAGACTGTGTGTGTGTGTGTGCAAACATATTGTATTCCTGCTTTAATTCTTTTTAGGCTTTTCATGACACGCTTAGTGGCAGGGTAGACAGCCACCCCCGACAGCAGACTCAGTCACACGCACACACTCCTCCCTTCCATCCAAATTTGCACTTTGATGCGAAAAAGCTTGTTCCCTCTTTGTTGTTCTGTGTCAAAATGATGTTTGTGCAGTTACAATCACAATCACTGACTTCCTCGCTTCTTCTCCGTTTCGACTGAGTCAACATTCATTTGCGAAGATAGTCTATTCCATTACTTGACACTTTAAAAAAAACAACCTTTTTCCCATTTCTGAAACTGAGCGATGCCTTGTGCAACAGACCAGAAGGACTAAATGATGTCATTACAGTAAGCTGCCAGTAGCATGGGCTCGCTCCATTCTAATGGTGACAATACGCAGTGACGGGTTGTGTGTGTTTGCTTGTGTTTACCTGCCTGTCTCTGCACTTATTTACTTGCCATAATTCTGTCTGTCTTCCTTCACAGACCCTCCAGACGCACCCAGTGCCGTTCGCCTGTCTGTCAGCAGCAGCACCAGTCTGAGGCTGGACTTCCAGGAACCTGTCTGTGTCAACTCTGCTGTGGTCACCAAGTACAAAGGTCAGCCACCGTGCTCGTCCACACCGCTTCAGATGACAAGCGTATCCTGGAGTCACAAGCATTTTTAATACCAATTCATTTTTTTCTTGCGGTATGTGTTGAAGTTAATACGTCTGTTTGGTTTTTGTGTGTGTGTGTTTGCAGTGAGCTGGAGCAGCGCTCCTTTATTGAATCCTTTGCTCGGTGAGATGGTGGTGGAGGACACCGCTCTGCTACAGTGCATCATCACTGGACTCACTTCTGTAAGTTCTGCAGGAATCTCTGTCTCCTCTTTATGATTGACGGTCTGAGCTGTTATATTCAGCATGACGATTCGATCAGCAGGAAACAGGAAGAATCCAAAATACAGAAGTAAATCTCTCATAGGTGACTCTGTCAAAAGGAAACACCAGGAGCTGCTGCACTAGGAATACATTAGAGACTTGTGTTGAGGGTTTGGATAGAACATCTATCCACGTTGTTTTGTCCTCCCCCTGCACATCACGCCGTTAGTGTATGAACCCATTGTCCTCTAGTCTTGAAAGTCAGATTATCATGTATTATCTGGTAGTTTATGGGCGACACAAAGCTACACAAAGAACCACTAAGCTCCAGCTTTTCCAGCTGTTGGTACTGACTGATTTGAAATTTAGAAGCTATTCATCCCTGATTTTATTGACACGCAAGCGTCGCGTCGGTGACATATGAAGGCGTTTCCCAAGTGACTCTTCTTTCATCCAACTCCACACAAGTTCCAGTCACCATCAATCCCAAATGATTGAGGGGGTGGGAGAAAATTGGAAAAACACAGTTTATTTGTTATTTGTTGAAAGTCTTGGCTCCTGACCATTCACAAGCAACAGTTGCAAAACAGCCTCCAAAATGATGGAAGGAGCAGCTTGGTAGCCTGCCACCTGATTTATGTTTGGCATTTTTAAGCGGGCGTGTAGACAAATGGACGCTCCACTGGTTGTTTGTTATTGTGTGAGGAGAAACCCCTCCCCCCCCCCCCCCCCTTTAAGACCCCTGCTGCCAGCCAAAGCTCACTCCTGTCACATGACAGGGGTCAAGGCGAGGTCAGGAAGTGTCGGTGGCTGGTTTGATTGATCTGGCTGAGAAAGGAGAGACAGAGGCCTGCTGTCTGCAGACTGGGCACCGAGACAGACAGAGCCATCACACACACACACACACACACACACACACACTGAAATGATGACAGACAGCGACCTAGCAGGAGACAAGCAGATGCACTGACTCATACACATACATGTGTATATGGTGCCTTGACTGTCATGTGTCCTGTCCTTACAGGGAACCTATTACTATGTCCAGGTGTCGGCCTACAACATGAAGGGCTGGGGGCCTCCTCTCGTTTCCATCCCTGGCTGCGCCGCACCTTCCAGTAAGTGTGAACGCACGTGTGTGTGTTCATGTATGTGCCGAAGTATCACATGAAGCAATACATGAAAGGAAATAGTTTTCACACAGAGCTACGCTGCAAGATGTGTGTATGTGCGTTGTGTGTGTGTGTGTGTGTGTGTCCGTCTTACATGAATGACGCAATCATTCATAGCTTTCTCACACATAAAGAGACTTTTATCGTTTCACATGATTTGATTTGATGATTCCAACGTCATTCCGACGTTGCTTTGACATCATTGGGGAGGGACGACAGCTGGACCCTTCAGGGCCAGCAGGCTGGGTTGGTTTTGGGACCCCCTCAGTGGACGACAGAGTGTGTAACCATAGCCTCAGGATGGCGTTTGGGGCTGGCTGGCAGAAGAAGCTGCCCGGGTTCAGCCAAGAAGTTAACCGTGAAGCCATGTGCAACAACAGCTGAGGTGTTGACTCACCAGAGCAGCTCTGACCCTTTTTTCTTCCTTTCTCTATCTATCTATCTATCTATCTATCTATCTATCTATCTATCTATCTATCTATCTATCTATCTATCTATCTATCTATCTATCTATCTATCTATCTATCTATCTATCTATCTACCTACCTGTCTGTCTGTCTGTCTGTCTGTCTGTCTGTCTGTCTGTCTGTCTGTCTGTCTGTCTGTCTGTCTGTCTGTCTGTCTGTCTGTCTGTCTGTCTGTCTGTCTGTCTGTCTGTCTGTCTGTCTGTCTATATTTTAGGTTTCTAACTCTTATTTCTATAAGAGTTTAAATGTTTTCTTCAGTCAAATCGTATCACATAGCATTTGCTGATTTGTAAGTAAATGAATGTATTCCTGTGAAGGGATTACTTCAGTGTATTGATTCATGAGCTGAGTTTCGTGATACTGTACCTGATTGTATGCAGCATGTTGAGTCCGTGCAGTCAGTACCCACCTACTGTAAGAGAGTGAACATAGGTGCTGTGAGTGTGCTGGCACACTCAGGGCACATCTGGGGAACACATGAACATGTTTGTCCTCATCAGCACACAGTGTTTTTCAGCAAGTGTATGTGTGTGTGAGTAGGTAGTAGTGTGAGTAGGTGTGTGTGTGCGTCTTCATTTTAGGAGACTGGGCTTTCCCTCTCTTTTTTTCTACTGTCTACCTCCCTCCCTCTCTCAGAGCTAATTTCGATGTTGCGTGTTTGTGTTTTCCATTTGGGCCTACCACTGGAAATATTTGCATGTCTGTGCTGTAGCACGCGGCGCGGCCCCAACAGTGGGGGCCTTATACCGGGCCGTAGACGCCCATTAAAGGGCCCGCTTGTCCTGTCGGGACAGGCACCTTTCCGGGAATAGAGCTCACCGTGTTTCAGCCCCACGCGCCCTCCGGGGGGCTCCAGGAGAGGGAGTTGGGGTCGGGGATGGGGGGGCTGGGTGGTGGTTGATGGGGGTAGAGGGGGGCGGGTTATCGCTGACATGTCCTCCAGTGACCAAGCATGGATGCTGGCTTACTACCACAGTAGGCAGAAGGTACAATAACTGCACTTTCTAAATCTTTTGCTCATAGAAGCATAGCGGGACGTGTGGTGTGTTACTCTCTGTCACTGGGGCAGACACACCGTGTTTGTGTGTCTTTCTGCATGTGTGTGTGTGTGTGTGTGTGCATACTGACTGTTCCAGTACCAGTGGTGCTCAGTAGGTCTGTCTGTCAGCCAACCACAGCCTTCTCGCACTGGGGTGGGTGCTGTTTCCTATAGCACACACACACACACACACACACACAAGACCTGTTTGAGAAGCAGGCCGTCTCACACACCTCACACTCCTGCTATTGGAAGCCTCAGGAACAGGGCCAGCCCAAGAACTGTTGGGGTCCCAAGTAGAACTTGATTAACCTCCTCCCAATCCCCAGACTAACCTCACATAGAGTCCCACTGGCCTATGTTATTGCTCCATAGTCCATAGAACCAGGTTCATCTATTTCAAATAAACCAAATACTGTTGATCAAACTGTCAGCACAATCTGCATGTTTCCCTAGCAGCAGCCTGGCCGTAGTAAAAATGTGACAAGGCTGACAAGACAAAAACTAAAGTAAAAGACGAACAGTGGTCAACGTTGGATGTTTCTTTGTTCGTGGAAGAAGAATCAACTTCCGGACTGATCTACAATCAAAGGAAGACTCTCTGAAAACATGGCTCCACAGTGGACAATACACAGGACAAAGAAGGACAGCTGTCTTTGTCCCAGTGTTCAAAGTACCATTTAGGAGTAATAGAAGTTTCATGATACGTACTGATGACACCTAAATACCTATTTTGCGGGACCAAACATACAGCAGGCACTCCCATTTGTCAGCTCATCTCTGCAAACCCATGTTAATAATGCGGAGCGACACACTGAGAGTGCGTTTTTGCCAATAAAAGCAGTATATGGACACAGGCTCTTACCTTGCACAACAACTGGAATCTCACAATATCACGAGATCATGCAAGAATTGCAGGATCAGAGATCAAACGGAATGCATAACTGCATTCCGATTGCCTCGTAGTTCCTTAATAAAGGTTCTTCAGCCATGTTAAGTAAGTACCAACAGTGCTCAGTTGAAAGGGAACTGTGTAGCGAAATACTGGACACCGTCCAGTCGTCATCCCGTGAGGAGCTGTGGGCGTGTGACACGACGAGGCGACTGTTTGTTCAATCTAAACAATGGTGAAGAGAACCAGAGTATTTATCCATTGAAAGAAGAGCAAAGAAGGGCACTGAAGGTTTCTGGAAAAGATGTTTTCGCTCTTCTCCCCGAGTTTGATGATCAGATGCTTCTGTGAAACAAACCATCTGGTGTGTCAGGTGAAGGATTCATGACCACAAATGTTTGTACAACATTTTATAACAATTCATCCAACAGTTGTTGAGATATGTTCCTCTGGATTAAAGTGGCTGACCGACAGACCGACACTGCCGTCCTGAGCTGTGCTTTGCTTCTCCATCATTCATGCAGAGTATAGCTGACCCTGTCCAGATATCCGAAATCATCACTGTGACTGTTGATAAGTATGGAACATCGCCGTGTCGCTCTTCTAATGTCGTGTTTCTCGCCTCTGTCTGCAGGTTGGCGGGATATCGATGGCCGCGCTCCACGTCAGAGAGGCCAGAAGGAGGCACTAGACCAGCTACTCGGGCAAATAAAAGAAGCTCACCGCCACTGCGTCTGCCATGGTATCAGCAACTTTTTTGATAGATTTGGTGGGCGTGTTTACCTAAAAGGCTGAACAGTCATACGAGAGCTTTAACGTTTGACACAGCTGACCCCGGGTGAAACCCAAAGCTTGTAGCGATAGCGACTTGCTGTACTATGCTGTAGATCAGTCTTTGGGTCTGGTATCAGCTGGAGTAAAGTAGCTGAATTGAAGTGAAATGCACGCTGAGCTGTGCTATGAGCTCCTGACATAAGCCTGGGTCGTTTTTCACTGCGCCTGTCACATTTTAGAACAAACACATCGGAGCTTTCAGCCACCGTCTAGGAGTTCATGTTTCAGTTCAGACGGTTCAACGCGCAGGTGTAACACGTCTCACCAATTGCTGTGCTTCATCTCACCTTGACGGACACTTTACAATCTCAGGCACGACAAGTACTTCGGGGGCCATGCACCCTAGAACGGCATGCCACCTCAAAAATAATACCCTCCCCTCTGTCTCAACAACCGCCCCCCACACACACACACACACACACCCTTTTACATCTTTCCATGACTCAGCCCTTCCTCTGTTGAATACCTCTCTCTCTCTCTCTCTCTCTGTGACAAAATGCAGATCAACTTCTCTCACACTCAGGCTGTTTATATCCCCAAACACTGCAGGCTGTAAGCTGCTCCCATAAGTGTCAAAACCTGTCCACACTGACTCTTTTTACACGACGGCAAACTGCATCTTTTTTCCCTCGCACACCCACACGCCCAAACACACTCACCCACTTACCATTGTCCACTGTGGCCAGACCGTATTTGCAATAGGGCGAGACGCAATATAATAGTCAGTATTGAGTGGCTCTTGGTTCTTCAGACGGCGACTGATTGAGCTTGAGAGTTCAGGCACGGTAGCCAAGGTGGCGTGTCCCGGGGTCATGTTTGTTATTCCTGTAAGAGACGAGTCCCGGCCTGGAGTCGGGAGAGGGCATAAATTAACACTGACTACCGCTGCCTCCCCCCTCCACCCCCCCACGGCCCGCCAGGCGTCCTGTCTACTGTCCATACATATACACACACACATAAAGATAGACAGGCACACACATAGATACACATGTACATGAAGCAGACACAAATATTCGACTACATGCTCTCTCTTTCAGCTCCGACTCTCCCCCCTCATGTCCATGTACGCACCTCCGTCGCAGCCCCGGCTTATAGCCCACGCCACATTCTCCCTCTTGTCCAAACACTATTAATTAAACTGTGAAAGAGGCCTTGACTAACACAGGCACCCCAGCAGTCAGCCCTACTTGTCTGTCTTACTCAGTGTCAAACACGGTCTGAGGCCAGGAGGACCAGAGCTGAACAGACTCGCGAGTAAAGAGAAATTCGGGGAGGTGAGAGGGGTCGAGGGGTGCTGTTTTTTCTTGTTGCTCCAGCTCGACTCGTCCACCTGAAGGGAAAATGAGTTCTTTTTCGGGTCGTGAATGGGGGGATTTATTGACTTTAAGTGGCCTGGGGCTGGAGTAAGATCACCTGGGAGGGGAGGAGAGGGACTCTGTGAAGGGTTTGGGACTCAGGGTTTCTAATGAGTTGGGAGGTGCGTTATCTCACCAACGGCCGCACACACACACACACATACACATGCATATATACACACACGCCTCCCACTCTGGCCTCCAACCCCCTCCAGGCCCACTAAAAATAAACACGTCCCCACAGACTTAACTGACCTCCCTGTCAGTGAGTGGCAAAGGGTTAAAACACATACAGACTCACTCACACACACAAATGACTGCAGCTCCTTGGCTCCACTCGTAAGGCTGTAGCTCAAGACATGCCATGGTCCGGCAGCTTTAGTATGTGCAGGTAAACACACACACACACATACATATACACAACGTTAGTGTCCCTCTGGGACAGGAGAGCTAGTGGTTCCCTCAAGGCCCATAGTCTGCTACTGGCAAGCCAGCATGCCAGTCAAATGGTGTCGCGCCACTGGAGCGCATGAAACGTCGAAAAGCATTCCACTCTGACCGCGTTGTTGGACGTGTCAGGTTTGCTGTCAATTCGGCAATCAGAGTCACGTCGCAGATTACTCACAAGAGCGTTGACTTCACGCATCAAGCAGGACCATCAGAATATTCATTCAAAAGTCATCCGACTGATTTCTTCTGTCTGCTACGGAATTAACAAACGCCCTTTTTTTCTTGTCTGTTGTCTCGTCCACACAGAACAGTGTAAAGCTCCACCGCAAGGGAGGAAGCACTCGGTATCCAAAAGCCTGCGCCACCTCTTCCAACCCACCAGCAAATTTGTTAAAGGCTTGAAAAGGTAGATGCTCTGCTGACCTCCGTGCTGGAGTCGAGGATACTTTAAAGAAATATGAAAGGAATTGTAATTAATGTGTATGTTGGAAATGTTGTGTTTAATTTGTCAGTTCACGTATATATTTTCAAGGAGAACTCATTTTTGAGAGATCATACATCATATATATATATCCATAATTCATTGTTAAATACACTACTGACTTCGTGGTGTCATGGTTTTCATGGCAGCAACATACTTTAATGTCATCCCATCAAACTTATAACTCCTTTAGACACCAAGGAAAGATGTGTGTCTGCCTTATGACGCGTACTTTTTCTGTGTTCCTTTCCAGAGGCCTCTATCTGACATCCATACTCTACAGAGATGACAATGTGTTGGTGACTCCAGAGGACCAGATTCCTATCGTAGAGGTTGAAGATTCCTACTCCAGCTCCCTTATGCAGGACTTCCTCTGGTTTACCAAGGTAGACAGACAAAAAGAGAGAAAGAAATAACTTATATGAGTCCAAAAAAGTGAATGAACTACCGAACAGGAATTATTTATTCAATACGATTGTGCTTGAAATACTTTTTTTGCACTAATTTACATGGACACAGTTCGACAAACATTGTTGCTAACATACTATTACATTATCCATCAGTTATTGATACTCAACAGGAGATTGTAGCTTATGTTTTCCAGTGCATTTGAAAAAACGTGTTGTATCTATTAATTAGAACTGGGCAACGATTAAAATATTTAATCGCGATTAATCGCATGGATTTTTTGCGATTAGTCGCGATTCATCGCATTGTTATGGCAAAGTTCAATAATGAATTCAAAAGTAGTGTATTGCGCACTTTTATTTGAAAAGTACTGCTCGATGAACAAAAGGGCAATAACATTTGGTTCACGAGATGCAGGCAGCATGTTTCAGACTTAATGTGAATATAATTCATACTTTGTTGGCATCTTATTCTGAAAACCGGATGTTCGTCTGAAGAAACCGGATGTTGTCTCACGTTGATGTTTCCGCTAACTTTCAAAGTCCTTCGCTCGCTCCCGATCTGTGCCGTTTAAATGCGTTTACCGTGAATTTCAGCAGATAGGTGCACTTAAGTGTAAGTGTCTGCTGAGTTGACCACGGAGATCGGAGTGTCTGCTGACTTTACCGCAGCGATGTCCACAAGTCTCAAGGGAGAGCAGCGGAAGTCGCCTTTTCTCTACGGCAACCCTGAAGGGACATCATATCTCTAATACAAAACGATAAACATGAGACAGTCTGACGAAAGGATGTTTGCTGGTTTTTATCCCACTGTTCTTGTCATCCTCTTGTTGTTATGTATATGTATTGTCTCTTGTCTTTCAGTTAAAAAAAAATAAAAAATTGTAATAAATAAAAGAAAATGCCCAGCACTAATATGAATACAATCCATGTGCCAGGTGTCCTATCTATGGGAGGAGATTCCCTGGCTGCAGCAGTGTCTTAGTCCTTCCCAGTCATCCTGTTCCTGCACTCTGCAGACACGACTCAAGATGCTGCAGGCTGTCTCCCAACTACAGGTAGCAAAATGCTGAGTAGACTATTGGGACTATGATTGTGCAATTTATATCGTGGTGGCTGTGGTAACCGTGACCTCTTGGTCTGAACATTTTTAATGAATACCCTCCGCCCTCTCCTCAGGGAATGCTGGGAACCCAGGACCTTGGTCAGGTGTATTTTGAGCCAATCAAAGACAAGCATGGTAACGCCCTGCTGGTGCTCCTCAAGGACATGAATGCCTGTCCAAACCTGGATGGGGTTCGCTGGACGCAGCTTTGCAAACTGCAGCTCCAACGCAAGTCCATCTCGTCCCCTGAAGAGCCAACCGCCTTGGACATGCTGCTCATCACACTCCACGTGAGTCCTACAGGAGCAGACGGGCAGTGATTGGTAGTTAGTTCAGTTTAGGAAAATGTTTTTATTTTTGCTTTTGTTTTGGAGACAGGCTGCTTCCACGGTCGGAGGGTTTGTCAGCAGCGGTCGTGGTTTTCATCGGGATCATTCTTTGGGGAAAAATCATTTGTTTGTGACCCGGAGATTTAGCGAGATGAAACAGTGTAGTGTGAGGCGCTTTGTCAACAACAAAATGACCCCAAAAAACTCTGGAAAACATCAATATATTGGTATCGCTCTTATGTCTTTAAACTTTCATTCACCACAACCAGTAAACACGAGGCTCCACGGCTGAAACAATAGGAATGTCAATTGAAATGTGCTTCCAATTACCAGTGCTGCTTGTGCAGACACTCTTTATTTAGACCGACGTTCATCATCATGACTCTCTTCTTCCATTTGTCACCTTCTTTGTCGAGACACATTGAAATAACAACTTAATTAAAAGCCAGCTTTCAGGTCAAACGTTGGCTATCTGCCAACCCGACATGACTGTCGATCATCTCAGTCACTTTGTTTTGAACAGCTGCTCATTCAGGCGGGAGAAATTGGAAGGTTACGTTTGAATTTCAGCACTGACGGACCGACCCGACGATGATGATCTTGCTAATTGTTGTTGTTTTGTGTTTTGTAACTAATGCTGTGTGGCTCTTTTGCGCAGAGCGATCACAATCTGGGACCAAACCACGAGTTGATTTTGTCTATATAGCCCGGTGAACTCGATACCGTTGCTGGAATGCTGTTTTGTCTCCAGTGTACGTTCGTTTGGCCTTGTGGTTCCAAAACAATGGAGGAGACTCCCTTTGGCAAAACCACAACTCCCTGAAATATTTGTTTTGTGGCCAGTTATGAACAAATTGAATGATGAAATACACACAAATGTGCTGATGGGCTTTTTCTTTTTGCCGTGCTGACTTCCACTTCAAACATGTTGGAACGACTTTAGCCTCTCAAGGACTAACAACAGCAGAACATGGAAACAAATCCATTCAGATGAATGTGAGGTTGCGTAAAGAGACAAAAGTAGACACCACACGATGGACCCCAAGTCAACAATACCATACACGTGCTCTGACTCAGTCTCTCTCCACCTGCTGTTCCCAGGAGAAGCTGGCGTATCACAGGCGGAGCAGGAAGATCTTGTCTCCGGGCTTGTA
The DNA here is from genome assembly GCF_949748355.1 of Melanostigma gelatinosum. Lineage (NCBI taxonomy): Eukaryota > Metazoa > Chordata > Actinopteri > Perciformes > Zoarcidae > Melanostigma > Melanostigma gelatinosum. The sequence goes on along the minus strand of NC_136654.1, from coordinate 7,025,865 downwards.
CCTGGGCTACCTGAAGCTGTGTACGTCGGTGGAGCAGATCAGAGCGCTGGTGCCCCAGAAACTCCCCAACGTCCTCTGTCACACCAAAATCCGGGACAACGGCAACGTGTCCAGGTGGGGATCATCTGTCTGTGTATGTGGGTTTGGGATGGGCGTGAGGTGCAGCGGATTGGCTTCGTCCGTGTCTGTTTTTCGATCCGGCTGAGACTGAAAGTTAAGAGTTTTGACTGGAAACCTGACCATTCAGGCAAAAGCAACGACAACAGATGCCCGTGATGTGGATTAATGGCGTGTTCTACATGTGTGTCGTTTCAGAGAGGAGTGGCAGTGGCTGCAGGCTCTCACCTCTCTGGATGAGGCATTGGAAATGGACATGGAAGAGCAGAGTGCTCCACATCGCCTCCTACAGGACCTGCGCAGCGCCATCATAGACCTGATGGCTCACATCAATGTCCTCGGCAATCAGGTCCAGAGTCGATCTGAAACACGTTGTGTCTTTGGCCATAAGCATGCGATTACACAGTGACATTTGAAGCCATTTCTTTAAAAAATGCAAAAACCAAAAAAATGGTATTTTGCATTTTCTTGATTTTAACTGATATCATGGAACCAGATGAGACTCGATAGAAAGACATCCAGCCACGTTCCTGCGGCAGTGAACATGATTCCAGTGGATATTCAGCCAGTTCTGGTTAGACCACTAATTCTACATGATTTCAGTAAAAGAACATGGTTTGAATTCCAGCACAATGGCATCATTTGTCCATTGACCTTTTACCACCAACTGTACCAAGCACTGCACAGACCTTAAGAGACTGCTACGACTGCACCATTTAAACTTACACGATTATGAACATATACATGTAGAAATAGATATAGATAGATATAGATGTATGTAGACAATCAGAATGTAGAGCTAAAACCTGTGTTTGTTTCCAGAGGGGATACAGATGTTAAAAAAGGTTGAGAAACAACAAATATGGGTTTGGCAGTAAGATAGTTTTGCTCTTGACCTTCTCCACAAAAGAGCCCAACAGTGTATTCGTGGTATATACAATAACCCCAAATTACAACAAACCATCCGGTCGCCATGTTTCATACTTCTGGTTTCCACTGTTGGAGTTGGAGCCTCCGGTTCTATTTTCAAGATATTTAAATGAGTGAAGAATGTACTTGGCTTAGCGGCCTGTGATCCAAACCCTGGAACTGTGAGGTCCGTCCCTTGAGTGCAACCAGGGACCGACCCTTTACTTCTAGACTTCCTTAAATGGAGTCCTCTGGTTCCAACGCCCCCCTGAGATCACCTGTCTCTGCGTGTCTAGATCCAGGACTTCCGTATCTATAGCCAGGAAGTGGTGGAGTTTGGGGAGAAAGTGTCCTTCCTGCTTCTCCTGCCACCTTCAGATGAAGTGTGCACAGCTCCTGGTCAGAACAACCCCTACTCCCCCCGCTCTGGCTTCCTCACCCTGCCCCTGCAGGTCTTTGAACTGGGTCAGTATATCAGATGTTTTGACAGAAATGGGAATTCTGACACCAACTGCTTCTGTTTCCACATCTATGTGCTCCACCTGTGTTTAATGGCCCAGTGTTTTACATTTATTTCTCCTTGTTGGATTCCCTTTCTCCCACAGTCCACTTTAATGCCTATTGCCCCAGTTTCATTGGCCAGTACTGCAGAGTATCGGCTTTGCTGGAACTGGAGTCCCTCATGTCCCAGCAGGCCCTAAGGGAGGCCTTCTCTGAGACCGAGCTCCTGGCTGCTAAGAAGAAACACCAGCAGGTCCAGGACCACATACAGGTAACATAACACACACACACACATATATATGTGGAATCAAATGAATCCAATGATGAATTGTATTGTTACTGAGATCAACTCTTATGATCTTGGTAACTGTACAACAGCAAATGGAGGAGGTGTGGCGTGACGCGAGGTGGATCATGGACGCCCTTCAGTATGCCCGCTACAAGCAGCCATCAGGAGGCATCTCCATAAGCTGGATAATTGACTTCTCCAAGGAAGTGTTGCCCGACAAGCCTCCATCCACCTCCTCTCAGCCAGACTTCATGCCCTCGCCCATGCCTTCACCCGAACCCTGCCACAAGCACTCAGGTCTGAATCGACTCTTGCAACAGAGACATGGAGGTTATATGACACTGTTATACATGTAGGATTCCACATGCAACTTCCTCACACACACTATCAACACAGTATAAGTACCAGCACTTTTTCTCACCTTCTGCAGATTTTGCCGGACTGTCAGACGAGGAGGGCTCCTCTGAAGTCTTCCTCACCACCGACAGTGACTACGACTCCAGCCGAGCCCAGAGTCCCCGCGAGCTGGACCTGTTGCCCCCCTCACCGCTCTCATCTTCTGCGCCTCTGGAGCCCCGCGGCTTCCTGCGTAGTGACGGGAGCAGCTCTGAAAGAGGGATGTGTCTCGGCGGGGGTGGACGCGCAGCGGGGTCGCTGAGGGACTCCACGCCAGATGTCCTCCAGGCCTCGGAGCCGCAGCACGGGAGGGAAGGTGAGCGGTGTGGCGGAGGGGTTCGGTGTGGCGTGGAAAGGCGAAGGGGGGGCCCGGAGCTTTTTGACAGTGACTTCATCCTGCCCAGCAGGCAGATCGAGCTGCTGCACATCACAGAGAAGAGACAGGCCTTCTGTGTGAGAACCAGCAGCCTGGAGTTCCCTTCCACCACCTCAGCCCACCAGCCTTACTCCTACCACACGACCTGCCCCTCGCCGTCCACCTCGCCACAGCGGAGATGCCACAGGCCCTCGTCAGTGGGCCGCTGTTGCTCAGCTGAGCGCTGCCTGCCGCAGCTTCCGCCGGCGCGTACTTTATCAGAGGACAGCGGCACACAGCGACTCTCCTCGCAATCACCCGCTGCCCTCAGGAAAGGCTGCCATGGCACGCTCAGAGTGTACCCACAGTATCGCACAGGCCTGCCTAAGGAGACCAGTGTTAAGGTATAGATCCGTTTTGACACGTGGAAGCGGTTCACCTTTAAACTGTTGTGTTTGTGACAACAGTCTAATCTCCTCCTCCTGCGTTTTCAGCTTTGTGTAACTCCAGGAACGTCAGCGCGGGAGATGATCCAGCTGGTGGTGCAGGAGATGAACGCCGTGTCACGGCGGATGCTCGGCAGCAGCGGAGGCGGTGGTGAGCAGGAGCGGTGTGTGTACTACAGTTCTGAACAGTTGAAGCACTTTGGCCTCGTGCTAGTTGTGGACAACAGAGAAAAGTGGCTTCAGGATGATTTCTGTCCGCTGGAGCTCCAGAACCCCTGGCTCAGGGGCAAACTGTGCGTTCGCATTAAGGAGTATTCACCACTAGCGCTCAAACACAGCCGGGCCACCACAGTGTGACACGTCCACAGGAGAAAAGAGTTCATGCCAGATTTTGGATAAATGTGTGTGGAAATGAAGGAACTGTTACATTTGTAAAAACAGGCTCCTAAACTCTGTTACCATCAACTAAACCAGCTCCAACATGTCTGCTGTGTTTCCATGAAATGTGTTCCCCCGGTTCCTTGGACCTTTTTTTTTTTTTGTTTTTTTCTATCAACATCAGAGACCCCCATACGGACAATACGGCCAACAATGAGGAAAATAAGTTTTTGTTGCGGTCAGAAATCACTTGTGGAAATGATGGTGATGCTGAGCGAGATTAATGGAGCGTCACTTTGACTTCTGGCACGGTTGACGGCACCTTGGGCCGTGCACGTTGCCAAAACGACATGGGCAGCATCATCCCAACCAGCCACACGCGGGCACGGCTTTTGCTATGAACTCTCACATTGTGCCGTTCCCAAAGAGCTGTCGGCTGCTGCAGCCGCCATGTTCCCCAGGATGTGGGCTCTGGACCTGACCCAGAGGCCAGGAAGGAAGGGAGAAGTACAGGGGGGGGGGGGTGGCGTCTCCGTTTGAGGACGCAATCGGCCTGACGATTTGGCCCGTCAGCTTGCCACTCAACTGCTCTTGGCCACTGTGCTCTCTGGTAGCGAAGCAGCCAATGAAGGGAGAGAGATTGATGGAGAGTGAGAGCGAGAGAGGAGGTGGAGGAAGATGAAGGTTGCATCTTTCAGAACCTGGCACTGGTTCTCAGGTGCTCTTTTTTTCTCCCTGGCGCAGCAGTAGAATCTCTGTATAGTAGACTCAGTCGTAGTGTAGCGAACAAATACTCATGTTGTGGAGTAACACAAAATAAAACCAGCTAATTTGGGATTTTCACAACAGAGGAAACACAAGCAATACTTGAGTTTTGTTTTTCTAATAGATGGGGGGAAAAAAAGCATGTTAACCTTCCAGAATTGTGCTGAGTTCCTCTGAAGTACTGTAGTCCATGCTGTGCTAAACGTTAACCAGTTCAGTGTTTTGTTGTGTTTGGTTCAGTGGTATTCCCAGATGCATCAGAGAAAATGGTGCCCAGCAGTCTAGAGCAGGGTCTCCCAGAGAGACTCGACTGTGAAAGGGATGACTCTGGTTGTTAAGAGGCCGGTGCTTGTTAGCAGAGTAACATATCGTACATTCCAGACTTCAAATTAAGTTATATATGCAAGGACTTAACCACATGATGAGATGGTTAAAAATACATTTCAACCCATGAACAAGCTGCTACGACCTGCAATGCGTGTGACCAACGGAGAATAGTAACGGCAAAATGTCAGATGTCAAAACAATGATCATGAGAGAAACTTCACACAGCCGGGTGTTTTAATTGTGATGGGATTCTATCTATCGTGAACATTCATTCATACAGAATTTGTAGATTTAATCTAAGGAGCCCGTCAATCAACAAAACATCCATAAACATTTGTTTTTATTGTTATTACTACTTTGGAATATAATCTTATCCAACAACATTGTCAAACCCACAGTGTGGCCTATTAGAAAGCATTGCAATAGCTCACACTGCCAAAAGCAGTTAGCATGCTAGCAGTGCTAGCTTCTCCACGCTGATGGTAGCCTTGCAAGGCTAAGCGCTCAGCTAACAGCCGCTAGTATGTGGAGTACGTCCATTACCAAAACACTGATGCACGTATTGTATGTTTTGGAATGAATAGCATTGATTCTAACTCCACAATAAATGAGGCCTCTTAACACTCTAAAACGTCCTTTTTTGCTACTGTTTAGAAACCAGGTTTTGATTTCTCCGTTCACACTGTACAGTCTGTGCAACCTCACAACTTTACTTTGGAATCGGAACAGTCTGCATTTTTTTTTGACATCAATCTCCACATCTCAAACTGCAGGCTGTTTTGTTGTGTCTTTGTTTTTGGCCACCAACTATCTTTCAGCATACGATTAACATTTCTTTTCTTTTTTTTAACGCGATAAAATGCCAACACAGGCTCAGCAACATCATGCCGTTATAAGAACCTGCAGCATTTCCAAATGTAGCACCAGAAAGGTCCAAAAGAGGAGAGATTGGCGGGTGAAGTCCGTGGACCTGGCCTCAGTTATTGTAGCGTTTCAGGTTCCCAGCATGTTGTCGAACCTGTCACAGGGAGAGTTCACAGAGTTTAATTTCCCTCCACTTTCAAAGATGTGTTTACGTGCAACTACTGTATAAAGATGTCTTGACACAAGCTGATGTTTTAAGTTGTAAATGGTTTTACTAATGGCTCGAACTGTTGTGTTAGCGCTTAGATGTCTTCTTTATTCGCATTGTTAAAAGCAGTTTTTACGAGGGCCATCTGCAAAAACAAATCACACAACCAGAAACTGAACCGTGTACATAGACAACCAAGACCAGGGGATGAATGTACCGTATCTGCCCTAAATGTGAAAGTACCGTAAGTGAATGTGGGACTGTCATCACTACTGAGGTCAAAGGTCAGTGAAGTTATAGGCAGGAGTCTGTCTTTAGATTCAGCTAAAGGGGAAGAGGGGGGGGGGGTTATATTCCCTTTCCACTTGAAGAATAAAGTAAAGCCCCGTGTTTACAAGGAGCTGTTGGCAGATCCATCAGGCGAAGTCATGAAGGAGACATCACGTCACTTTTTTTAAAATCTATTTTTATTGAACAATAAATGAATATTACAAAATAAAAGCCATGGTTGTTTATGAGGGTTTTCTTCTCTTTTAACGGATCGCCGCACACAAGTGAAGGAAGTTTGTAACCTTCATGTGAGTCCCACTGAGCAATAACAACATCTTTTATGTGACACTGACCTTTTTACACTTCCTGTTTGAGAGATGTCGTCCATGCATGAACTACATTGTCTTAGGTCGAGAGCTGAACATTTCCCTGGGATTCATGATATATTTTGGCACACCTCTTCCGCCATAAGGATCATAACAAGCTTATATTTCGAGTGTGCGCAGATCAGATTCTCTTTGGGGCTTATTCTTTTCGTTTGGAGTTTCATCCACATGTATGACACACACCCAAACGCTGCCTGTTCATCTTGATACGAATGACAGTAAATGACAAATCGAGGGCACTTGTTCCTACAGATGCTATATTGCAATGACCTCATCGGCGTGAGCCCAGTTGATGAAAACTGAACGGTGGGCAGCTGCAGACAGAATCTCACAGTATAAGTGGTGGGCAAGGCCACATGAAGCCTGCAGCGCGACACTCGCCAAGGGATGAACAATGATGCCACTGTTGCCTATGTTGATGGAGTGTTTGTTTTTGTAACAGGTTTGAATGGAGTTTAGGTTTGGCATTGGGAAAATACTTGACATGATGACATCTCCTCCAGTTTCAGGGTGATGTGCAGTACGTCAGCTTTACATTCTCAATGCAGCGCTGCAGAGATGAGATATGCGTGCTTGTAGAAGTACATTCAACATAAAAATAAGATATAGATGCCTTCTTTTTTTACAAGATATTGAAGTATAGTTTTACAACGATAAACAATGTTTCTAAATGCTCAGGTCCTCTATCAGATGAATTCTATATTTTTGTCAGAACTACATTCACTTAAAGGATATTCCAGATGTTTAACTTCATGGAATCTAAGGCCTCCATCCACACTGAGAGAACACTTTATTTTGAAAGTGTTACCTCTGGCTTACCCTGTATCTGATGTCACAGTGTCCTGGAGTACACCTGTGCATGACTGCAGCAAAGCCAGATGTTGAACCCAATGTCAGAATTCATTGACATAAATATCTTGCTAACACTTTTAATTTTACAGTTTACATATTTACTGTTGCTCACTGGTACAAAGAAATATGACCTTTTTTAGAATTAAAAGTAATGGAGCTAAAAATATCTGCTATTTTTGCATAATGCACAAATACATGCATGAACATCAACAAGCTTTATGATGCCAGCTCTGCTATTACACGGTTTGAGTTTATGTTTCGTTGAGTCGTGATCTCAGGGTTGCAATCCGGCTGGCCAGGTTGCTTTCAGCAGGCTCATATCACACCGCTCCCGAGCTAGCGCCATGTGTTTTTTCAGCCCTTGAGCAAATAAAATGCTGCATGCTTCCCTGTCAACAGATCCTACAAACACTAATGTGCAGATGGACGCACAAACACACATTGGTGCACACAAGCGGTATGCACTCAGGAACCCTGATATTTAGATGTGCAAATGCACATGTATACCATGTAGAGGATTTACACTTTTGCACTATATCGAGACAAATTCACGCACACACTCCCAAGCAGCTTATCACACACAAACACACAAATCATGCCATAAGGCCTCCTTGCCAACACACTACGCCTTTAAGAGCAGCCCTTTACCGTTTATTGACAGTAACTTAAGAATTGTACTGGAATTCTGACACCTCCTAATTTTAAACCTTCTGACTCCAGGAGGACCCGGGCTAAATATAAACCCTGGCACACGTCTGAATACCTCAAAAGAAAACATTCCCAAAAGGCCCTGAATAGTGGCTATTCATGCACTTAAAAGAAATTCAAAGTGGAGTGTGCGAGCGCAGCGACTTGTGACTCATCAAAATATCTGCAGCGACAAAAGGGAAAGTCGTGCATCTCGGAGATTCACTCGATCGGGGATTTCGTGAGCACCTCCCCTGGCCGCGAAGCAGGAGGCCGTTAACGGAAGGAGTCACTGCTGGGTGCCTATGAGCCTGTGCTCCAGTTTGTGTGTCGATAAACCGATCCGCCTGCAAAACAGCAACCAATGCATGGTGAAAGTGAGAACGCTGCAGGCTCTAATCCCCTCCGGCTCAGGGTGCCCCAGCACCGCGCTCTTCAACTTGACCCTTCATGAGTTCGTTTAGGATTTTGGGCCAAAGGGTGCACTTGGCTCGATAACCTTACCGACACACACACACACACACACACACCTTCTAGCCTACATGAAACAGAAAAGGGCACACTGTGTACAGCTGTCTTGATTATATGTATGCCTAAACATGTGACTGGATGCACACATGTATTCAAGGGGAATTACATGTGCTGATCAACCAAAAGCGCACTTTTCTCATATGCTTAAACCCCACACTTTGCAGAAGTTTGTGACAATATGAGCAGCTTTGACAGCCCCAGTGACATCCCTCTTTCCTCTTCTTCTTTTTACATATCTGCACCAACAGATCACCTGTTTCCCTATCATCCCTAAGCCCCTCACATCCAGCACCACCACCCGACCACCAGCCTGATCTCAGCCTGGCACATACTGGCGGATTAGCAGCACACATGCCGGCGTACACATACATGTACGCCGGCATGTGTGTGTTTCTGTATGTGTGTGTGTGTGTGTGCAGTGGGTGGGAAAATTGAAGCCTGCCACTACTGAATCACTCATTTCTCATTCTCTCCCTCCCTCCCTCCCCAGGGCCCATAAACCTTTAAAGCACCTATAAAACACTTGGCGAGGCCTTTTTGAAGTTTTTATGAAGATCTGGCTTTATTGTTCCCAAGAGATGAGCCCCGCTCCGCTGGCGCCTCGGAGCTTTCTGGAAGTGCCAGTGAATTCAGGAGGGAGGGCAGTGTGGTAGCAGAGGAGGGAGTCCCAGGGAGGGAGGGGTTGGGGGTTGGCACTGTGGAGCCTGTGTTTTTATGCCCCCCTGTGCATGTGCGTGTAGCGTATGGTGCATATGTGTGTGTGTGTGTGTGTGTGTGTACATGCATGCAAGTGTGTGTGTCAGGGTGGCAGATGAGCTGCAGATGCAGTGTGAACAGCCACAGTGACATCTTCATCTTTGGGTGTTGAGTTTATGTCCTTGAGGTCGATTTAAGACGCATCAAATCAAATTCAAGTGAAGAAAGTTGAAATGAAAGCACATGTGTTCGAGCACAAGCATGCGTGTGTTGTAGCGTGTGTTGTAGCGTGTGTGTGTCAGCGTGTTGCCTGCGTATGCGTTCGCAGACGACGGGGCCAGCAGGTTGCGTCCTTGTTGTTTGAAGTGGGGCTCTGTTGTTCTCATAGAGCTAAATGAATGGAGCCGGACCCCCCTCCATCTGTCTGATCCAGCGGCACCGGCCCTCCCTCCCAAATCCCGGCACCGACGCCCGACGCACCCCCCACTCCCCCCCCCCCACTCAAAGGAACAGTTGGCAAACGGACGGCCCATTAAACAGGCGAGGGCGACGAGCCCTCACCTCTAAGCAACACTTGTAAGGGTAGAGAGAGAGTGTGTGACACAGGCGAAGAGAGAGAGAGAGAGAGAGAGAGAGAGAGAGAGAGAGAGAGAGAGAGAGACAGAGAGAGACAGAGGGAGGAAGGAGATAAAAGTAATCAAGAAATATGGAACTCGTGTACATTGTGTGAATGTGTTTGTAAAATGCAAAACCTAAAACTGCTTCGTGTGTGAGTGCAGATTGTGTGTGTGTGTGTGTGTGTGTGTGTGTGTGTGTTGGGAGTGGCAGTTACAACTCAGTGGCCATGACATTAGCCATGCTGGTAGCTTTGACTGTGCCTTTACCCTCCATGACCCCCATTGTCACAAAGGTGTGTATTTCTAATCAAGGCTGACAGGAAAATATCTTATTCTCTCACCCGTCATCTGACTCTCATTTGATTTCTCGCTTGAGTGGTGAATGGGATCTGATCAACAAGAGTCGATGCAATGTTTCTAATGGGAAATACATGCGTTTGGTACCTCCTGTCACCAAAACAGGGCCACCTAGAAGAGAAAGCGGTCACATCTTGATGTAAGACTTCTCCTGTTGGAGGTCAAAGAAAAAGCAATTCGTCCAATGTTGTTGAAGAGTGTAACTGCAACCCCAGATGCTTCCCGTGTCAACCGCTTGCACAGTTATGAATCACACTGGTTTGTTTGAAAGTGCTCCAAACTTCCCTCACCCACCCTGTGTTGAGTATATGCCGGGGAAAACAACAGCTTGGGTCACCAGTGAAAGTTGGGTACATGCAGAGGAGCCAGTGGGTTGGTCCCGAAGAGAGTCAACAAAGAAATATCTAAGAAGCGGCCAAAGATGTGAGAAGGAAGGACCAGCCGAGGGTATTTTTGTGCACAGTTTCAGGATCCAGCGCCTGGCGAAGAACCTGAGAGCAATTTATTTTCTTTCACCAGACATTTCGGATCAAATCCATGTTAGTCATTGACATAAAAGGAAGGAGAAAAACACCAGCTCGGCTTGACGTGTGTGTGTGTGTTGTTGTGGAAAATGTGTGTGTGTGTGTGTGTGTGTGCGTGTGGACTTGGACGATTCAGGTACCTCAGAATAAAAGGATGAAATGTTCAGGAATGCAAAAAGGAGGCCAGATTGCTAGTTTGAGTCAGATGGGGGGGGGGGGGGGGGGGGGGGGTTAAGAAAACAAGAGGAAAGAAGAGAAAGGACAAATCTTGCGTTTCAGACAAATGCTGTGACCGATGGGCTTGTACCCTACACACACAACCACACACACATTTACACATACATCCATATTAGCCCCAGCTCCAGCCCCCTTTGTGCAAAGGATGATGTCATGCCTTCTGAAAACATGTGGGGGGGGGGGGGGGGGGGCGGCGTCGGGGGGTTTAGGGGGGGGATTCCTTTGGTCCTTTCAAGTTTGCAGGGGGAGCCTTGGGCCACGGCAGGGTAGACAGTACGAGGGCAGGAGGCTCAACGCTGCCACCCCCCCTACCCTACCCTACCCCACCCCACCCCACCCCAGCAAGCAGTCACATTAGGCACGCTCCGGCCACGCCATCAAAGGCCCAGGCTCACAGCACACACACACACACACACACACACACACACACACACACACACACACACATTTGCATCTGCACACACAGAAGTATGCACACAGTTGCTTCCCGACTGCATGTGCGGACCGACAGACACTCTGACACAAGTCAAACGAGCATGTTCACACTCAGATGAAACAAACGCGTGCCTAAAAATAACGAGGCACATGAATACACACTCAAAAGACGTACACACACACACACACACACACACACTTGCATACCAACAGATCAAACACGCACACACTTCAATCATGCCCACCCCCCCGGCTGTGTTATTGTTTTGAAAATATGATTGCGGTGACGGATGGGGTGGGGAGAGGAGAGGGCTCTGGCAGGGGCGAGTGGCCGGGCCCCTCTATTGTCCCCGACCAGTGTGAGTCTGTGTCCATAGCTATAGAAACTGGGGCCACACTGGGAAGGCATGCTTTCATCTCCACCACAGGCTCACCGCTGGCAATAAGGGGTCAAATAAATCCCCCTGGATGCAGTGAGGAAGGGGGGAGTTTGCAGGCATACATGCGGCCACGCGCGCACACACACGCGCGCACACACACACACACTCTGAGCATGTTTACCTGAGCTACCTCATATTCACATTTAGATGGATAACGAGATCGCGAGATAGATAGTTGGTCTACGTGACCTTGTGCGGTCCATCGAAACCATCCTACATTCGGCTCTTCGCTTCCAGCAACCTCCACTTCAACGAACACTTCAATTTCCTTCAGTGCTTCTGTTTCAACTGCCACCGCTTTATTCAGTGCTTCAACTTCACCTGGGACTTTGATTCTTTTAAGTGTGTTTTTTTTTTTTTTAGCTTTTCACACATATACAAATACACTTTAAGACATTTAAAGTGTTTCAAAGTTTCCACTTCAGTCTGTTAGTGAAGCATTTTTTAAGGTTACCACTATACCTTTTTAAATTTGCTCCCAACAATGGTACTTTTTTAATTCATTTATCAGGGACAGCACACACGAATTAACATGAATGCAATGTGCCAGATAAGCCAAAAGGCATGAACCAAAAGGATAAAATCCCTTGCCTTGACATGTCACCTCCTAATCTTGCTTGAAACCAAAGTGTTATACTTTCAGCTAATGTTGTTGGCTGAATAAATGGGAAAAGGCTGCATTTACGTCAGCCATGACGGTGGGCCTCGTCTCACCACGACGGACGTCTGAGTCGCTTTGGGTGAGCGTGAACACATGTAGCACAGGATCACAATGTTGATCGTCAGGATTCATAATGTTGTGAGACATTCCAGACTCGCTGATTGCACACACACACACACACACACACACACACTTAAACAAACACTATATACACAAACAGAGACATGCAAAATTGTACAGACACGCTCTTTGACATACACACTTTGAGCGCTGTGAGCAACATGCTCACACATGCAAATAAATAAGCACTCACTCAAACGCAGAGAGCGCTGTGCAGGATTTAGATTCGACTGGATGGACTTCCTTCGGGGATCTTGGTGACTCATAATGACCAGATTGTTTGATCGTCATCTTCCTCTATTCTTCTTCACTGGTGTGATATCACAAATGTCCAGCTCGGCTTCATCCTCAAGGCCCTGAGCCCTGCCCTGCTGAGGACCAAACCCTTACGGATTACTGTCAGACTCACTCATTATAATGCTCTGCGTGTGTGTGTGTGTGTGTGTGTGTGTGTGTGTGTGTGTGTGTGTGTGTGTGTGTGTGTGTGTGTGTGTGCCCACAGCGCAGCATGAAGATGTAAGAGCTAGCTAGTTGAATCAACTGACCAAATATTAGACAAACAGACGAGTAAATAGGGTCTGGAGCCACGCACGCACACACACACACACACACACACATTCATGCATGCACACACACTGTTAGACAGACTGAGAAAGGTGCTCGGCTCCTGAATTCTGTCTCTCTATCTCATTATAGTTTTATGTGCACCATGACGTCCTCTATCACACACCTGAACAGCCTCACAACTACGCTTACAAGCCTTTTTTAGAGAGAGGTGACCTGAAATAGGGAATCAGAAAATCAACAAAATGGGCAGAAGTACGCTCACACACATGAATAATATAATATCTTCAACTTTCAGAAGGCTTTATAGAAGATTTTAGAACAAGTATACAAGTTATTGTGCAATTGTAAGAGCCCAGATAACTAGATTATTAAAAGCTTCCTATGCCAATGTTTTTAAAACACACAGTTGGTGTTCGAGCTCATCTTAAAGGCGTTGGAAAGGGTTCAGGTCAGGGCTCAAGTCAAGTTCTTTCACACCAACTCGTTAGCTGGGCTTTGTGCACGGGAGCATTATCAAGTTGACATAAGAAAGGGCTTTCCCCAAACTATTGCCACAAAATTGGATGCAGACAATTTTGACACATGAAGAGTTCCCTTGAATCGAGTCTAAGAGGCCTTGCCTAACCCATGGCGTCCACGTACTATTTGCCACAGAGTCTATCTGAATAGTCGGATTCAAAGTGCTCTCACACAAACATGGATTTCCCAATTTTCGTTTTTTGAAAGGACATTTGTAGTCTGAGCTCACAACTGGGCAAATCCCAGGTTAAATAAGGTCAACAAGTGTATGGGCACAAACCACAATTGTGATCCTGTTTGGATCCCAACAGACTGACCCCAGCTGGCCAGACTCTCTCTCGCTCTCTCTCTCTCTCTCTCTCTCTCTCTCTCTCTCTCTCTCTCTCTCTCTCTCTCTCTCTCTCTCTCTCTCTCTCTCTCGCTGACTTGTGAAAGTTATTGGAGTGTAAATGCGTTTAGCAGCATTTCTCTGCTGCCCTGCTGCATATGGAGAGTGCTATCTGTTGTCTGCTTCTTGCTTCAGTCATCAGTGACAGTAGCTGAAAGTTTGCAGCTTCAACCAGGAAATCAGTTCAATTATAATAAGAGGATTTTCTGCCAAGATTTTAAAACATCTGTCGTCATTTTCTAGGTTTCATTCGTTCAGCTTGAAGAATCCTGTCAGTCATTGTAATTATGCCGTCAGCATCTGAACTCCCTCGTGAATAAATTGTTGTTCACAGTGACAGGTGGGTGGGAACGGGTGTTCCCTGTTCCCACTGAGTACCCAGTTAAAAAGACACCTCAATCCTTCATTGAGACATAAGCAGTTTGAGGTGGAGGTCTAAGGGGGCTGTCGGCCTTTAACCGAACCATAGCACCACTTCAATTTCTCATGACATTGTCACTTCATTGCTCTCCTTCAGTGTACCCCCCCCCCCCCCCCCAAGCCTGGTTCCATTTCCCTGTGGTGACATAGAAAGGCAGACGCTCCTGTTTGCTCATGGCTCCAGGGGCTTGTGGCTCCCGATTAGCAAACCAATGTGAGTCAACATCTGGTACATCCCTTGGACAAACTATCTCACTGAGCGCACACTCGGCCTGTTGTCAAACCCCCGGCCCTTTCCGTCCAGTTCCCAAGCAGGCAGGCACCCCCTGGGCGGCAGTGCGCGCTCACACATGGGCGAGACATTTCCCAAAGCCTTCCCAGTCCTCCTGGCATCTCGGCAGGCTGTCACCTTCTTACCCTCCTGCGTGTTCCACAAACATACCACGGGGGCCAAAGGGCGGCCGGAGCCGACGCTGCCCGTTTGTCGACATGCTTGATTGGGGGTTAGGCCCGGCAAGGGCTCGTTCGTGTCGCGACACCGATGCGGTCCATCATGTCTGTGCAACCTGCGGTGATTATTTGACTGCATTCCATCCAGGACACAGGAGTTTTTAATGCGGTTTTAACGGGCCGCCGGGTTTAAACAGGGCTACCTCAATCAGAATCCCGTCACAGACCAATGAAGACGCCATCGCAGAGTTTCCCTCCCTTTGTTTTTATTACGCAGTGCCAGTCTACGAAAGTGTCTTGGCTCTAGACTCAACAGAACACACATGCTGAGGAGAGTGTCAGGCAAGGGAACATCTGTTGTGGTCAGTGGCTGTGGGCAAACTGTTTCATTTCGACAAGATGGCCTGTGGCAACACAATGGCTTAGTGGTTGGGAGAATGCCCGAATTGCCGGTACTTGCGGTCAGGGTTTACCTAAGTTGGACAGAGCTTCTGAAAGACATGTGGTCACATTTGACATTAAACCACTCTTTAGTTAGGGATATAAAAAAAGGATAATGAGATTGTCTTGACACATTTTGCGTTTCAAAATTTGAGTTTCAAGTAACCTCGTCATTCCAAATGATGTGTCGTCTGAAGCCTTTATTCCATTGTAGTTACTTTTCCATTTGTCATCTTGTGCAAACCACGAGCGCTGGAAGTAGTAATGTCATAACAACAAGCATGCCGAGTGAGATCGATACAGCATGCCAACAGTGATTTCACTGATGAGGAAGTAGATTAGAGCGACAGATTGAATCTCGAGGAGTGAAAACACATGACTTAACCGTCCAAATAAACTGTGATGTGCCGTATGTTCCACTATCACAGCTCTCATATCTCTGCCATGGCATTCATTCAAAAACACCGCTTGATGTCTTCAACCCGCCAAATCTGCCCAGAGGAATGTGGAGTGCTGGTCAGCGTGGCAGTCTGAAGACTTTTGTGTGTGCTAGTGTGTAAAGCGCAGGCCTTTAGGTCTTAACATAGCTGGCAACCTTTTCATTTTCCCCCTTCCTTTCTGTCTTTCTCTCTCTCTCTCTCTCTCTCTCTCTCTCTGTCTTGCTGTCTCTGTCTCTCTTCCTCTCTTGGCTGTTGTGCCACCGTGGAGAAGGCAACAGTGACCCTATTGTGAACAGTGGGAATTGGGCAGCAGGCCAATGATGTCATCCTGCCATCGGGAAGACCAGGGGGAACGCCCTCCTGGCGTTCGGAATGCACTGTTTTTTCCTGTTGTTTTCCGGAAGGCGGTGATCAATTTAATTCCTCATCACTCCCGGGCCGCGGGGAGGGGGGTGAAGGAGGGAAGGAGGGAAAGAGGGAAGAAGGGAGGGCAAGAGGAGGAGGAGATGCAGAGAGTAGAAAAAGGATGGGGCACTCAAACAAACAAACCCACCGGAGAGGTGGGAAAGGCTTACGGAAAGGAACAGTCACTAACTCAAAGTAACCCCACCGGCCCAACACATTCATTCTGAGAAGGCGCATCAGTAATACTTTTCTTTTTGTACTGAAGTAATTAACAAGAAGAGGAGTGAAACGTAAAGGACAATTCCACAACTTGGCTTGTATTATTCTTTAGCCATGCTGGCAGCATGAAAGCAGGGATGCCGGTTAGTCCGTTGGTTTATTGGTCGGTTGGTTGTTCCTTCCACCGCTTTGGCCTTGACTGAAACATCTCAACAACCACTAAAGTGGATTGCCATCAAATTTCATACAGACGTTCATGGTCCCCAGAGAATGAATCCTAATGATCTTGGTGATCCCCTAACTTTTCCTTCAGCGCCATCAGTATAATCTCACCCTTTTTGGCTGAAATAACTCAAAAACTATTGGATGAATTGCCATGCCTTTGGTAGAGACATTCGTGTTGCCCCCCCCCCCCCCAGGATGAATTGCGATCACTCTGCTGATCTTTTCAACTGAAATCTAAAGAGTGTGAGCGTGTGTGTGCCACAGTGATGTTTTCCTGGCTTCGCTTGAGTTCATCCATCCCCGAGTTCAAAGTGGGCCCCGCCATCGCGTCACAAAGCCACCGAGTCGTCTGCGATGTGATCACCGTTAATCACAGCTTGTGATCGAGCATCGAGGAGCATTTTCCCCATCACGACTAGAATGCCGTAGTAGAAACAAAGGACGCGGGGGCCACGCTCAGATCGGCTTCAGATTGCACATCAGAGCGGCGCGGCGTTCTTTCAACAACAGCAACGAGCTATTTATTAAGTGCTGTATTCTTTTCTTCTCCTAGTCATCAGAGGAGAGGGGGGGGGGGGAAATATCACTTTGATGCTGTTTACTGGGTATTTGGCAAAAATATTTTATGATGAATTTTAGGGGAGAGAAAAAAAAAGTGTAGAGGGGGGCTTCAAAAGTAGCGTTAACGGGAGACAGATTTTTGACATGCTTCCCAAGCCATCTGCTTTGGGTTAAGGCTCGGAGACAGAGTCCAATATGGAGGAGAGAGAAGAGGGGAGTAAGACTGGAGAAGATGGCAAGGGCAGCAGGGAGAGAGAGAGTATTGACAGGCAGCGGTGGAAAGCAATGTATTTGCATTTGGGCTGTTTTGAATTATTGTGGCATGGGGTGAATGTGTGTGCAAGAAAATAACTATCTATCGAGCCAGCCCAAAGATACAATAAGTTGATCTTGTTTTCACATTACAACAAATATATTTCAATGGGCTGACAGACAGAATTTCACCAGAAATAAATATGCTGTGGTTCCAATCTCAGGGGTCTTTGGAATTGTTCAGTTAAAATACTTTGAAAATATTTCAGAAAACTTGTGACGGCTCTGGTTGGTCCTGAAATCTGTCAGCCTGCCAAAGATCCCACAGCGAGTGTTCTGCTGGAGACGCCACAACACAAAACTAATTAGGAGACGTGCTCCAGGCATATCTGTTGATTTGAAGGAAGGGGGGGGGGGGGGGGGGGGCTTGGGGATTTCTCTGCCACTCAAGACTATTTCCAAATGGTCCCATAGCCTCTTGCCAAATTCCTCAACTTTGCTTATCTCCTGAGGTTAGCACATTTAATGCCGCAATGCAAAAACAATGTTTTGTCGGTCCAGCTCTGCTTGGTCTCCGAGTCTCCTCTGCTTACTCCCCTCTGTGCTCTCCAAGCTGTCCGTCTCCATCCACCCCCCCCGTGCCATTCTACCAGTCCCGAGTGGGCACAGCCAGCCAGTCTGGCCAGACCCACCCCTTGCTGTGCCCCTGCACTGGATAAGCCTGGACCTTGGGTAGAGGCCTTTGTATGGAGCCGTGGGGGTGTTAGAGTGTGTGTATGTGTTACGTGTCGGTGTGTATGTGTGTATAGCATTCACGGCAGAAGAGGAGAAGGGGGTCCTATCTGTGCCTAAGGGCTGCCCCCCAACGCACCCTCACCATGCGCCCTATTGAGACCTAAGGGAGCGTGAACAATCACTGCAAAACCAAAGAGCTAAGTCCTCTTGTTATACAAGCCCAGTTTTCAGCACCAGCCCCACCTCTCTCCTCCATGGTGCGTCCCACCCCCCCCATCCCAGCACCCCAGCCCCACTCGTCAGAGGTTGACGGGCTTCGTTAAAGCGAGCCGGGTCCTTTTATGGCGTTATTTAATTAGCCATTCCACAGCAAACAGCCATCCGGCACCACCACCACCCCTCACCCCATCCTCTTCTCTTTGCTGAAACCACCACCACCACCACCACCGCTTCTGTCTTCACCACTTACTCGACATCATCACCGCCGCCGCGCCGCCCCTCCCCACTGTGCTGACCGGTCCCCTCCTCTATCCTCTCCTTGTCTTTATCTCCGGTAATTAGCCAGGGATGGGGGTGGACTTCATTGCGAGGTTGCTTGACAGTATTAGTGCTTGAGACTAGGAGGAAGGGAGGTGTCCCTCCCTGCATGGGGTTTTCTCTCTCAGTCCAGCACGCCAAGACCTGTGGAGGGAGACAATGGAATTGGCCAGTTCTACAGTAACCAGCTCAGCCTCACTGTCCACGCTGCCCACTGAGCTCTTTCTGCACTGGCACCCTCATCGTTAACCACATTATGACTGTGTGTCTGCATGCAGGTTGGAGGGATCAACGGTGATTTACTGATAGGATGCAGACGACTGCTGCCAACTATTTCAGAGTGGTTAAAGCAGTTGAGATTAGTAAATGATGTATCTTCATTCTGCCAGACACTAAATGTAGAGCGATTCGTGTGATAAATGTTTTTCCAGCCATAAACAGGAGTTTTTTTTATTTATTATTATACTCTTATCAAGGATGATTCAGCTTAATTACTTCAGTTTGGCATAATGGATCCTGCTTTGACTGTTAGATCTTTGATCTTTGACCACATTCTCTTGAGCTGCAACATAACTATGTATGAGTGCACATTCCTTCCACATGCACTCAAACGTGAGTAGTCAAACAGCGAGGCACAGAGTGTTTCCCTTGCTGCAGGTCCACACCGTGCTGGATCGACGCCCTCTAGTGACCACCACAAAAGACAAGCACAATGACAAGTCGAAATGCCCAATAAACCTGGTCAGCCTTCCCAAACTGCAGGATAAACACCCTCGAACCAGGATGAAATTATTGGGAAACACATCCAAACTCAGTCGAACCAACGCGTGTAGCTGATTTTAATGAACGAATAATCATTCAAAAAAAGGTTTATTTAGCATAAAATGACTTTATTTTAATGTCAGCGTATTATGCTTTTTTTATGGCTAAACAAAAATCTCAAACATGTTAACTTCACAGTCAATTAATGAAACTTGCCTGAAATAATTGAAGTGGCATTATAAGAGGACCAACATCGTTCAAACTAAAGTAAGTCCAGCATGGCCGAATGACTGCTTAGCATGGGAAAGGTACAGCTTAGTTATCCATGGCCATTTATAGCCCTTAATTACCGCCTATTTTGTGACCCCAAAGTTCAACGGGCCAATTCCTGTGTGGACCCAAAATGCTGACGAACAAAGGTGGAATGTGATGCCCCTTTTCCTTAGACAAGCTACTAAACGTTTCCCATCAATTTCATGGGAAAGTTCAAGCCAAGGGAACTCTTTTTAAACGCCTCGGCTGAATATTGACAGCGTATTGAAGCTATTAGTGCATCACAGACACTCTGTTGAGACGCGCAGGAGAAAACAGTTGCTACGGCACGTAACGTGTGTGTGAGAGATTTCAGACGTTCTGTAATAAAACAACACTGTTCATGTTGTGGAACATTACACTTTAAAGCGGGATAAAAGTGGTGCTTTAGGACCCAGTTGATCCTTGTGATTGTGGCTGATATTTTCCACGTTGTGAGGGGAGGGGGTGACCTGGAGGGTGTGTGTGTGTGTGTGAGGGGGGGTGGGGGGGGGGGGGGGCTGTCAATCATAGTGAAAGTGGCCGGGGTGGGCAGGCCCCTCTGACACTTTGTACCGTCGGAGGGGGATATTTAACTTGGGACTGAGCACCACTCGCTACAGACACACTCACACACAGTGTGCCTAAGCAAAGAAACGCTCCCGCGCCAAGTCTCTCAGACTCCTGAAGTAGGAGCGACTCAGTAGGAGCTTCTGTAGCAGTTATCACAGGAGTTGAGACGTTCCCTCAGGAATTGACCGCTTGCATCGACCGGGCAAAAAGGCTCCAGATTATGGACTGTCGCGTCATGCAGCGACAGTGGGATCTGGACTTTTTCTGAAAAGGACTCAGCAATACTCCGGTGAAAGGAACTCTGAACTAACAACGTTTACTGGCTTTGTGCAGTTTGCATTTGATATGCACTGACACTGCAATTTGCTGTAACTCCGCTTTTCAGCATTTTCTTTTTCTGTTACACGCACAGCCGAGCTTTCTGTTGGAATACTGCAGCCTGAGACTTTCATGTAAAGAACCGAACTGCGATTTGGAACATCCTCTGGAAAGATAAATGGCTGTTAGTTCATAGGTTAAGATTGCATCCCACTGTGGCGCGTTTTTTCTCTAAGCTTGCGGACATTTTCAGTGATGTGCATATAGACCGACGGCTGGAATACCGCAAGGGACTGACTGCATAGACCATTTCCATCAGTCCATGGATAGTGCGCCCTGGGACCTTGTCAAACCTGAGCGCGTCAGGCGACGTTAAGAGAAACCACGTTCATAAAAGCCGTGCGTAAAAATAACATTGGCCAAGGCATCTCCTCATTGCCGGGCGCGTGACATTTAAAACTTGGTGAAGTACTCTTTTGTGCGCCCTTCTCTCTCGGGACGCTCCGGATCTATTCTGTCTCTTTAGAAAACACTTCATTCCATGCAGCTCTCGCCTCGGCCGCTGTCATCCAGTGTAGACAGTTCGTCGTGGCTTCGAGTCCCCGGGGTAACCATGACAACCGAAAGAAACCCAAAGTGAATCCAAGGGAGCGGGGTGAGGCCGGAGAGAGCGTGAATAGAGTTTTCCCCATTTTGTTTCGTGCTTTTTTTGTTTTGTTTAGACTAAACACTTTTTTTGCAAAGCAGGGTGCACGGCTCGGCGCTGCAGAGTTGCATCAGCGGGCAAATTGCAAAGTTGAAGGAGCCCTAAAAAGCAAAGCACTCCGCTCCATGTCATTCAAACCCGACGTGGTCTATTAAAAGTATCGCCTTGCTGGTGACTGTTCTTCTACTATTTATGAAGCCCCGGGCTTGTCATTGCAGACAACACAGTGACCGGGAAAAGAATTGAACACTACTTACGCGAGAAGAACCGGTGCGTAAAGCAAGAGGAATAATGGGCCTCTCACAAACGCTACTATTTTACGTGCTGGTGTGCGTTCACCTTGGAGTTTCCCAGCATTACCTTCGCCTCCGTCCATCGCCCAGCGATCACCTCCCTGTGCCCGACCTCAAGGAGGACCCCGACCCGGAGTACGACCCCCGGGAGCAGGACTTGGCCGAGAGGACTCTGAGGAAAAAGCTTGGCAGTAACTTTGACCCCAACTTCATGTCCATCACCTCGCCCATGCTGGTGAACCTCTCCGCGCCAGACAACCAGGTGAAGCTGCAGGGGCCCATGCCTAACGAGATTAAAAAGCTGGACCTTACAGAGACCCCCTATGGAAAGCGGGTAAAAGTGGGCAAGAAAGCGCGTAGGAAATTTCTGCAGTGGCTGTGGACCTATACGCACTGCCCAGTGGTACACTCCTGGAAGGATTTGGGCGTGAGGTTCTGGCCACGTTACATCAAGGAGGGAAACTGTTTCTCTGAGCGCTCGTGCTCCTTCCCCGAGGGGATGTCTTGCAAACCCGTCAAGTCAATCAACAAGATTTTCCTCCGGTGGTATTGTCAAGGGTTTCTAAGACAGAAATACTGTACGTGGATACAGGTGCAATACCCAATCATCTCAGAGTGCAAGTGTTCGTGCTGATTTTCTCTAAGGAAGTAGTGGAGGTCGAGGGGGAGTGGACTGGAAATACGGTTTCTATTGCACTGTTAACTCTCTACAGAGATGGGCACCATAGCAAATCTATTTTTTTACATTGCATTTTAAGTGAAATACCAACATTGTACATATTTAAGAAAAATGCAGCTATTTTTTCTAATTGAACCAGGACCATATTTTATTCTCAACCCCGAAACGTGTTTTTGGGGGGAACACGAGCACTTCATAAGGAAGAGCTTTTTTTTTTTTTGATATTTTTTATGAGACATTGAAGATGCAATGCATATGCTACACTTCTCCAAGAGGTGAACTTTTTCTTCAACTGAACATTGATGCTGACTGTTATTTCACTGCAATGCTGCCTAGAGTTTTTGTATAATATTAATATCAATAATAATTAAATTGTAAAAAAAAAAAAAAAAGTTGAGGTTAAAAATATATATAAAGGCGTGAACTCAGCTTTTTTGGAATACATAGTATTGTAGAAATAAACAAATCTGTACGTTTTATTTATTATTTTAACGATTGTGAGTATAGAGCATAAGGAAAGAGAATAGCAGAGTATACCAGAAAAAAATATGGGAGATGTCTACTTGAATATTTCAAAAAATAAAAAAAAATCAATAAAATCAATAAAAAAGTAAAACATATCAGTGTACATGTTATGTTTACACGTTTTAGCAATAAAGTCTATCATTTCAACGTGTCTTAGTGTCAAGCCATGTTGCTTATAACGAGTGTATATATCCAGGGGGCGTGTACGCTGTAAAGAAATATCATCTGAACATGTTGTCTTAAAATCTTACACTGCAAAAAAAAGTTTGCTGATGGCCTAAATCATTTCACTTGTTTGCAATAGAGTTGACTTTGGCAGAATTTCCATAAATAAGTGTCATAACAATGTTATTTGATAAAAGAAAAGGAGTTTCTTGAATTGGAAGCAAGTGAAATTGAGCCACGTTTTAAGAAAGCTGTTGTTTACCACTGATATTTTTTGCAGTGTAGGCGCTCGGGCTCCGAAGTGGAGTGGACTTTCCAAACTGCACAGTAAGTCCAAGCTCCAGTGACTCTGTGTGGACTGCCTGACGCTCCGCGCCGTCACAGTGATTTTAGAAAGGGCTGATTTACTACGCCGTGCAATGCGCAACACATACCTCCAGCACCTCCACAGCACTGGCATTCATTTGTCTCCGCCAGAAGGAGGGGAGAGGGCGTGCACATTCGTCTCCCCTGTCTACGCACATGCTCGTTTCGGAGCTGCGAGGTGTTAACATAATGGGTAAAATATGATTCAGACATTTCAAACAGTGTTAGATGATGAAATGGCGAGCGTGCGCGAGCCAGGGGCGTCTGGGGTCTGTGTTTTTTACTCTGGAAGCTCCACACAAGTTCCACTGAGGTATTTGTATAGAGGTGGACTGGGGCAGACCGGCGCCTATCCAAGTCTGACCGCACTGTAGAGAACAAAAAAACAAAAACAAAAACACAAAGCCCATAAAACAATGGTCAACTGTTTTTGACGTTCGCAGACTATTAATTGGAGCGCCGAGTTCTGTCTGCAAGTTAAAGAGAGATGGCCAATTAAACGCACTGGGCAGGGAAATGAACAATGTAAGAAGAGTAATTTCCTGTAAGTAGGGGGGTTTTATGGTGTTTATATTATTCTTTAAATACAATCAACGACTTAAACAGAGCTATGACTGAATGTCTGAAAGCTATAAGCAGCGTTGTTTCCACTGAGCGCATCTTGTGTGCGTTAAAGTGATTTGTGCTTTTTCTGCGGGCAGAGTTGGATTTGACACTTGCCGCCCGGTTATTGTGACAGAACCACTGAGGGGATTTGGTAAGCAGAGGAGAAGAACGGCAGCATGCCAGCGGAGGAGGAGGCGGAGGAGGAGGAGGAGGAGGAAGAGGAGAGGGAGCAGGAGGGGGGCTGCTTTCCTTACTGTCAGCTTCTTTCTTGATGATGTCTCGGGGTTTTTAGAAACTGCGTCTCTGACTCGACGGCGCCACTCAGCCGCCCCCTCTCGACTGCGCAGAATGAGGCACTTTGGGAAACAGTAACCCTTTCAGGCTCTGCCCGGAGAGTATTTTAGAAGCGTGTGAAAGGCAATACGCCGCCCTGGCTCCAGCCAGTTAGGTGCGCACCTTTTAGAAACAGACCCTGCCAGCCAGTCAGATCAGCGGTTCCCAAAGTGGGGGCCGGGAACCTCCAGGTTGTCCTTGAGGGGGAGTCCAGGGGGTCTTCAGCAAAATGATGAATCAATCATTTTCAACAAAGTACTTAATTCACAAGAAATACCCTCATTTTGACAGTGTTTATGCATGAATCACTCCAATCCGGATAATTTGCCGGATATTAAATGAACAACAAGACTATTCTCAGTGAAGTGTCCCTGCACACAAATCTAATTAAATGAAGGTCTAAGACTGTCTGTCAGTTTGTGTTTAAGCCAAATAAAAACGTTAGATATGTAGGACATGACATATTATTACTTTACAACTCATCACATCTCACATGTATTCTAACCCTGGCTATTTGCTCAAAATCCAGTCCCACAGCTTCAAATCCAAAGTACACCCACTCAATAAATTCCAACAGCAACCCTTTGAATGCAGACGAATTTAACACGGTTATATTAAATATGGACCTTGTGGATTTTTTTCTTACACCAGGGAAAAATGCCAATCCTCAACTGAGCAACTGTCAGAGACTCCTGTCTTCACTTTATCCAAAAATGGTCATGCTGACTGTGTCACAACTTCACAGCATTCACAAAATCGACACTTTCATTCATCTACAAATCACAAAATGTCCACACAAAATTCACTTGATGTAAATTCACAATCGTCACTGCTGCAGACGGACCTTTTGATTTACGCATTACACTGAAAATGTCAAGACGGTGGTAGCCTATGTACCCTGTCGGACTCAGCATCATTATAGTCTGACACACTCTCCACATTCATCAGCATAGACCTTTGACAAAATGGGCTACAATGACCTCACACTAATGAACACAGTTGGGCATATTTTGAAGCTCCATATCTGTCTAATCCCTCATGAGTAAATAAAGGATAAAGCACATATTTGCAGCCTGTAAGGAGGACCTAATAAAGGCCTGGATACAATTAGGATAGGGATGATGGGGGAGGAAGAGGGGTGGTGAGATTTGTGGTGGAGATGATGAGGCTCTGTCTCCTGATGAGACTCAACCATCATGATGGATTGTGGTCCGATTGGCCATGATTGGGGTCCGTCAGTGGGTGGGTGGTAAAGGGTCTGAGTTGCCTTTCATTCGAGCAAAGATTCACATCCATACCTGTGTGGAAAAATACATGTGTAAGTAAGCGAGTGCATGCTAACACACAATCAGCCACACGCACACACACACACAACTCTGGCGTGTGTGTGTGTGTGTGTGTGTGTGAGTGTGAGTGTGCAGCGGGCTGACAGACAGACAGAGACGGAGACAAGGGTCTGTGGCTGTAAGTAAGGCCCAAACCCCATGCTTGTAAAAGCCAGTGAGTCAGCACTGCTGAGGTTATTGATGATGACAGGGTATTAGATGAAGCACTGAGGGGAGGGAGGGCACACACACACACACACACACACACACACAGGCATGAACGGAGTCACCGCAGATGATACCCGACATTCCGTCAGACCACCAACCCAGGCTTGTGGTGTCTGGAGGTGTGTGTGTGTGTGAGTGTGTGTGTGGGCGTCATGCATTTGTTCATGCGTAAGAGATGTATCTGAGAGAGTGTGCCTGTAGTGTGTGTGTGTGTGGTGAAGAGAAGCTGTAGATGTATGCATGCAGTGATGGTGCATGAGTGCATGTGTTTCCACAGATCCGTTACAGTCTCCCTGGTGGTCTCCATTTGATTGGTCACTCTCTAAACCACAGCAAGGCCCCGATTGGTTAATTACACTCTTCTGTCAACACGGTAATGCGTGAACAATGTGTGTGTTTTCATCTGTGTGGGTGTTTAAGATGGGAACTTCCTCAAGGACCTCTTGATACACTTGCAGTGCTTCGAGACTGATCCGAGATCAGCCGCACCATCCTGCCGTCAACCATCAATCTCTGCAAAGAGCTCACAAACTTGACCCGGAGTCAGCAGCGGTGGCCGCTGAACTCACGACATGCCATTTTACGTCAACACGGCGGCCATCTTTGCCCCGAAAAACAACAGGTGACTGTAGTCAAATAACAGGCGATTGTAATCAAACTCCCGGTCATCGCCAGCAAGCGGCGCTTCTGACAATGAAGCAGACTGGTAATGCACTGGAAATGAATGCAATGCCAAGACGAGGCATGAGTACATCCATCACTCACAGGACTGTGTTACTTCATTTCTCAACACATGGTTGTTGAAAAGTTTTTGGTATGCTGCAAATCTGAAGAGTGTGAAGAGCAGCTTGTGCAGGGCTTGCTGCTTAAAGGACAGACTGAAGGCCAAAGTTGACCGGGTCTTCAATATCCAGGCTCCTGTTTGAAACCCTGTCTTCAAACATTTCTCCATGCGCGCAGTCATTTGTTTCTGTTTGCTGCCTGTTGTCATCCTCTTGAGCCAAATTTATCTTATTAACCCTTTTGCCCATACTCTTAATCTCTTGATACCTGCAATTTGAAGAGTCACAATCAGATAAATGACGTTTGTTTTCGTGGTCCTGGTAGTGCGACAGACATTAAATACTCCTCAGTTCAGCGGCTGCAGTGAGAGCCCGGTGGCCCTCTATGCTCTTATGCTGCTCCCCTTTTAATCACACGCACAGTGTCAGAGTCAGTGTCAGAGTCACATTTCTGCAGTCATGCTTGCTGATTACTCAGTTTAACTCTTGTTAGATGTAACAGATATTGTAAGCCCAAAGTAAGGCCTAAAAATAGAGCTGTGGGTGGCGTGGCACTTGCAGGGCTGGGAATAGTGCATATTCTGAGCTCTGTTTCCATGGTTACTTCTGCTTTCTCCCATTGCCAGCATGGGTCTCGTATTCAGAAAATAGTCCCTTTGCATCAATGGCCGTGTTTTTTTCTATCCCAGTGAGAAACGGCCGGATTTAACTTTTTATCGTGTTCTTTTTCCTCACCAATCAGGAAGCATGCGTTGAAGTTTGTGGGCCGTGTCAGGTACATGCCAGTGTCACAGACTGTGGATTGTGAACGTGTTATGCCCCGGGGGCTAAAAATGTGTGGACACAAATACACCATTAACTACCTTCTGATTTTAGTTTACCTCATCAAACTAAAATCAGAAAGCTGGCTTGTCTGTCCAATGGGACACAGAATTGCGACTGTTGTGAGCCCGTTGACCCCCCCCCCCCCCCCCCCCCCCCCCCCGGCCCCGGCACACACACACACACACACACACACACACACACACACACACACACACACACACACACACACACACACACACACACACTGTAGCATCTCAGGATAGACATTAGAATTGGACAGCCCACACAAACACTAGATGGTCCAAGAGTCCTCCTGATGCCTAATTGGTCCCCGGTCGTCATAACAACACACACAGGTAAACTGTCTTTAAGTTGTTTACTCGACTACTCAACTTGATCGTTATTGCGCCGGCTCG
Organism: Melanostigma gelatinosum; assembly: GCF_949748355.1. Taxonomy (NCBI): domain Eukaryota; kingdom Metazoa; phylum Chordata; class Actinopteri; order Perciformes; family Zoarcidae; genus Melanostigma; species Melanostigma gelatinosum. The sequence goes on along the minus strand of NC_136654.1, from coordinate 6,998,145 downwards.
ATTATATACACACTCATGAGTTTTCTGTATTTTCCATATCCATCTCCTCTCAGCTCACTGATTGCTGCTGTACTCCCAACACACACACACACACGCACACACACACACACACACACACACACACACACCTCCCCCTCACAGTCTGTCCGGCGGCTGTCTCCCAGTACCCCTCTGTGCGCCTAGATGGCATGCTGAGAATGTTTACTTTCGCCACAGTGTGTATTTACAGAGCCTAATAGTTTTTTAGGCCGCAATGGCGCCTCGCTTCGTAACATGTGTACAACCCACCTACTCCCTCTTACTCCCACACACACACGCACACACACACACACACACACACACACAGAAAACATACATTGCCCCCACCAAATAACAAATCAAACCTCTGGTATTTGGGGTTTGGCAATGGAGCAATCTCTAATGCAGCCAGGTGACATGAGGGAGCAGAATGTGATGCTACCGCTCCTGTGCTTGGAGTGAACGGTTCAGATGAAGCCAAAAATAAGGCCAGAGGAGAGAGAGAGAGTGTGTGCGCTATTCGGAGGTTGAATGAATGCACGAAGGGCTCGCAATGAATGGACCCATGATGTCTTGAATGGTTATGCGTGACATGTGGCGAAGAGAGATTTGGGAATGTGTGTACACTGTGTGTGAGCAGGTTTGCCAGAGAGTGAGGGGGAGACGACGAAGCGGCAGGTGATGGAGGCCAAGTTGGATTTCTGATGGCTGATAACTCCTTCCTGATCACACGTGGTGACTGGCCTGTCCTTTGCTACTGTTCAAAAGGGTTCAGGAGTACGTGTCAGCCGCTGAGCTGCAAAGACGTCAATTTAAGACAGTCTCTTTGTACCAGGTTCCACATTAGGAACAGGAACAGCTTCTTTCCACTGGCCGTCACTCTCATGAACAATAAATAAGTAATGTTGCACTACCTCTGTTTGCACTACTGTATTTTATATATATATATACATACACACTTTTGTGTGGGATATATTTGTACATCCACACATATAAAATATATACAATAAACAAGAGAAATACAAGAGAAACAAGGGCATTTAACAGCTATATACAAAATGGTGCGGTCAGTGTGTTGTTTTTTTTGCAAGTCAAACTCTCCTTGTTGTTTCCAACACAGGGCCAGGGAGATCTCTTTATCTACGCACACAACCCACAGAATACAACAGCTTCAGTCGACAGGCATTGTGGGACATGAAGGAATTCACTAACATAGGTAGAGGATAGAAACCATCACAAAATAACTCCTGGAACACCATGCATGACAGATAAACTAGACATCACGGTGTAAAGGTATCAAATGAATGTGTCCTTTAGCACTGATCGCTATCAAAGGGGTGAAGAGGGCCGTGTACTCGATCCCACTGAAAGGACAGAACAGGCATTAAGAGTGGAGTCTAAAACACTCAGGCCATTGTTTTACTTTCTTTCTCCCGTAAGACAAAGAGCGCGAGGGAACCAAACAGGTGAACACAACTGGCTGTATTTTCCCCAATGGGCCGCCATGCCCGACTTGGGCCGCTGAACCTGATGTCCTGACGCCTGCCTGTCTGTCGTATTCACCCGAGGTGGTCTATTCAGAGTGAGGGACCAGGGGACACACAACCCAGGGGGTGTGGACGTCTGTGTGTGTGTGTGTGTAGGAGGGGAGGGGGGGGGGAGGGAGGAGGCGCTGTGAGCAGCAGAGAATGCTTGGTGATGGGTTACCAAAAACAGAGCACCAGGGGACAATAGGACCCAGGACATTCCTGACATAACCCCAACACACCGGGGAGGAAGTGGAAGGGGGGATTTATTGGTGTCAACGGCCCCTCGCCCCGAGAGGAGGAGCGGGTGCCTCTTTTGTCCCCTCTGGCGTTGGAGATGGACTGAATCGAGACGCCTTGCATAGAGAGGACGCCTCTAAACACATACACACATAATCACCGCTTTGAAAGAAGAACCACCAATTAGGGAATGGACATATACGGCTATAGAGGTTTAGACTCAAAGGGGGCAGGTTTTTGTGTGAGTGTGTGTTGTTGCGTGCGTTCCTGCGTGCACTTGTCAATGGGTTCTGGATGTAAAGGGAGAGCCGAATGGGATGCTTTTCAGCTCAGATTGCACAAGGGTTGACCCCATGGGAACACTGCTATGAACTTGTTTGAATCAGAGGGCATTTAGTCTCATTTAGGAATGGTTCATGTTACACTGAGAGAGACCTCAATGAACAAGACAATGTAATACTCTATGGTAGTTGGCCGGACAATTGTCAAGTGAATTTCCCATAGTGTTCCCCAAAACGTTGTATGCGCCACTTAAGACGTGGGTCATACTCTGTTGTCGAGTGAAATTTAATTGAATTAATTCACGATGTTGCTTTAATCCCTCAAACAAAACAGCAAAAACATTGTTCCGAACATTAAAAGTCAGTTTGTGTCGTCTTATGACAGATATTTAAAAACGTTCCCAGAAAAGGCATGGGTCAGACCATACCATTATGCCCGTTTCATATTATTGAACTGGTGAGAAGAAACATCCTTTTTGGTGATGGGAGGGCTGGTTTTGAATTGCATTGTAATTACTGACCCACCCCCAAGCCTCCTTACAGCTTATGTAAACCATATTGAAGGTAAATAACCCTTTTGTGAACGGAAATGACTACGGAAAGCTGACCACTGGGCCTGACAAAGAATACTTTTCTCCAAAGACACTTGAGACTTAAACTCAAAGAAAACATTCAAATTGTCCAAAGACTATGTGCAAAGTTGTTGATAAAAGAATTCAAAAAAAGAATCTGCCCATGCCACATTGATGACAGACAATCACAGCATCATCCTGTGTAGCCAGCAGCTAATCAGTCAGCACAGTTTGTGTTACTAGTTCCTGGATATAGTCTCGGTCAATGGTCTTATACTTTAACCTGCCCAGCAAACCTGGAAACAGGTGGAAGAACAAGTCAAACTAGACCTTTATCGCCATCTAGTGGGGACGTTTTGTGCTATTGCTCACTGTATTTATGGGTGTGCTTACAAGCAGTGTGACCACACTTGTTTGGTTATCTGTGATCCCAAACAACCAGTAAGAAGCTAACCCTTCGATGACCTGTTAAACCAATCGGTTAACTTGCACATAATTGGTCTGGCAGGGATCAAATGTCGCTTTATGATCAGATAAACTGACTGTTATCTCACTCATTTTCAAACATGCTCACGCATCTTCCATTTATTTTGGCAACAGTGTGTATTTCAGGTCGGATAGCCTTGAAAACTCTTGCTGCTTGCATCCACTGAATTATCACCCAGTAAACAAAACTGCTCATAATTACCATGTTTGATGTTGATGAACTGAGGCAAGAGGGGGGGGGGGAAAGTCAAACATTTCAAGTTGTCTTCAAATAGATTGCAGACTTGTGTGGCTGCTGTTAATCAGTCTGCTTGAACCGAACCTTCATCATCATCCACTTCCAGCTCACTGGATTACAACTAAGTCATCGAGAGGCTCTGTAGCCTTGGGTGGCATTGTTGTGGCCGCGCAATTTATTAGCGAATCGACAAGACAGTGCCAGATTATGCCGCTCATGAATATCAAGGCGGAATGAGAACCAGAACGCGAGCGTTCATTAGAGTGTTACGGCCCTCTTGCTCTTTCTACATCTCCAGAACACACATAGAGTTCAAATGGGAACTCCCAAGCGCTTCCAGCTGGCAACACTTTGGGATAATGATGCTGGATTCCACACAAATGAAGGGTCTAAATACCACCAGAGAGGTACCTGAACCCCCTCCTCAATGCACAGACATGCATACATGTATGTAAAAACACACACACACATACTTCCAAGTGACCCCCCCCCCCCCCCCCCCCCCCTCAGTGGGTTAATCACTCATGCACTACACACTGAGTGCATGGAATGCCAATTTCCCACCGTCATTCTGGACTGTCACTGCTGTCAAATGTGAGCAGCTAACCCAAAAATAATCCCACAGCAAGTCAACAGTACCCCCCTCAACACACACACACACACACACACACACATGCACACACTGCCGGCACACATCCTCCGAGTCTTCAGGACTGCAGATTGGGTTACTGCAGAGTCCTAGCTGCGGCCTCAAGGTATCCTCATTTAAAAACTCTCTGCGGTTGAGTCATCAGTGTGAGCTGGGAAGAGACCACCTTCAGTGGTGTGATGTCAAAATGATGGATGGGACAATAATACCGGCAGAAGAGCTATTGATAGCTCTCTTGCCTTAATGTTGACATGCTGATACCGCACACCCCAAGCAATGGACACACACACACACACACACACACATGCACTGCACAAGGACATGCTGGTATTATACCCACTAATATCTCTTCCGTTCCCACTCAGGCCCAGGGTCTTTGAAGTGGAGTGGCAGCTGAGCCCCCGAGTGAGTGAGTGTGTGAGAGGATGTATACAATAACGCCAACACGCCGTCCCGACTTAAGATGAGTCGGCAGAGGGAAAGTAAACAGGCGGGATTCCCCAAGCGGCTGTCGTTATAAACAGGGGGTGTGCTGAGAGGGGCTCAAGCTGTTTATTTTTACATGGGACCTCAATGTTGTTTGAAGTGCCCTCAGTGCTCTCCCTCATTCTCTCTCTCTCTCTCTCTCTCTCTCTCTCTCTCTCTCTCTCTCTCTGTCTTTTGACTTCCTTTTCCCATTTCCCCCCAAAACCTTGCCATAACCTTCCCGATGTCCCCCCCCCACCCCTTTACCCACCCCCTCTGGGATTCTTGCCAGCAGCAACTAATTATCAGTCGGTTGGGTTCCACTGTGCTTGGCCCACTTCCCTACCACCGGCTGCAAAGGCCTGTTTGGATGTGCAGTCTCACGTTTCTGTTCGGTGGCACAGAGTTCCGCTGCCGGACTGAAGGGCATCAGCAGGAGGCCGCAGAACAGCGAAGAACAGCACCGGCACAGTGAGAGTCAGGTGTCTGGGTTTGTGCAGAGGCATGGACATGTTGGACGCTTAAGCTGTGAGCTTAACTCTTACTCTTGTTCATAACATATGACGACACACTGTACTAATAAGGTCACCTTTATGAAGGTTAATAGTAACAATGGCAGTGGTAGAAAGTACACTTACTCGAGTGTACTGTGCATATTATACAGTATGAGGTGTAAGTGGTTACATAGTGGTTGAACAGCATGATAGTGATACTGTGATAACACTGTGATCTCTGCTGTAATTAAACACACCTGCAGGTCCATAATCACAAATGTACAGACAAGCATTGTTGAGAAAGCCTTTGTGTTGCGTTCTGATCGACGAGAGATCCATAAAAACATGAAGTATTCGACTGAATTTCAGCAACTTCTTCAGTGAAGTGGTGGAAGAAGGAGAAACAGTAGGCCTACCGTGTGGTGATGCTCAAATGATCTTGTTTCAGGAAGTTAAAGTCAATTTGGCCACCACCCGTCACACACAGGTAAAACTAAAATAAGGCATTGGATGTTACCGCCCTGCTCTCGTCCATGCACTAAAAACATACCCGGTTTGCCGTCTGACTGAATCCATGTGGATGCATCACCGGGACATCTAAATGCAACACGGTTCCATTCTGTGAACGTTTACTGTGCTTCTCTGGCTATGACAAGCCTAAACGTCTGTTATGGCTTCCTCAAGACG
>NC_136654.1:5601358-5652289 GCF_949748355.1 Melanostigma gelatinosum | reverse complement strand
CAAATATCTTAAACAGAACAATCCTGTGGATGTATAACAGAAAACCAGAACAACAAAAGGAGCGGTCTCGTGGGTTTTCTCTTCATTTGTGACATGCAGATATATCGTGATCTGTTTTGCTGATTCTGTACCAAGATGCCAGCATGTTTACCCTCATTCGTCTGATATACAGAGTGATGCTGACTTTGTGCAAAAATTGTTTCTCTTAAGTCTGCATAATTGGTGCATCCAGGAAGTGAAGCTCTGTCTCAACGGCTTGCAGTGCACAGTGACAGACAGTCTTTTCTCGGTAACAAGGCCTCATTATCATAATATTAATATGTCAGTCACAATACCAAAAATGTACACAAAACAATCCACGAAGAATGTGTTCTTCTTTTACACTTACCTTTGCATGATATATATGTTATCACAATGTGTTTATTGATTCACCAAGAGAATATTTCACCGTCTTTGTGAGAAGTAGAGCTGGAACTTTTAGTCAACTGACCGAAAATGAGATGCAACTATTTTGAGGATTGATGTAATATTTTCAGCCACGCGGTTGTTAAGCAAAAAATGCCAAAAATTGCCTGAAAAAAAAAAGAAAAAAATCAGTTTGATGCGTGGATGCAATGGAGCGTGTTTGGGGTTTGGAGGGTTTGTTGGAGAAAGCAAGACATTTGAAGAAATCACCTTGGCCTCTGAGCCATTGTGACAGGCATTCACTCGCTTTTTTCACATTTCACACTCTAAATGATGAATTGAATGATTGAGAAAATAATTGGCAGACTGATTGACAATGAAAATAATTGTTCGTTGCAGCCCTGAAATCTTCCCCCCCCCCCAATCCATCAGCCTCCTGTTCTCTATTCTTTCTTTGGTTTATTTTCCTTTTCTCCCCCCTTTTTCTTATTTATTTCCTCTCCGCGAATCTCTCCAATAATCTTTTATTCCTGTGTAAATATTATAGCAATGAGGGAATATAAAGAGTGGAAAAGCCATGCTGAAATAAGGTCAGACTAGGTTATTTTCACCTGCTGCCTGTCTCTCTGTCTCGCTCTCCCCCTCTCTCGCCTGCTCGTTCCCTATCCTTCCCCCCTACCGCCGTCACTCCTTCCCTCTCGCTTCCCCCGCTCGCTCCCTTGTTGCCTCTCTCTCGTTTTCGCTGTCTGCTGATCCCGCTCTTCTCTCTTGTTCAGTCTCTTCCCCCGTCACACACACACACACACACACACACACACACAAACCGGCACACACTGACAGTCTGGCGCCCACACACACACATACAGTACACATGCAGTACACATACACACACGCTGACACCTGCATGTCGAGCCGTTGAGGGTCTAATTTAAGTAAAGTGCTTCTCTAGGAACCACAACCCTCGACTCACGATGATGGAGGGCGATACGGAGCGGCGTGGTTGAACATACACACACACACACACACACAGTTATACATAGACGCACACACACACACACACATCCTGCTCCAGTGATACTGAGATATGACTCCGTGGTGTGGGATTGAAGGAAGCACTGTAGATGGCTTGTAAGTAGCATGCTGTAATAATAATGTGATATTTGATCCGCGTAGGGAAATAGGCAGATCAGACTGCGGGGTCAGTTACAGCGGTGGCAGAGCTGGTAGGGATTCAGTGTCTTGCTCAAGGACACTTCGGCAGGGTGGATGCTAGCTCTGCTGGTTAAAGGATGTTGTCCTCCGCCCTGCACGCTTCGCCTCTGCTGTGTAGGTGTGTGTTTGTTTCCGCTGGAGTTTGAGCTAACTTTAGCTGAGGCAGGATCGCGCTGCACTGCCGCTGCAGGGCCCCCAATCACAAACCCTCATCGTAAAAAAAAAAATAGCATATTGTGTTTTATTTTTGGCAAGTTTAATCCGCAATAAAAGTCATTTCAAGACTCGCCAAAATACTTCAATTTCAGCACGGCTTATCTTACTTTTCTTTCCGCAAAAGAAGGTTCTCTAAACGACATTCAGATCGTTGATATAGTAGCAAGCAGATGTGCCATGTTAAGATTTAGTGGAGCAATGTCTACCTGAGCAGCGAATGAAGTCACTCTCCCTCAGTGTGTGTTGTGAGCCGAGCTTCTCTGCTTTGTTGACATAGCCGGGCCGCTTGTGCGTGCCTTATAGTGCATGTGAGAATGCCCCACTGTGGCTCGCTCATCGCTCATTGCCACCGCTGTGCACTGCACCGGCGGTCGCCGCTGGTAACACCGTCCCAACACACAGCGTCATCGCCCAATTTGAAATTGGTTTCCATTCCTAGCTTTTTAGCTAGCCTCTGTAGCTTGGAGTAGCTATATAGTAACGTTACTGCGGGGAAGTGGAAACAAGCTGTGAACACAACACTGACAACATTCGACTCATTCAGAGTTGTGTTTGTGTCCACTCGGTGAATTTCAGCTTAATAATCACTTTCTTTTCAGCTCTATTTTTGCTCTCTGCCTCTTTAGCTGCTAAATGCTCCTTTAAGTTTAACAGCTAGTCGCTAACTCTGCGTGTCTGCCGTTGAGCGCTGAGCAGGTCGTAGGTTTTTAGAGCTTTCAGGCAGCTGCCTGCTGCATCTGGAAACGCTGCTATGAGAGTCGTGAGACTGAGGCGAACAGGAAAGTTGCGCACGACAAAGCCAAAACAATGAGCTGAAAGATGCTAAATCGCTCTGTATAGCTTAATCGTCAGAAGGGTTGTTATTTTGAGCAACCCCTGTCACATACAAGTGGTTAGTATGTGATGTGTTCATGTAAAATAGGCTAATAGTTACAGTATACCCGCTTTACTAGATCTCTCTGGATATCATTTTAAACAAACTAAATCATTATTGCTGTGGCTGCAAACAGAACACCGTAATGCTATTAAATGAATTAATCATAGAAAAATGTAATGATAGAAAATTAAATAGTTCGTAGAAAATCACCTAATTCAAAAATGTTACTGAAACATGTTTATCCGTTATTTTCGCTGAGAAAATAAAGTCTTGTGGGGGGACTTGTCTCATCTGTCTTCTCTTGGCATTTACCATTTCACGTCATCATTTGGGCCAAATATTGAACCATTGCACCGCTTCACATGTCGTTCACGTCGACTGTCACGATTTTGAATCGTCATAATAATCAGGGATTTCATGTAAACAAGTGGCAGAGCGACACAATGCAGCCCTACAGAACATGTGTTTTAATGGGGATTGTGTGCTAATGTGTCCCTAGATTGTGATGTGTAACCAGAAAGTAGTAAAAGTTGATAAGTGGTGAACTTGACTTACGTTTGAACTTCGGTAGATCATATGATTAATGGAGAAACACATGTGAACCTGTTCGTCTCTGCCTCCACTTTGCTCTCAGCTCACGGTGACGTGTTTTCTGTCAGACTCACTTTGTGCTCTTCCCGGTGTCTTGACCCCCCCCCCCCCCCCCCCCCCCCCCGGTGTATTTCATCCAGCAGCAGGCACATGCGGCTTCAAATCATTACTGTCTGTGTGCGTGTGTGTGTGCGTGTGTGCATGTGTGTTTGGCGTGAGCGTGTGCTTGCTGTGGCTGCAGACTGAATGGACCACAGGGGCGTGGCACAGGCATGTCGGACTGGAGGACGACCAGAACTCCCAGAACAGGCTTCCTCACTGTTTACCAGAGCGGCAAAGCAACTGTGGGGGTTGTGGTCACACACATCCCCACACAGACACACACACACACACGTATACACACACCAGTTAGACGGAATTGCATTATTGGCTCTCACCGCAGGCTTTCCTGAAATATCAGCAACCTTATGCTTTTAATTAGTGACTGTGTGTGTGTGTGTGTGTGTGTGTGTGTGTGTGTGCCCGTACGAGCCATTTGTGTCTCATTCTGACCCACGCTGCAGAGCCAGTCTCGGATGACCCCTATTCCCCTAAACTCCCCTGTTTTCTTTGGTGAAACATGGAAAAACTTACTCGAACAGCTCCCCCTCTTCCCTCCTTCCTGCTTCCTAAGAATCTCTCATGTGTTGCGAGTTCCTGCTCTCCTTGACCATATATGGCCCTTCCTCCTGCCGTGGGTGGGTGGGTGTGTAGCATCCAGAAAGTCTGTGGTCAAAAGCGGGAACATTTTCCCTTCTCACTCACAGCTTACTGGTGCTTTTCACGGGCCACGTTCGCCAACGGAAAACAACAGCGGAGTTCTTTTTTTGGGGGGCTTTTCGTGCTGGGTTGACACCAGGTGCACTGTTTTCTTCCCTGTTCATTTAATTCCTCCTGCTTCACTCCTGCTTTTATTTCCCGTCATTTTCGCAGCATCACAGCCAGCAGATGGTGTGCCTCTTCGCATCCTTACTGGCTTTTGATGGTGGAAACGCACTCATGTAGGTGCAGCTAGATTGGGATGTAACTACAGTAGTTATGTGCATGCAGAGAGATGGTAGCAGGGGGAGAAAGAGTGTGTGTGTGTGTGTCTGCCTGTGTGTGTGTGTGTGGATGGCGAGGCTCTGGTCCGCAGCCTGGGAGCCAGGCTTTGAGCTGTGCTGTTCATAGTCTGCTGATTTATGCGCCTCACAGGGAAATCTCTCATTTGTAGCTCTTTCATCTCATTTTTCCCCTCTACTCCTTCTCTCCCTCTCTCTCCCTCTCTCCCCTTTCTCTTTCTCTGTCCTCTCTCTTCTTCCCGCCGTAATGTGATTCAGTGCAGCCGCTCGTCCCAGGCGACATGCCATGCTTTGCTTGCACACCCTGCTCTCTCTAACATGAATGAGTCAATTGATGAATAATAAGATAGAGCAGAAGGAAAATGCTATCCGGATCTAGTCGAGCAAAATAACTCCTTTTCTCTCCTGAATGTATTCTTTGTAAGCACCGCTCGGGTGCTTACTCACACATTGAATGTGTTTGTGTCCCCAGTGCCATAATGCTTTTACGGACCTTTGTGTGTGTGTGTGTGTGTGTGTGTGTGTGTGTGTCTGTGTGTGTGGATGTCTAAGCGCCATCCACAACCGCCTTGTTTGAGTAGCCCTGTCACTTGTGCAATTCCGTGGTGTCAAAACAGATCAGAAAGGTCTGGCTTGACTCCTGCCCCTAAATACACACACACACACACACACACCCGGGTGTGCTCACACACAGACACACGAACTCACACAGTCAGACACACACACACACACGCACAGATTGAAGGCTCAGTGCCAGGGCTCTTGGTGGTTGGAGGCTTATGAAAGGGTCGGACTGACGAGAGGTTGCCAAGTGTACGGCAATAAGCGTAACAGCCAAGCTAACGAGAGTCAGAACCTCTGACACACACACACACACACACACACACACACATTGAGACTGTACTGTCAGGCTCGCAAGCTCTCTCAGTAGTCAGCGGAGAGGTCGAGAAAATGTGTGTGTCTGCGCGTGAGAGAGTGCAGTATGTCAGTGTGTGGACAGAGGCTTTTGTTAATTGGCAAATGTGACAATAGAGCATGAGAGGATATTGATCTTCAATCGGATGCAGATCGATTTAACTCGTCATCCTTCCAGGTGTGTGTGCGTGTGTGTGTGTGTGTGTGTGTGTATCGATCAGCAGCACCAGTCCATTCAGAGAGCCACAGCAAAGAATATCACTCCATTACGTTATCTGTGTTTGCTTCTTTCACCTCGTGACATTCATTATACCTCCACTATCTGCTCTTGGTGTCTTCCTTTTCTCCGCTCCTGCTTCATCCTCCTCTTCATCCTCCCTTTCTCTCTTCAGAATAGCGAGGAACCTTGGGACGGTTTGGCCTGTTATCTGTTGTCTCGCTGTTTTGTTTCACTGTAGATTTCATCAAGCGCTCTTCAGCAGCTGCTGAGACAAACGCACAAACGAGAGTGCAGGGCTATTTCAGGTAGATTCTATTTTTTTTTTTAATAACTTGGCTCGTGCAACATACTGCATATGAGTTGGTTTAACAACTGCAAGAGCAGATCTGTTATAATACAAGAATGAGAATATAACCTAGACTTTTTGTTAGGGTGCGTTTCATCACTTTCTGTGGATTCAGCATGAAAGCGTTTCCAGCGTTCCTCTTTCCAAACAGGACTGCCGATTATTCTGAGCTGAGACTGGTTGATTCCTGCTTAATTAAAACCCTAATAGTGTGCTTTAAAGGTGTGAAAACACGGATGCACTCGTAAAAAAATACTTTTTTCCTGTGTGTAACTTTTATCCTTTATGTTTGAATAAAAACTCCATCCTGAAATATCCCCCAAACTATCACAGGTGTTATTTCATTGAGCTCTTCATAGCAGCAATAGTGTGACAGTTATAAAAGCTACTTTCTGTGGAGAAAGTAGCTTTCTGTTGTTTCGCTTTTTGTAGAAATATTTCTCCCTGTATGACTGTTAAACATCAGCGTAAAATGGCGTCTCTGAAGCTCTGGCTGTTAAATTCTGAATCACTGACACCAAATCCTGACGTTTATACTGTTGAAGCTCCAGACTCGCTGCTATCAACTCCGCCGTGGCTGCGCTGGAAATATAAGCGACGTCCCAAAATTTACGTTTGGCCCTCGTTACCCATGAGAATACCAAAAATATGCCAAGCAGCAAAACCTGCCCGGAAAAACAAGGCACATTTCCAGCACTTGTTTTTTTTTTTTTTAATAAAACAGTGTTTAAGTGTTTTTGAGTGGATTTTCCCCTCAGCAAATCACATTACAGTCAATCATAAGTAAACTAAAGCAGATTTTGCTCACTGTAAGTACAGCTGGCTGTATTAGCATGACTAGAAACTCATAATTCGGAGTCTTATTACCCTCGATTGTCAACATCGGAGGATTCGCTGCCTGTGTGTAGACACGCTTTTCCAACTCATGATGCCAACTGGGAGAAATGGGTGACATACGAACACATTTTTCTACTTTAATTACCACTGAATGACTGAATGGAGCTGCTTTCTCAGTCAGCAGCTTGTATTTATGGTCAATAACATGTGCTCATATCGCAATAAGCTGCGCATAATCACAATGTCACTTGGGTCAGAGTTTGATTTTTTGACATAGATCTGTGGTTGATCAGAACATCCAACCCACTGATGAGTACAGCTTGCGTTTCATCTCACTCACTTTTCCTTCAATGTATCTCATCCGTTGTGGCTAATTCAGAGCTGCGGTGACGCAGCGGTGACGGATGGAAAGGGGAATGTGCGGATCAGGATGAAGCAAAAAACGGAAACAGAGGGCAGGAAGAAAAGTAGGCGAGGAGGAAAGAAAAAGAAGAACACAATGACAGAAATAAGGTTTACGTTAGCGGCTGGCCTCCAAGATGATTTTCCATATCAGCAGACCAGAGGGAGCGGGCAAATGTGATCTTCTCCTCAACTCGCAAAGACAGAAAACAGACAGAGAGGGGAGAGAGGGAGGTGACAGGAAAGAGGGGATGGGGTGGGGGGGGGGGGTAGGAGAAAGGGAAAGACATTAAAGAACATCTGTGGGGAGAAAGTCAACAAGGAATGCTGAGTGTTTACACCACGGAACTCATATCAATATCACTACTGTTTGAAATCAGTGCAACTATTTTTTTTTTTCATGTCTTCTTTAACACAACTTGACTTTTATGGCCCTTGGAGACACTTCAAGATTCATCATGTCATTTCAAAAGTGCTAATATCTGTTGTAGTAAACAAGGTGCGCTGAGCGACGAGTGTGCATCAGTCACCATTTGACGTGTATGTATGTATGTGTGTGTGTGTGTGTCTGTATATATGTGTGTGTGTGTGTGAGAGTCTGCTCTGCCAGGGGGGGGCTTGTGAAACCAACCTGAGTCTTATATGAGCTGTGTTTTATTATGACTGATCTACAGTTGTACAGGAAAAGATTTAGAGGAAAAAAAGAGAAGAAGAAGAAGAAGAAGAAGAAAAAAACACTGTAAAAATATCCTGTCTGAGAGAGGGTGAGGGAGAGGACGAAAGAGAGACAGAAAGAGAGAAAATAAATGTCTAAAAGGGAAAGATTCTTCTTCCTCCAAATTTATTATGACTACAGGGAGTGAAAATATCAAGCGCAAAGGATGGAGGCATTTCTACTTTTAAATTGTCTTCATCTGTGTGTGTGTGAGAGAGCCAGTGCTTCAGATCCAGCTGTATAAATAGACACACACACACACACACACACCTCTTTCTGAGTTGTCTCCTTCTACACACCGCTGCTCCATCTCCCTCTCGATTTATCCCGTGCCCTCTCTCTAATGTGCGCGCGTGTTCTTCGCTGTGTGAGAGGGAGAAGAGAGGCAGATTGGCAGACAGTTGAAGGCACTTGTGGTTGTGGTTGTTAGGGCGTCGGGTCGTGGTTGAGGTGACGGTGCAGTACATGTACACGTGAGTGTGTTCGTGTGTGTGTGTGTGTGTGTGTGTGTGTGACTCCTATGCGGACTGTTGTGGTTGTGGTAATTGTCTCTGATGCGAGGCAGCATTTATGGGTAACGGCCCAACCCTCTCTCTCTCTCTCTCTCTCTCTCTCTCTCCCCATCCAGTGACTAATTACCTGATTCCCCATGGGTTTGTTTCCTCCTTCCCCTACAACTGTTCAGGTTGTTCCACTAAATGAGAGCATGCTGATAAGTAGAAATACATTCAAACTGAGCCAAACTGAGCCGAGCCTGTTCGCTCACTCTGCTGAAACCGTAACAGGACGAGATTGAGCGTCTGTGCTCTCTCGCTCTCGCTCTTTGTCCCTTTCTAATGAGAAGAATTAGGTTTTTACTCCGAGTTCCAAACTGCATTCCCATGGAATATGATTTGTCAATTCTTTACCAGGGTATGATCACAGGTCATTGTAGCGTCCGTTGAGTTTACAGCTCGCTTTGTCAGTAACGTTGAAACCACAACGCCTGAATTTGGTCGTTTCGAACCTGCCTTCCCACCTGAGCTGAATCAACCAATTAGTGACGTTTTGTGAAGTGAAGTTTTGTAACCCGTTTTCAGTTTCCTCTGTCACTTGAAGCCATTTGAAGTACAGCTTCAATGTATGCCACATGTCTCAGGCCCTTGTTCCCGAAATGTTTATGTGATTTTATTGTAATTATTTTGATTGGTATCGTTGTCGTTGTTATTGTTATGTTGCAATTATAGTTGTTTCAAAGCTGTGTGAATAACTGAGATATGTAGGGGGCATGAAACATTCTCTGTTTAACAGACATACTTAGTACCTTCTCAATGCTTCTTCTGTGGTGCAGCTTGCTCACATTTGATCAGCCAGCACCTCTCTAACCTCCCGCCTCTGTGTCTCTCAGGTGCTTCCTTCATGGGTTCCTTCCTGGCCAGCAGTCTGGGGTCGCCGCCCTCCCACCCTCCTCACCCCTCGGGACCCGCTGCCTCCCCCTCCTCCCCCTCCTACAGGCATGGACCCCATTCGAGCGCTTCCCCTATCTGGTTCCCCCATTCACATGAAGGTAAGACACACACAGGAACACACGCGCACACACACACACACACACACACACATGCAGGAGGTAGCCCAGAGTGCTTGGGTCTCTGGTTCATCCAGGGTCTTGGTTTTGGGATTAGATTGAGATGGAGCCATTAAGTGGTTTAACCAACAGTGAGATGAGGCCACACACGCGCAGCAGTAACGCCTCAGATGATGCTACTTATGGAAACACACACACACACACACACACACACACACACACACACACACACACACACACACACACACACACACACACACACAGACAACTCTTCTGGCTCTGTATGTCAGCATAGCATGTGTTTGTGGCGTGTTTTCTAGTTCAGAGCTCGAGCACCCTGACGCTTTCAAAAATGGTGCACGACCGACGTCTTCCGCTTCCTCTTGCCACACAAACAAACACACAAATACACACACCTTCATGCAGTGCAGAAAATAGATCAAAACGCAGTAATTCACAATACGCTTCAGGCTCCTTTCATTCACTCCCCCCCCCCCCTTTCACTCAATCATCTGTCCCCTGCTCTCTGTTAGGGGCCAGTTTTAAGTTTCATGAGCTCCTACACACACACACACACACACACACACACACACACACACACACAGACTGAAACTTACCCCCCATTTCCACCATCCTCTCCCTCTTCACAGTCCCCTCCCCCTCCGACCGCAGCCCCACCCTCAGGGCCCCTTCTGGGCAAACCGACCTCCAACGGCCCCCTTCCTGATCATACACACACATGCACACAAAAATGTGCGCATCCACATGCATCATGTCCTCTTTCGGCTGTTAACCGTTTGTGGTCAAAGAGTGAGCTTGACTTAGTTATCTGTCCCTTTCAGGTGTGTGTGTGTGTGTGTGTGTGTGTGTGTGTGTGTGTGTGGGGGAGAGAGAGAGAGAGAGAGAGTGTGTGTGTGAGAGAGAGAGGATTTCTCTTTTGACAGCGAGATGGGTCTAAACAGATAACCTCCAAAAAAGGCTTCAACAGAAAGACAGCTTCCGCCACAGGCTGTATTTCTCAACTAACGGTGAAAACGGTCCGAATCCGAATTTCCCGTTTCGCCGGTTTTTTTCACAAAATGTGATCGAGTAAACGACAACACCCCGTTTGTGATGTCGCCTTGGGAAAGCATTTGACATCTCCAAAATATTGTTGCCAGAGACTAAAATGGAAACCAGTCAGCGTTCGGTGCGTTCGACGTTAACTTTATTCGTTTTCTCTGGTATCGTACAAAGTGACGCTCTTTAGTCCTCTGACTCGGCAGCTTGGACATGTCACAGCAGTAAAAAGCACGGGTGTAATCAATCACATCAATTACGACTGCATTCCATTGAGATGAGCCAACATCCTGGCATGCTGACTCGCTGGAATGACTTACTGGGAATCTTATATTGTTCCCTCGTTAATGTTAATAATTACACCTGTGCTTTTCCTGCTATGACCGCGTCAAAATGTCCCCTGAGAAAAAGGACTCTTCTGGCTTGTTTCTTCATATTATTATATTTATGATTTCATTTATATTATACAGCATGAATTAAATTGTCTCCCTGTCACTTGTCCACCGGTTGCCACAGTGTGTAGATGCTAATTATTTGGGTCATTTAAGAACATTCCATTGATTTTGAGGTCGTTTCTTTTTGTCTCATCATATCATTGACTGCTTTGTACCAGAGGAGCAAGAGAAGCAAAGGACGGCGAGTCACTTTTTCTGGAGGTTCGCTGCTGTTTTTATTTCCCTCCTAAAGGTTTTAATTTGTCATATTTCCTGTTGGTGAAGAATTTAATCGCTGCCTCATGTCGACGGGACGTTTCTCCACTGAGGCCAACATTTGTGATTTAGGCTCATGAGTGGAACTCATCGGAGCTGTGTTTTTAAATAGAGATCTCTCCTGATGCAGCTCTGAAGCTTTAAAGGGAACAAGGCTTTTGTTTGTACAACTGCCTCATTTGCAGCTCATCGAGCGATATATAGCGACAGTTAAGCCCCGAAAATGAGCGCTAATGTCGCCCGCAGTGACAGTCTGAAATCAGATTCATAGAAAGAGTCGGAGGCAGGACTTCAGCGTACACGTGCGAGAGCGCAGCGCCGGTGGGAGCAGAGCAAGTATGTGTGTGTGTGTGTGTGTGTGTGTGGAGGGAAAATGTGTGCGCCTATCAGACGGATTTTGTGTCTGTGTGGCTCGTCTTTGATGTCTGAACACACACACACACACACATACACTCATGCACGAACATGCGCACGCGCACTACAAATGATTGTTCTTAAGAATTCAAGCCAGGGAGCTCCGGTAGGCGGTCTGCCAGCTGGCCACGGTCCAGAGAGTGGAGCGTAGCCAGCACAGAGAGGAGAAACCTGGCCGATACACACCACTCACCACACACACACACACACGCACACACACACACACACACACACGCACACACACACACACACACACACACACACACACACAGTCAGATGAGACATATTCACGAAGAAATACACCGTTGTTTGAAAAACAGCAAATATTCCTTCGCACACACATATAGTCTTTCTCTCTCTCTCTCTCTCTCTCTCTCTCTCTGTCTCGCACACACACACACACATACACACACACACACACACCTTTCCACTCACTCGTCTGCTCGCTCTCCCTCTTCCACACCTGTCCTTGTTTTTTGTCCCCTCTCTCATGTGCTCTCGCTCCTCTCCTTACCTTCGGCTTTCCTCTCATCTCAGCCATCTCAAAGCTCTTCACTTCCTCCTTCATCTCCCCCCCCCCCCCCCCCCACACACACACACACACACACATCCTCCGCAACACTCCCCTCTCCATACGCCTCACAGCAGCGCCAGATTGGGGGCTTTTCATATTGACAGCCCTGTTCTTCTGGTGTCTCTTATACTTTTACTGGCTTTACATCGTTTGTTCAATCACTAACCTCCGCTATCCCTTCTTCCCTTCATTCCCTCCTTTTCCTTTTCTCCTCCCTCCTCCCTTTCCCCCCCCCCCACGAGTCCCTCTGCTGTCTTTGTTTCCCTCTTCCTCTTTCTCATCTCCCCTCCCTCCCTCCGGAGTTTTATCACTCATCATTACCCGGGGGATTGGCTTTAGATGGCTGATAGAGCCTTTTGGCTAATTGTCGCTATTTAGATTCACTGGTTGTTAACCAGTCAGAGTAATCACACACACACACACACGCACACACGGTGTACACAGTCCTGCATTTACATTGCAGCATGAACACGCAGACACACTGAGTGCCGCACACACACACGCTGGGAGCAGTGAGGGGGTGTTGGTGGTTTTGCAGTGCGACTGTGGAATGCGTAGGATGAGTTTTTATGGAGTGCTGTTTACTTTGGCCACCGCCGTTAAACTTTTAACGGCTGCCAATTAACAGGCCGGCAAGGACACTCTGTGGGGCATGAAACCAGCTGCTGGAGAACACACACACACACACACACACACGTACACAATCACAATCCAAGCCTTTTGCCCCGATTTTGCTGTTTTTCCCTCCAGTAACATCCCACCTCGACGACAACGCCGCACACATACACACCGACCCTCACCCCATCCACACACACACATCCGCCCCCGACAACACAAACCAACGAGACCTCCTCCATCCTACGATACAGTTCAACGTCCTTGAAGACGAGGAACAGAGTGGAACGACCATTCACCTCCCAGTGACCTCCTGGGAGGACTGTTTGTGTGTGTGTGTGTGTGTGTGTATTAAGGAGGGGGGGGTTGCGATGCTTCATACTATTTGTCCTCTTGGTTTGGGGAAAAATTCCATCCAGTTAAATGCTGCAAACACTTGGCAGTAGCTGTCTGCTGTGGTTTTTGTCACCACTTCGTCCACTGTAAATAATGTCAACTCGTGCGGCTTGTTTGTGTAAAAGTGCATTGATGGTGAAAGAAGCACTAACTGGCCATATTTTTTCTGTGTTTTTCCAAAATGGTCCCATTTCATGATAGATTGTTGAGATAAACTGTTTGTTTAGAGGGCTGCTGAATGTCAACGCTGCAGAGAGACATCAATCCTCTCTCCTTCTGACAGGGTACCCCAGCTATTCAGGAAGTCTTGCTTCTCCTTTTCTCCCCATGAGTCCCCTGGATCACCATAGCAACAGTCTCTATGGACAGCACCGCTTCTATGAAACTCAAAAAGGTAGGTGTGGGTGCGTGTGAATGTGACAGAGTGAAAAAATAGCTTTATATTTCCCAAACTGCTTAATCAGCACTAACCACAGGAGTAAGAACGGCTGGTAACTCGGGTCTAGTTTTTCCAGTTGGCAACTTCTCATTCCCTTTTCCCCACATACCTGCAAACACATTTGAATATAGTACTTTTAATCAAACTTTATTAAAAGTAATGTTTTTAACAGCTACTTTGCAGCCAACATTTCTCTCTATATTTTCTAAAACCCCTCAACTTCAGGGATTTTAATTCTTCTCCTCGTCCCCCAGATCACTTCTACCTGAGAGGCCTTCCTCCCCAGCCCCCTCTGCTCTCCACCAGTCACAGTCTTCCTCCGCTGTCCAGGACTGCCCCCGGCCACTCACTTGGCTCTTGCAGCCGAGAGACGGACAACGGGGGAGGCGGTGGGAAGAGCACCAAGGACGTGGGTGAGAAAGGAGTTTCGTCCGTGTCAAAGGCGAAGGAGAGATCAAGCAGCAAGGAGCGGCACCAGGAGAGCAAAGAAAAACAACATCAGCTTCCTCATCACCATCCTCATCAGACGAACCCAGCTCCTTCTGGCCACCACCACCAAGCTTACCCCCACCCTCACCATGCCCTCCTTCCTCACCTCGCACCACAGGGCAGGGAGGAGGACCACAGACACTCTCTGGAGCGACACAAGGAGTACAGAGACAGTGACTCAGCCGGTCAGGAGACGAAACATATGAGTGCCTGTAAGCTGTCCGGTGGTTCGATAGCAGAGACCGGAGGAAAAGGGGGAGCACTGAGCAGCTGCAATGGTGGTGGGGTTGGTAGACCTCCGTCTGGAGGAGGCAGGCGGTGCTCCAAGGATGGAACCGTAAACGGGGAGATGAGGATCAGTGAATCCTCAGCTTCTTCCAATGAATGTATGCGAAGAGGTGCGTCTAACGCAACAGCCATCTTGGCACCTCCTAACCCCCACACTGTGGCCTCCTACTCCATGCCTCCCCCTCCGCCACCTCCTCCTCATGCTTTGCACATGGGCTCCACGGTGGCAGGCGGGTGGCTACATCACGCACATCACCATCCTCATCCCGAGTTCTACTGTCCCCCGGGCCCTCTCACACTGACACCCTCCAAAGATTCTGCATCCACCCCTGGAGGGTCTGGCAGGGAGGCAAGAGTAACTTACGTGCCCTCAGTTGGGCCCCTAGGAGACCTGGCAGCCACCGACTGTCGTGGAGCAGGAGGAGGTGGGAGAAAGTCAGATGACAGAAGCGGAGAAGGATCTTACGAAAGTCCCTCTCATCACCACAGCCGACTTTGCCAAAAGAAGGACAAATCGCAGCCGCACCAGCAGCAGCTGGGATATGGCAAAGCTGAAAAACCTCCTGACTGGAGCCACCAGACGCAGCACTTCCACAAACCCAGCTCCAACGCGAGCTCTCAGTCTGAGCTGCGGTCCTGCAGCATGGACAGGTCGTCATCCTTCAGAGATGTAGAGGTTGTGGACGATGTTTACCGGCCCTCGCTCCCACTAGAGGCCCAGGGGACACACCTCGGTGCTGAACAGGGCACACCCAAGAACGGCCCAGACACCAGCACTCCTCCCTTCAGGGACTGTACCCACTCAGGTCCTCCTCCTGATGGGAGGGTGGGGTCAGGGGCAACATCTCAGAGGGAGGGACAAAAGGTTGCAAGGGTACGGCACCAGCAGCACAGCAGCCATGGAGCATCAACAGAAGAGAGGGGAAGAGACAGAAGTCAGACAGCGCCTTCCTGGGGGGCTCGAGGGGGCTACCAAGAGGACCAGAGAAAAAGCTCCCATCATGCACCAGTTGGTAACGGTGAAGCGAGAGGGCTCAGCATCAGAGCTCCAAACAGTGACCACAACCAGCCCCATTCTCAAGCGCTGTCTCGCTCCTCGTCGCACACCGCTGAGGGCGAGGGCAGTGCTATGAAGAATCTAATGAACTACAGCTCCCAGCAACCTTTGCTGCTGCCACAGCGGGGCCCCTTTGGAGGTCTGGGTGGCCTCAAGCAGGGTGGCGAGAGGTCAGAGAAAGGGGAACGTGGAGGAGCTAAAAGCAACTCTTCCCTGCAAGAGCCTCCCAAACAATCGCCCCTCCCTCGCCGAGGCTCCGCTAACGAGGGAGAAAGGGGGGACAGAGGTGGGAAGGAGGCCGGGGAGGCAGGTGAGGGGGAGGTGCGACAGCCTCCAGTGGGTATTGCGGTTGCGGTAGCCAGGCCCCCCCATCGTTCCCCAGACAACACCCCTGGACACAGCAGACAGGGCAGGGTGCTGCCCAGCATGAAAGGTCAGACATCATTAATGCTCCTTGCGCTGAAAGCCAATTAATGCTATTTATGTGCTCCAGGCTACATTCAGGGCAAAATCCATGATTAAACACTCGAGCACAGTTATTGGTGTTGTACAGTCACATTTCTTGGTCCTTTTTGGCGTTTATTGGGGACTTATTTCTATGATTAACTGGCGAAACGAAGACAAGTTTGCAGAGAAGCTTTAAGCATGTCGGACCTTTAGACTCAAACTGTTTCTGTGTCCACGTTGCACATTCAGGGAGAAAGTCATTGTACAGGCATATGCAGAAAAAGTACAATGTATGGCATGCAATGAACATCACAATATGTCATTATGTGTACAAACATCTGCAGGTAGACTTTCCCCTTTTTTAATTTTTTTATCACCAGAATGTCCTCAGTGCTTTGTGTTTTCAGGCCGTGCGTACGTATGTTTGAAACATACTTTTGATGACAGTCGCCGTAAGCGTGTTGCTTTGATTGTCTTCACAATGCAGCAGTGTCACGCCACGTGTATACTCTTGGCCGGGAGGCAGAGGAGAGGAAGAGGATGACAGAGGAACAGATCGGCCTTCATCACCTGGACAGAGAGAGAGAAATGATCATCAGGTACACTTGTAGTCAAAAACACCAACATATGAACACACGCACACACAAGCACATGGCAGCATCTATTCATTTTTCCTCTCATCTGATAAGCTGCAGTTCTTTTCTTCTCTCGCTCTCTCTCAGTCTGAAGTTCAGATTCTCTTTTCTCTCATCCCCTCACTCCATTTACTCTTCTCACCCTTTGATGTGGTATTTCTGTATCCCCTCTCTCTCTCTCTCTCTCTCTCTCTCTCTTCCCCTTTCTCTCTCTTTCCCTCTGAGATGAGATGTGGTGCATTAATGTTACAGGGACTAATACGGATGTCTCTGAAGTATCAGGCTCTTATTATGTAGTCATATTAAGGGAAAAAAACATATAATGAGAAATCATAGACCAGGCACAAGATGATGGCTGTTCCTTTTGCCGTCACATTTCCTTTTCTTGATGATCATAATGGTAGTCGTGGTAATGAAGATGACACGGATGAAGATAATGGTCATAATGATGGTGATGATGATGGTGACAATGAGAGGGATAATAAAGATAATGACAAAGTTCACCCCCGCCTACCGCCACGACAGGGAAAACAAGGACCGCGTGGAGTTCGCCAGGATCCACCCATCTAGTAGTTGCCACGGTGACCTGACCTCTCACCTCTTGGTTCCCGGAGGGGCCAGTAGGTTAGGGGCCGACCCTGCTGCCCATGCTCACCCGGCTCACCACCACTGGATGCAGAGGACAGGAAGTCCCTCCCTCTGGATGGGGCATTCATACAGTGAGTAGAGTGGAGGGGCAGCACATGTTTTTACAGCCAGTGAGCACAGTTTTGCTTTACACGTAAAACATAGTCTGCACCTTAAATGCGCTCCTTTTGTTTTGTTGAGATCACATGGATTATCATCATATTGATATTTGATGTCTGGGTTTTTTGTCTTTCTTTTGTGCAACCATGGGGACTTTGTGAATAATGCTGAATACAGAGTTTTTGTTCATCTATTTGCTGGAAATGTTGCCTTGAGAGAAGGTGTTTAGAACAGTAAATGTAAAAACATAACAATCGCGTCATATATTTGAGTTACACAGACAAAATCAAATAAATCAAACATGTAGAAAAGAAGAGACTAGAGGAGCAGGAGTAGTAAAGAGGAGAAGCAGGGTTCAACACCAGTTTCCTCAACGATCCATTGATGAACTACAGTCATTTGATTGAAACTCCACGTTGCTCCAGCATGCAAGTGCCAGAAGTTTGCTCTTTCTTTACATATGTTTGAAGAGCACCAGTGAAATTTTGTTTGTTGAGCGTGTCCCAAGATCGACCCTCTAAAGCGCACCGCTTTTTTTTTGTGGGAGTAGTAAAATAAATATTTAAATGTCGCCCTCATTTGACTGTGTTATGTGTGTGTCGTTATTCTAGGTCTGAGCCACGTAGGAATGAGCCCCGGCTTCCCACCAGGTCTGCCCAGCCCTCTGCAGCCTGTCCTGGGGTCGCTCACCCAAGACCCCAACTCCCCGCTGGTGGTCCTTCCTACAGAACCCGGGCCTCATCATCACCTCGGTACGCTAAGCATCCTTTTACAACAGCACACACACACACACACACACGCACACACACATCCAGCAAAGCCCATATACATTGTTGTCTGTCCGTACTTACTGCCCCTGTATACCTCCCTCCGTCTCTCCGTTTGTACCATCAGAGCTGCTGCCATTTCTCTCCCAGAGTTTTAGTATCATTGGCTAATCATAATATAATGCTCAACTAAGCCCCTCTGTCAGTGGGACCGTGTTTTATAGCTTCGTTAATGGGAGCAGCTATTCCATTGCCCCCCTCTGCATGTGCCCGGCATTATGCAAACCATTTTAACTGGCGTTCATCTCTTTCACGGTGAAGCACTGGACTTTGTGTGTGTGTGTGTGTGTGTGTGTGTGTGTGTGTGGGGGGGGAAATCTACAGTTAGTTGTGTTCATGTCTGGATCAACATGAGACATTGCTCAGTGTTAAAGGTTGTTCTGTACATCTCAGTCATTGCTAGAGAGAGAAAAGAGTGTGTGTGTGTGTGTGTGTGTGTGTGTGTGTGTGTGTGTGTGTGTGTGTGTGTGTGTGTGTCTGTATCTGTGTGTGTGTGTGCGTCAACCCTGCTTTGCAAACAGGCTGTGAAATTTAATTATCTCCCGCCTCCCTTGCCTCGCTCCGTGGGAGTTCCTGCAGAGAGGGGAAGTGCATCCACTGAACCCTTCCCCTGGGAAACATTAGCCCACTCAGGCTAATCTCACAGAACAAAGGTTCCCAGCGACAAGGCAGCCAAGGAGGGATGTGCTTATGTGTGTGTGTGTGTGTGAATCTAAATTCATATGTGGCCAGGATGTGGCTTTGAAAAAGATGTGTTTCCTTGAATAGAGAAACGCCATCATTAGACCCAGAAAGAGCTAAAGAAGGTGAATGGAGGATGTGAAGCATGCATTCATTGATTGTGTCTCAGGCCAAAAGACAGCACATACAGGTCACAGTTGTTACATCTTTAGTTAAGGTGGCCGAGCTCCTCTGCAACCCCAGTTTCAACATTCACAAGAGCAGTTCAAGAGTCCATTGACTCAGTTTTTCTTCATGACTTTAATGCAACGGTGCAACCATGAAAATGTTGTACTGACTATTTTGTTGCTAACAGGAAAGTCTTACTTTCTTCTTCTTTGTGCCAATTTTCTTTGATTTTTTTCAAATCAAAGAAAATGTTATGGAATCTTTTTATTTCTCATTCTCTCTGTTTCTGGCTCCAGACGTTCTGGAGCAGTCAGGTCTGTGGCCCCCTGTGTACGGAGGCAGAGGCCCCCCGTCTCATCTGCAGCATCACCCCGTCTACTCCCGCTCCTCATTCTTACGGCAACAGGAGCTGTACGCCCTGCAGCATCAGCACCAGCAGCAGCAGCAGCGAGCCATGGAGCACATGCAGCGCCACTCCTTAGGACAGGTACTAATACCAATGTAACCCAGACACATTTGGTTACATTTTTGTCTGAACTTTAGAAACATATTATTGTGAAACTGTGGGCAAATGAGAAATAGGAACTGTGGATATATTGTCAACTTATGCAATTGTTCATCCTCCTCCTGAGTAGTCAGGACTAAGATACAGCGCCGCTAATCATTTGTTTGAACATCGCTCAGTTCAGATCTTATCGACACTAAGATAAAAGCATATGCCGGTCACGCTCATCAATAATTATTAAAGTCAACCACTTATTTTTGTTGGCACACAGTTTCATTGATAAACAGGCGTTTGCGTTGTGCTTTTGCACTCTCACATTGTCAGATCATTTGGCAATCAAACACCGTGACTCTGTGACATCACGGCTTTTCGGTCAGAATATCTTTGGGGTATTTCTGTGGGTACTATCCCTATTTATTTTCAGTAAACTGCTGCATCTTCTGCTTGAGACAAAATGCATCAAGAAATAAAACATGGGTTAAATTGCTGTGGTTGAAGTGTTTTAATTAATAGGAAATATTATGTATTTATTGTTCCTTAAGCTCCTATTTCCACCCTCTTGTTTCGACAGAGAAAACACGATGAGCATGCTATCACCATAGAGGACTCTTCCCACGAATCTTCCGCATCTGGAACTCCCCCCTCTTCATCCTCCTCTTCGTTCACCACCTCCCCTCACATGGCCAAACCTTTCTCACACGCCCTGCCTCCACCCAAGACGCCAACGCCGTCTCCGGGGATGTGTCCCAGCAGCCGCCAGTCACCCTGCTACCACTCCCCATCCAGGAGACCTCACCCGCCAAACCCTCTGACCCCTGCGCCGAGCCCGGCAGCGGCCGCCCCCCGCTCCCCGGCCCTCAGCCCCGCTCCGTCACACCTCTCCAAGGGGCTGGAGAGGGGCAGTGAACGAGGAGAGGGACAACCACCTCAGGACTACCCACAATCCCTAGAGCCAGGTGAGTGCGGAGAACTCTGTAGGCGGGTTAATGGATGCAATGTCTTAATTCAAGGAAAACAACTTTACTAGCAGGCTGAACAGTCAGATAACAGAAGTATAGACAGAGAGTTGGAGACAAGGAAAAGGCTCAGAGATAGAGAGATGTAGTTTGGGAGAAAAAAAAAGAGAGGGAGAGAGATGGAGGGTTCTGCTGCAGAAATATAGCCCCGGTCTTTGAAGCGTGGTATTCTTTTGATTTTGCAGAAATAGTTTGAAGCATGGCTGATCCCTTGCTCTGTGTGTCCTTAAGTGTGTGTGTGTGTGTGTGTGCAATTTTCTGTGAAAGCTAAAGAGGGACAGCGGGCGGGTCAGCCATTAAGGTCAGAGAAAGCATATGGGCACTCAGTGTGTATATGTGTGACCTGCCAGCGTGTGTGTGTGTCTGAGCTCGCATGTGTGTCACAAGAGGAAGGTCAGTGAAATCTTCAGACAGGCCCTCCTTATCCTTCAGGGGTCCTTGAGAAGTATAGGCGGAAGGATACACATTCATCTGGCTGTGTTGTCAGGGGGCGGAGGGATACCATCAATAATAAGAGTGCAGGGGTGACAGGGCCGGTGCTGCAATCACAGGAAAACGGCAGGGTGTCATCAATATCCCACATAGATCTATACACACACACACACACACACACACACACACACACACACACACTCACTCACTCACTCACTCACTCACTCACACACACACACACACAGGCACACACATACAGTGCATATTATATACACTGCTGTACACACACACTCTCTGTGTTTTCTGCACCCTGCTGTCAGTGTATTATGTCAACTGTAATCACATGCTTCATCCTGTCTGCCTGAACAGAATGGCAATGAATTTAAAAGGGAAAGGCCTGACTTAAAAGCAAGGGGGATTTTCTATTTTCTGTAGGTGCTTGTAAATACACTTTAAGTGCAGTTTGTCAGATTGTGAAAACGGTTTTACGTCAGAAACCCTACTTGACCTTCCTTCTCTCTTCTCTCACCAGACCTACCACCTGTTTACACCTACCCTTCGATCACCATGGGTTTCAAAGCCGGGCCCTCACCTCCTGAAGCTCGATTGGCGGAACAAGCCACGGCGGAGGCGGAGCCGGCAGAGCCAGACTCCAAGACACTTCCACTTCCTTGCCACACCACAGAAGAAGAGGAGACGAGGGAAGAAGAGGATGGGAGAGACTGTGAAGTGGTGGAATCCCAGATCGAAGTTGCAAAGATAGAGAAGGTAGAAAGGTGGGTGGAAGAGAAAGGACGCTCGGAGCCCGAGAGCAAGATTTCTGGATCGCCGCCATGCCCTTCCCCAGCTCCGATTCCAGATCCAGCATGCCCGTCCACAGCCGCAGGCAAAGCCCTAAAAGTAGAGCTCTCTCTGGGTTGCCCGGGCCAGAAGGTCAACCTGGAGGAGCCCCAAATATCCAAAGAACAGGAGGATGATGAGGAACATGTAAAAGAGTACATGGAGGAGGATGAGGGAGAGACAATTGGGCCTGAACCAACAGAATGTACTGTCTCTGTGTGTGAAGAGGAGGAGGAGGAAGTGGAGAACGATGGGGACAAAAATGAAGAGAATGTAGAGGTGGTGGAGGATGAGGAGGAAGAGAAGGGGAGTGGGACGAGTCGGGTTGAGGACTTAGTGGAACTAAAGTGCGACTCTCCTGCTCCCTCCTCGTCCTCTGACCTCGTCCAACTTCCCGCGGCGAGCACAGCGGCCCAGCTTCAAGGGGCCTACATGTGGAGCCTGGAGCTCCTGATCGCCGCGGCTCTGTGCGCTACCAGAGATGCCTTGTACCCACCAGCACCTGCTGTCCGGGCCCCAAGCCCTCCACCACACCACGGAATGGAGATACTGGGAGAACTTGCCGACCTGGAGATCCAGCAGAGGAGCAGGGAAAGCAGAGAGAAAGACTCCGAGGGTGAGTTCTTTTGAAAATTCAACTGCTGTTGGCCTTCCAGCCTTACTTACCTGTCTGCCATTTTTGGACTCTTTCAAAACCTCTGAAAGTCTATAAAATGCCTGTAAAGTGAAACCAAAAGTGCCCCAAATAATGAGGCGTATCCTTTTTTTTTTTTTTTTATCATCTCGTTGCAATAAAACGGCCCAAAATGCCCCTGAAAATCAAATTTAGGAATATGAAAAAACACACAAACACATACACACACACACACTGACAGCGAACCAAAAAAAAAGGGTCTGGAAGACGTGTGCAACCCAGATGTGGACACTCAACACACACACTCACAGACACACATTACCCACGAACTGGCCTGCTTCCTTTCTCAGCTCGGACTTTATGTTCTTGCCTATAGACCTTATTTTTCCCATTGGGAAGAGTGTGGCGCCTGCTTTTGTGTGTTTGGGGGGGCACGGAGATGGACAAATAACCTGAGCTTCAGACACGAGCCAGGCCACACACACCCCCCCACACACACACACACACACTCTCTCTCTTTCTCTGCCCAGTGTGTCCCCAGGCTCTGGCGTCTTGCTTTGCTAATTAGACCCTTTCCTTTCAAACACTTCTCCTGTAAGCGCTCCTATTTTCCTCTCGTCCCTCTGAGAGAAAGTGTTTTTATTTATGCCAGTATCTGTGTGCGCGTGTTTGCCCGTATTTATGTGTGTGCGTGTACGGCAGTGTGTGTGTGTAAGCTGTTAAGTAATCCCATATGAATCCCTGCTCTCCTCCATCACAGTCTATGTGTCTCTCCACCGGGCTGCCTGCGCCTCGTCCCGCCTCTCCTCCTCCTCCCTCTTTGTTATTTTCCCCCCTCACCTGCCTTCTTCGTCTTTTTTTTCCTTTTTTTTTTTTATTAAACCAATGTAATCTTGTGTGTAAATCCTGCCTCTGCAAGCCTTGTCACCAGAATTAATAAGTGTAAAAATCATAAGGCGCTCTGCAGCTGTCTCTGCGTGTGTGTGTGAGATGTGAGTGTGCATTTGTTTACATGTGCGCGCACGTGCTTAGCATGTGTAATAGGTGTGAAATCAATAAGTCCTGTCGTGGCGTGGAAAACGCTCTCCAAATTGCAACACATTTATTTAAAACCCGCTCCGTCCGCTCTGCATGGAATGTTATTAATATAGCTCGTGGCGTTTTGTCATCCCGAATGTGTTTGGGAGATGAAACCGATCCCAGACAGATGCATTTATGCCGCTCCTTGACGCGGGAGGATATCTAAGCCGTTCACTGGAGATTGCAATTACAGATTAAGGAATCAAGAGATGCCTTCCCCTCCAGTATAAATTAGCACCATTACTTCTATTTACACATAGACGGAAGAGTTGTTTGTGCCGTAGTCCCCTTTATTCCCTCACATTTCCTTTATGTTGAAATTTCAGCTCAATAAACTTCCTTACTGGCCCCTAATGATGAGTAGGCCCATATCACCTCTAATGGTTTTTAATTTTCCTCCACTGTTTTTGTTTTTCCCCATTGAAATCCCCTGTGCTTCCTCTTATTACACCATTCACTCTCTTTAGGGACACTGTATGGTGTTATTACGGTGCAAAGATGTGTGTGTGTGTGTGTGTGTGTGAGTGTGTGGTATACTGTGGGCGGAAGGTATCTATCGATTGTGGCCATCTCCCAGGATACCAAACTAGGCGTGGTGATGTCAGCGGTGATGTCATCCTGTCAGGGTAATCGGAGCGTGCCATTGGCTCAGAGGTCTGACAGATGAGATGGCATTGACCTCTGCGAGCCGGGACAGGACAAAGCCACGTCTCTCAGCTCCTTCTTGCTCACTATCTCTCTCTCGCTCTCTCGCTCTCTCTCTCTCTCTCGCTCTCTCTGAGCAGTTACCTGCCGGTCTCACGTCTGTTTGTTCCACCATTCGCACTCTCGTTTTTCAAAAATCCAGCTTCACAGAAGACTCCATCCTTCCTTTCTGCCTTCTTCTTCCTCCTCTGTTTACCGCATTTCTGTCTCCATCTCCCTCACACACACACACACACACACACACACAGGTTTTTAATAACATCAGATGTCAGTGGATAGGTCTTGCTGCTCTAGTGTACAGACTGAGAGTGATCCAGAAAAACCTCTCCTCTCCTGTCCTCTCCTCTCCTCTCCTCTCCTGTCCTGTCCTCTCCTCTCCTGTCCTCTCCTCTCCTCTCCTCTCCTCTCCTGTCCTCTCCTCTCCTCTCCTCTCCTGTCCTCTCCTCTCCTCTCCTGTCCTCTCCTCTCCTCTCCTCTCCTCTCCTCTCCTGTCCTCTCCTCTCCTGTCCTCTCCTGTCCTCTCCTCTCCTCTCCTGTCCTCTCCTCTCCTCTCCTCTCCTCTCCTGTCCTCTCCTCTCCTCGAAGGGGAAATTGGATTCTGTCCATGTCCATAATGAGGAGATGTAGGAGAATAAATAGATAGCTCAATAAACACTTTGCCTCTTATTGCTTCTCCTCCCCTTTATTCCCCATCCCCTCCCTTCTTCTCACTGCGTTGCACTCCTCCTCCTCCTCCTTCTCCTCCTCGCTGCCCGTCGTTCTCCTTCTCTCTAATCCTCCCTCACACACTCGTGCAGTTTGCCCATGTCTGCGCAGCTCAGCGAAAATGTTGTAGGTGCATGTGTGTGATCAGAATGAGTGTGTCTCTTTTGCATAGGTGTGTGTGTGGACCGTCTCATGAATATTCTGTTTCATCTGCTGGTGCTGTGACAATGACAGAGTTAATGACAGTGACAGATGTAGAGATCGTTTTCTACCGCTCCCCCTTGTGTGTGTGTGTGTGTGTGTGTGTGTGTGTGTGTGTGTGTGTGTGTGTGTGTGTGTGTTTGTTTGTGTGTGTGTTTGTGTTTGTTGTCTGTGTGTATGATGAAGCAGGAACACTAGTATACATCAAATAAACTACACAGCTAATATCATAAATATCACCACTTTTCAAGGCACGGTTTCATCGTTCCAGAAATAAATCCGCTCAGCGCACAGCATGTTTTATAACGCTGTGTCAGCTGCTGCGTGATGTACCAATCTCAAGCGAAACAATCCGTCTCCGTGCAGGTGAGGACATGCTGACCTTTGACCTCCACAGTCTGGCGACGCTGGCGGCCGCCCGTGCCCTGGAGATGGGGGGAGGGGTTGTGGGTTTGGGGGCGGACCAGCAGTGTCCAATCAGGAAGAGGCTCAACCTGCGCAGGAAGTGCAGCTGGACTCCTCGCCACGAGCCGGTGAGGCTTTACCGAATGCATACTTTGTGTTTATGCATGTTAACACAAATCATTCATGCTGAAAATGTGGGGAAGTGTTGAACAATGGAATCACACCTCATTTGTTTGTTTTTTTACTAAACTGCTGAAACCCAAAGATGATACTGGAAGTAGGTTGTCTTTTTTTTTGTTTTATCTCAATGCTTTTATTCAAAGCAACTGAACAAGCGTTCAAAGCACTTCATCCTGCATCCTGCAAAATCAACCATGCAAACTCTGTAGTGTACGTTTAAGAGTGTTGAGTAATAATGGAGTCAGACAAATAGCAGACAAATAGTACCTCAGCAGTAATGAAATACCCGTTGCAGCTTTTAAGTGACATGAGAAATAATCTTGTTTTTTGTGTGGTTGAATCTTGCTGTTGGTAAGTAGACATTTTGACAAAATGGGATTTTAACTAGCCAGAAATATTTTTTATGATTCAATTCTAAGTGAAATCGATGTCAGTCTATGAACACGGGTGCATCATTATGTTTCACTCTTCTTTAAATAGTCCCAGAAATGAAGCTGGCTACAACAAATATGATAGATATATTTTGTGTTATTTGATTTTTGGAATTTAAAATGTACCTTTTACATATAAATGATTCTGCAATCCATCAGAGAGCAATTTCTAAAAACCTTAAAATCAGTAAAAGGTTAAGTCCCTGTTTCTTCTTGTTTATTGCTTCTTATCCATCATCATGTGTGCAATAGTTTTACACGCAGCACCAGGTCGATCTCCCAGAAATCCTTGCCTTTAAGCATAAATGTCCGGCATACATAAATTGCTGCAGTGTCCAAAGTGCTGGTTACAGGAAAATCCAATCAATCACAAAGCTGCCCAAACACAAGCGGGCTTCCTCACATATCCAAAGACTGTTGAACTCAGTGTGTGTTCAGCATTGAAATTCCCCTGCTTTGTGTGTGTGTGTGTGTGTGTGTGTGTGTGTGTCAGGTGTGCCCAGTGAAGGGCTCCATGGAGACGATGGGAGGGGATGAGCTGGCCATGCGTGTCCAGCTGGCTGAGCTACAGCGCCGATACAAAGAGAAACAGAGAGAACTGGCCAAGCTACAGAGGAAACACGACCACCAGTGAGCAAAGACAACACACATGCACACACACACACACACACACACACACACATACACTTCTTTTTTGTCTAAATTGAGTCGTGCATTCCAACATTCACAATTCTGCTATCATGCTGCATCCTCCTGATTTATCGGGACTTGCTGCCTGCTCATACCTAATGCAGTTTGACCTGCAGCCAATACAAGTTTCCTCCTGATTTCTCCTGCTGTCCGGACTGAATCTTTGATCTCTCTCTCTCTCTCTCTCTCTCTCTCTCTCTCTCTCTCTCTCTCTCTCTCTCTCTCTCTCTCTCTCTCTCTCTCTCCCCCCCCTCCTCCTCCCTATCTTCCTCTCTGCAGGAAAGAGGAGACGTCTCGAAGCCCTGCCCGCCGGGGGCCCGGCCGCCCCCGCAAGCGCAAGTCCACCGCCGGCCCGGCTGCTGCCGAGAGCTCCAAAAGATTCAGGTCAGTCCTCTGATACTGCGTCCGTATAATCAGTGTGATTGGCAAGCCCAGCTCATTCATCCTGATTTCTGTTTGTGTTCTTACTGAAAGGCACGCTTGATTTTCAAGAAGTTCTTCTTCAGCTGAATTGATTCAAATACTCTGTAGCTGATGATTTGCTTGATTGGGCACTGGAAGGAGCAGCTCGCACACCAGCACAAACACGCACACACACACATATGGGTTATGTGATGGGAGCTGTATAAACTAGGTGTGATTATCTTTTTTTTAAATGAGAGAAGGTAATGTCGATGAGACCGTCATTAATCATCATTAATCACTTTTAATCATATTTATCACTTGCATTGATTATGTCCTGATTCCCAGTGAACCTCGAGCACATATTAATGCAGCTGGACAAAGTCCTGATGTACAGTTATCACAGTGATAAACGACTCAACAACACCCCCCCGCCCGCCGCATCACACAGCCACACATTATTTAACACCTTCGACATGCACACGTTCATGCTGGAAACCCACACTCACACACAGCCAGTGTTCAACACTCATAGAGATAAATGTGTTTCCTCATGCTGCCCCACCTCTGTTAGCATGTGCACCCCTCGCCTTGACAGGATGATTGGAGAAACTCAGGGTTTGTCACGGTAACCATGATTGGGAAGCGCTAATGAAAATGACAATGAAAGGCTTCAGTCATACATGCTTGTGCAACACACACACACACACACACAACTTGTTTAATTAGTAGCGCTGGTCGCTACGTGCCTGAGCCGTATTTCTCTTGTCATTCACAAGCGGTGGATCATTTGTTTACACTTTCATCTTCTCGAGAGAGTTGTAGTTTGAAATGAAACAGCGAGAGGCTGAGGGATAGAGAGGCATAGTCACGTTTCCAAACTCAGCAGACGATCCGTCTTGATACGCACACATGTACACTATTTCGCCAAAACTATATGAACATATGAGCATCTTTTGTTGTTGTTGTTGATTGTTGAACAGCGATTGTTTGGGCCTTAACACAGTGCTATAACAGCCTCCATTCCTTGTGGGCCAAGACGTGATACTCGATCAAATACAACGTCCACGCTTGGAGGCATTAAAGGAGAGACTGTGCACACAAAAAGAGATGGCAGTACTTTAAACCGTGCTTACTTCCTCTCCTCTGCTCATCTGGCAAGTCGTGGTGCAAAGCGGCCGTGATTGTTGTATTTTCAGTTTCGGAAAGTTACAAAAATTGTCGGCTGCAGCTCTCTGGTTGCATCATCGGAAAAGTGTCGGGGGAGTTGGTCTCAGCCGCTGCTCGGTGATCCGGAAAGCACTGCATTTGAAGCATGCTGACGCCTCGAGGCCCGACTGACAGGCGGCACTCCCATTCGTCCCAAAGGTGTTGGATTGAGTCGGGATCAGGGCTCTGTGCAAGCCAGTCAAGTTCTTCAACAACTAAATTTGGAAAATGATGCATTTATGTACCTGTGCACACAATGGGCCCCAATCCAAACCGCACATACTTTGGCCATTTACTCTAGTATACAGAATGTGCACGCACACTAATCGTACCATTGGTGAGGACGTGACATGAGGTGAACGTTGTGGCTTAGAAGCTCAGAGGGGTCAGAGGTGAACTATCAGGCACGGGAGGGTTGCAACAGACACATTTGGTTTTGATGGATGGATGGACAGATCTTTAAAATATTCGTACACAATTTCTTTAGATCAATCTTTTCTTTTCCTTTCCTTTCTTCTTCCTCGCCTCTCCTCTCCTTCCTCTCCTCTCTCCTCTCTCCTCTCCTGGGAGCGGAGATGCTGAGAGCCAAACCTTCCCTCTGTGGGAAAATAGGATTCACCTGCCTCAGACACCAGCTGTTAACAGAGTGTGTGCGCTGCTGTGTGTGTGTGTGTGTGTGTGCTGGCTGCCTGTGGTATGAGAGAGCATGCATACAATGAAGGAATGACGGAGAGAGAGAGAGGGAGAGGGAGGAAGGGAGGAGTAGTGTTCAATAGAGGTTAGTGTTTATCGATCGAGCCCCGAAGCTCCGGTCAACGGACAGACTCCCCCGAGACTGCTTCATCTCTTTCTCCGTCTCTTTCCCTTCCCCCTCAACTATTCTCCTCCTCCCTCTGTCTCTCCCTCTGTCTCTTCTCCACTCTCCTACACACCAGATCAGTCTGATCCTTTCATGCGGTGATTCAGCGGAGTTTCATATTCGCACGGCCGCTGAATATTTCTGTGTTTGCCGTTAAACTGTGCAGACGGTCGGCAGAGGCCGCCTCTTACCTCATCAAAAATGATGAGACAGTGAGGAAGAGTGGGGAGAGACTGAGACAATGAATGAACCCGGCAGAGAGGGAGGCGAAACTAGAAAGAGGAGAGTAGAGATGCAAAGAAAATCATCCTGGAAAGGGAAGAAACGTGCAATCAGTTTGATTCTGTAATCTGTTTTTCGTATGATAAATTGTCATTCAAGTCTCTGCTGTGGTCTTGTGTTTTCCAGAGCGGGGCTGAATTTACTGGAGGAAAAAGCCAGGAAGAAACTGTCCAATCACGGCTTCAACAGCCTCAGCACTGCACAGGTCGGTCTCTCTCCCTGCGGTCTGTCCCGGTTCATCCACACACTCTGACAAACACTACTGTTTATGTTTTTTAATTTATTTATATTTTTTCCTGGATATGCCAATTAGCGAAAAAGAAAAGAGTCACTAATTAGCTGTTCCGCGCCCCGTCTCCAGATGAAAGTTCGCTGTAAGCACAGAGGCCGGCCCGGCGCCCTGAGCTCCAGGCTGGCCAGGCGGGTGACCCAGCTGAAGCAGAAGGCTGTGGCCCAGCGAGGTGCACCGTCGTCGGCAGACATCCTGCACTGCAGAGGGGCCCCTGGTGAGGAAGGCGCCTCCAACAGTCACCGCAGACAAGGAAGAAAAGGTGAGTACAGAGGGAGCACAAACGGTATATACCGGTACAGACACTTGTCGTCCATTAAGTAGCCCCCTAAGGCTTAACTCCCTCTCTTGCTGTTGGTCCATCAGACCTGCAGCTGGACTGGGCAACTAGTCAGACTGCGAAGAGGAAGAGGGGTCGAAAGCCCAAAGAGCTGATGGCCGTCAACACACACAGAGCTCACCACCAGATCGGTCGCACCTCAGAGAAACAGGACGTTAGGGAAGAGAGGAGTGACAGCGAGAGCTCAGAGGGCGGTGAGTGATAATACAGGTCACACACAAGTACGTCGTCTGGTGTGTCCTCCAGCCAGCCAGCCAGTTCACAGGCTATTACACATGTGAGTCAAGCAGCGCTGATTTGGCTGATGGCTCACAGAACATCAAGCAGACATTGTGTGATTTCGCATTGAGAGTGCATCACTGTGTTTGTGTGTGTGTGTGTGTGTGTGTGTGTATGTGCGCGCGCACACGAAGCGCCTGGGAAGTGAGATGTCTGCCATCATCAGGGGGCCCTCCTCTCGCTTCCCAGCTCATCTGTCACGCCGTTAAAAGCGTTAACGGCTTGCCACAGGCATGCAACACAGCCACCGCTGCCCTCAACGCCACGCGGTAACGTGAGCCCACTCTGGCCCTGTTCAGAATCTCACACCCCGGTCTTCCCCTCTCTTCTTCGCCTCGCCAAACAATCACATTCCTCCCGACTTTTAAA
Organism: Melanostigma gelatinosum; assembly: GCF_949748355.1. Classification (NCBI taxonomy): domain Eukaryota; kingdom Metazoa; phylum Chordata; class Actinopteri; order Perciformes; family Zoarcidae; genus Melanostigma; species Melanostigma gelatinosum. The sequence goes on along the minus strand of NC_136654.1, from coordinate 5,621,490 downwards.
TGAATGCCTCACAGGAGAGGCACGGTCCGATCTGAAACGAACAGAACTTCAGGAAATCTACAATCCGATTCGCCTCGTGGCCTTGATATCAAGTAGTGGTTGGGTGTGTGTGTGTGTGTGTGTGTCAGTGTTTGTGTGTGACCGAAGCAAAGTGTTGACGAGCGCGCCGTGTAAGTGACAAGTGTGTCAGAGATGTGTTGACACCCGACACAACCCCCCCCCCGCCCCCCCCGCAGTCAGCGGCACACAGCTGCCAATAACAGTCAACATGGTGCATGGTGTCAGCGTTTGCGTCCCGTCCCTGCAGTTAGTTATTGTGCAGCTTGCAGTTAATGTGATCAAATGCCCCACCTTAAAAGCGCCCTCAGAGAAAAGTCAATCAACTGCCACTTTTCTCCGTTTGCTCATCTAACTTTTTGTATTTACGACCACGTAAGTTTAGCCGCAAGCTTGTGACGCGTGGATGCTCGAGGAATATTGAAAGCTTGCTGTCAATACTTCTCATCAAGTGAGTCCCGGGCTTTAGTTTAGAGTGTTTACATGCAGATCACTTGAAGCCTTTCCGACTGATCATATTGATGTTGCGATTCCACAGAGGAGGAGGAGGAGGAGGACGACGACGGCAGCTACGCCAGCGAAGATGGAGCCGGTGACATCGAGATTAGCTCGTCCTCTAAAGAAGCTCCTGCAAACCCTGGCGGGATTGTGCCTTTTCCATCGCAGTCCTCCATGCTGCAAGCAAACCAGGAAGCCAGGAGTAAGAGACCAGGGCCTCCCGATGAGACCTTTATACATTCTGCTGTCACCCTGTGACTTTGTGACTTTCAGTGTTTCACTTGAAATGAACACGATTTCCTAGGTTTTAGAGAAATTTACATTCGTTGAAGTTTTGAAAAGGATACACTTGGAAATGTATTTCAGTTCAGCTAAAAACAAGGTTGACTTCAGGTTTCGCCAACCAGTAACAGTGTTAACTATTTATTATGGATGGTTTGTGCTTCCATTCTCTTATCATCTCTAATCTAAATTCGAGCGAGGAAGAAACATTCTCATATTAGTGATGTTGATAGGATGGCCAAGCAAGCCTTTCTTCATTAAATCACGTCGAACAATCTAACATGTATGTAATACGTTGTGTCAGATATGCGGCCTCCAAGACCAAGAAAACCTACATTAACTAACCTCATATTAAACAAGATTCCTGACTGTTTATAATGTAATATCAGATATTGGCAATGTATCTGCCAGCTCTAATTTCCATGATGTCACTTCCACCCTCAGGCATGAGGAGCGTGCCCCGCGCAGATCAGAGGAGAGTGCCCAGAAGGCAGAGCCTCGCCAACACAGAAAGGGGACATCCAGTCCACCTAGGGACCAAAAGAGCGTCTCTGTCCAGCTGGGGTGTGTCGTCAGTGGGCTGCAGCTTTGGGGACGGCCAGGGGAACCATGGCTCTGTGACAGAAGTAAGCAGGGCCAGCAAGGAAGCCACGAGGAAGAGATCATCGGGACAGGGAATTCTGGTGAGGACCGGTGTTGGGCGGTGACTTTTGACCTTACAGTGTGACAGCAGTATGTTACTTTTGCCAGTGACAGCTATTCAACAAGTAGATTACTCCCTGACAGCAGGGATTTATGACTCTCTCGCATTTACACCCTCAAAACTGGCCTCTTGCATTTCCCTCCTCAGCTGCTTCATCTGTACACTTCTGTGGAAATGATCAGGGGAACAAGACAGTTTGGAATTATTGTGTTTCTGTACCCCTCGATGACGTGTTGAACTATTTACAACGTTGTACAACTTCCTGTACATGATACGTGTTGACCGTTTGCTCCTACGCTCCAGGAAATTTGCACTTTTAGGTCGTAAAAACATGCACAATAAAATACTAAACTTGAACATTTTATGAGGTCATACAATGAGAATCACAATAAATGACTGGTGTCACAGAGTTGTGAGGATTGTAATCACATTACTCTTGGACTTAGTTATGGGTAAATGTGAGTCAAGGAAGAAAGATGACTCGGAGAAGTTCCCTCCCTTTTGGCCTGAGAAAGCAAGAGAAACAAGGAGGAATTCTCAGAAAAGCAAGCCGCACCCTGGAAGGACATCTTTTAAATCCTGTAGATTACAGCTGACAGAAATCCCTGCTTAGCATCATCTGTAAATCAGTCATTTTGTCAAATATGCAATTTGCTATTGTTGTAGGTGTGCGTTTGCGTGCCTGCATGCTCTGCTAACGCACCACTGGCCCGTTGTATTCGAGAAGGCAGCCGTTGGCAAGACACCCACATTAATTTTAATGAGAGACGCCCCGGGGTTGCTTCACTCTTTGACTCATTGTGAGGGAATGTCCAAAAACACATAACAGTGAGATATAAAGATAATGATTGCCCGTAACCCTACACACACCCATGCATGCCTGCACACACACACACACACACACACCACCAGCACTAAAGAGAAATAATCACCCATGCCCTCTGGTGACGAAACTTCTGTCACTAAAATATATGGTCTCCTAATTGTGGAAAATCTAGAGACAACACGTGCGGGCGCACACGCACACACTCACTCACACGATTTCTCTGAGCCTTATACATTATGGTCTTTTCTTTAGAAAGCCTGAATACAAGCAGAAACCTGTCAGTCATCAGTCATCTTTGGATAGACTAGCCTAAACCGGTCTGGAGATGGATAGTATCTGGTTTGTGTGAATGTGTGTGTGTGTGTGTGTGTGAGGCTGAGAATGTAAATGAGGGTTCAAGTTGTTTTACTAGGAGGCGTCCACCCTGCTGAAGTGTCCTTGAGCAATACACTGGTTCTACCTGTTCAAGTGCAGCAGTTATTACTGACGGAGACCTCTGACGTTTTAAGTGAGAAAAAGAAAACCCTGCAGGCTGCATTGAAGTATCACATTACAAGAGGCGCTGGTGCCTGCGGTTTCCTTTCACTGACGGATTCACCACTTCCGCCACATCAGACTGGAATCGACTTGATTCACTCACCTGCAGAGCCGGTTTGCTGTGGATGAATATGGGCATATGAGGAAGTGTTACCGTATCCTGCTTTCTGCCGACTGATGTCACATCCTGTTTCCCGTCCAGGCCAAGGGCCACGCAGTGAGCCGGCTCCTGCAGAGCTTTGCAGCCGACGACGGCTTTCAGTTGGATGAGGAAAGCAGCTTCTCTGAGGGCGAGGAGGACGAGGAGGAGGAGGAGGAGGAGGACGAGGAGGAGGAGGAAGAGGAAGAGGAGGAAGAAGGGGAAGAGGAGGAGGAGGAGATGAAGTTGATCCACCTCCCTCCCAACATGCCATGCAGAATCCCTGGTAGGCATAAACAGCGACACATCGTATATAATGACCGTACACACACGCATGCGGGTTTAAAAAGCGCGTTGGATCCTTTCCCCATGTGCACACACACCTCTTTCTCTGCCTTTTTATCCCTCCTTTTCACTTCACATATCAAGTATTCAACACACTCACAAGTTATGCATATCTCACCCTTTATCTTCCCCATCCATCCATCTTTCTACCACGCCCTCCCTCCGCAGCCCTGCCAAACTGTGTGCTGAGTAAAGAGATGTTGGTGGACGGCCTGAAGATCCTGATCTCCAAGGAGGACGAGCTGCTGTATGCCGCCTGTGTCCAATCTCTGGACCTGCCTGACATGTGAGTCCCTTCTTCCCCGCTGTGTCACCACAGATACACACCATTTGGCTAAAGAAATGCATATCCCCTCGCAAAATAAAACATTAACATTCCAAAGGAAAGAGCAGAGCGATTCATTTCACACAGCAACTGCCATATATGACTGCTGTATATTCCGCCATTGGTCCCAATAGGCGATGCATCAAAATGTGGGTGGATAACCACCTCCGCTTCACAATATCTTGGGGGAAACCCTGGAGTTAAGTGCTAAAAAGACATATAGCAACAAGAGCCTTCCCTGATTTACAAAAGAGTTGAAAACTTAGCTTAGCTCTCGTTTAAATGCCTGACAACTGTGTGAATCTTGACAAACAAGAAGTCTAGACTTCTACAAAGCCAACACACACAGCAGTGGCAGCCAACACAGCTGCCAGTGAAAAAAACAAAACTGAGCATGCATGACAAAATCCCCTTTTTGAAAAAGACAACCTTGAAATCTAACAGTGGAAATTGTCCTTCAATTATAAATTAAAAATCAAAACAAAGTTTCGGTTCCTGAGGAATTAAACATTTTGTTTCCTCTTAGATTCAGTGTTGTCATCGAAGGAGAACGAGGGAATCGCCCCCGGATCTACTCGCTGGAGCAACTACTACAGGAAGCTGTGCGTTTCAGTCTCCATTGCATCTATTACAGTTTAGCGCTGGGTAGCTTTGACTACAACTCAACCTGCGTTGATTTTTTTTCTCCAGGTGTTAGACGTGAGGCCCCAGAGCGAGGCCATCCTGACTGCAGGCACGCGAGTGTGCGCGTACTGGAGCGAGCGCTCTCGCTGTCTTTACCCCGGATACGTCCATCGAGGTAAGCGAGAAACACCGACGACCTCACTCTGCACACACACACACACACACACACACACACACACACACCGGTATGTTCCCAGCAACTTCATGTCCGCCGTCCTCTGTGTTGTGCTTTAGGAGGCCCAGGTGAGGAAGAGAAGGAGGGCAGTGTGATGGTGGAGTTTGATGATGGAGACAGGGGTAGGATCTCCCTCGCAAGCATCCGGCTTCTGCCCCCGGGATACCAAATCTGCTGTGAGTATGGCTTTAAAAAGAAGGATGGGAAGACAGGAACACAGAATAAATGACCATCATTTGACAACTCTTCTCTGTCAGGTGCGGAACCCTCTCCGGCTCTGCTGATCTCATCTGGGCACCGCGGGAGACGAAGCTCCACCCAGGAGAGGAGAGACACACCCACAGAGAAACCAGCCAATGAGGAGCCAGCAGGGAGGCCCCAAGAGAAAAGACCAGGTGAGGGAGAAGGGAGCACACGCAACACTGAGTTTAGGAACCCATGTCCATCTCCAACAAACACATAAAGGTTTCAAAGAATTATTATAATTGAATCAGCTATAACACGTCATTAGTTTGATATGTGAAAGAAAGACCGAAGGCCGAAGCTTTTTCTTTTTCTTTATTTTGACTGAGAAGTACTGGTCTAACTACTAAATGCATTCACAGGCACATATGCCTTAAGGCCAGTAAAATCCTCATTTACAGTTTCAACTGTCAACCACTTACCAGATGCCTCCGTCACAGGAGAGCACTGAGTGAAGAATACCAGAAGACTCGTACATTAAAATTCCTTGTTTGCCGCCTATCAATTAACCTCTGTATGACCACATTAATCATGCTTTTACGAGGTGTCATCATTGTGTGTTGTGTTGTTCAGCAACATACTGCATGTGTTACTCCAGGTGACATTAAAGCTGCAGGGAGAGACAGGTTTGCCAGCTTTGTTGTAGTTTGAGTAATGGACATGTCGAAAGCTAGCTGGCTAGGTGGAGATCTAGGAGATAAAGATATTACGTTTCTACAAAGCTCTTAGTTCCACAATTATCCCAGTCTGCTCTGTCACTTCATATTGATTATAACTCCCCTCTGTTGCCGTCTCCTTTTTCAGTTGGCAGGCCGAAGAAAGTCCTCTCTGTGCCTAAGACGGCCAGCACGCCAACATCAGAAACAGACACTTTAACCCAAGGCAACACTTCCTTGTTGGACTGGTCAGCTCCCAGGAAGAGACCGCCAGTTGACTTCTTCCTCTTCAACGGGACGTCTCGTAAGACCCAGAGGAGGATACGAGAGCGAGACTTGGGGCTGTTTCATCGACCCACCTCCCACCTCCTCGCTCCGCCGGTGCCTATCAAAGGCATCTTTGGCTCCCCTTTTGAAGGTGACTCATTCAGTAGCATTGCCAACAGCTACTCTACCTTCAGAAGCGGCGGAAGCTCTGGAGCGGGGCGACCGGTTGCCCCGGTAGCTTCCACGGGCCTCCGGGACTCCTCGTCCTCCGTTTGCTCCTCTGCTGTCTCCATGGCAACGGTAGCCGGAAGCAAGAAGCCGGCGAGCGAACGCGACAGGAAACAGCTCCTGGTGAAGCTTGACCATGAGGGAGTAACCTCCCCGAAAACAAAGAACGGCAAGGCCCTGCTGCGACTCGGTGGAAGTGTAGGAAAGGGAGGCAAGAGTGTCTCCCCCGCTGGACCACCGCTGCGATACATCCACCCAACCCTGATGGTGAAGGATGGCAAGAAGGGAGGAGGGGAAAGAGACGCCGCTGGGACCCGTCCTGAGCCTACCGTAAAGGGCGCCCCCCCTCCGAGAAAGGATCGGCCGTCAGCAGGTCTTGGAGTCCAAGGTGGCGATTACAGTCTGGACTACCCGAGTGACTGCCCCAGCTCTTACTCTGAGCTGGATGAGGACGATGAGGACGACGGTCAGGATGCTGACGCACCTCAAAGTAGTGCGGCGGACACGTCCCACCCCGGTGGCCGCTTTCTTTCCCGTCTTTCTCCCTGCTTCTCCTCATCTTCCTCCTCCTCTTCCTCCTCCGGCTCCATCTCGTCCTCGTCCCTCTGCTCGTCGGACAACGACTCCTCCTACTCCTCCGACGAAGAGTCCTCCTCTGTGCTGCTGCGCCGCGCGCTGCTCCAGCAGGACAAACGCAAGCACAGGCAGAACATGACCTCCGACCTCCTGAGCCCCGACCCCACCAACTCCGGCTCCTCTCCTTCCGCGTCAGCCCCGGCACACGGCTACGTGGCCAAAGCCGGCGTGGCCGTCTCGGGGTCAAAGGGGAGGGCTGACAGGACAGACGACAGGAAGGAGTTCATGTCAAAAGGAAGTATGACGGGTAACAGTGGCACAGCTAAGAACCAGCTGAAGAGGAAAGAAGGAATTTCTAGCAGCCACCATCAGAGGCAGAGCAGTCCCGTGAGCCAGCAGACCAAACCTGCATCCAAGGACCCAGCAACAGCTAAGAGGCAACGGATGTCCTCACCTGAGCCTCTGACCAATATGGGGAGCCCCCTTCTGCCTGGACGCCAGCTCTGGAAATGGTCCGGCAACCCCACACAGGTAGGACACGCTGGGTTGTATTTTGACATGTTCTTTTTCCACCGCCAAGATGCTTTTGAAGAGTTATAATATTTCCAATATCTCTCTTTTTTTGTGATTTGTTTTCGAACGAAATCCTATTTCACTGAAATCCTCATGTAATCAGACAGTCATTTTTCATAATCACACGTTATTATCTTAGTTATATGGTCTGAAATCTGCTGTCCTGGGTATCAGTAGCCGACCTCACCTCGCAGCTGAAGTAGGTTACTGAGTGTTGCGGCGGTTTCTGCTGCGTCACACCTTTGGTGACACACAGTAAATGCGATGATCAAATATCACTCCTCTTTGCAGTGCTCATTCTGTGTCTTTGTACACATTGGCAACACTATGAGGCTCACCCTCCTGAATTTATTATCCCGATTATTTAGTCACGATCCCGAGATGACGGAACAAAACAGTCTGAGCGACCGCCGTCGCTCTCGGCTTCCATTCAGCCGGTTGTTTGCTTCGCAAACAGCGGCTGCATGTGTCGACCGAGATGTGCAGCGGGGGAAAGGACGGGGCAGAAACATAGGTGTGCTGCCCAGGTTAAGGTTGCTGTGATCGTAATGTCTACATGACTTTCAGTGGTATTGCCTTCATCGGGTTGTGAATGATTGATGTGCCAGAAAACATACTCCTGTAACTCAATAGCATCAGTGTGTTATGATAGGTGTTAGGCATTAGCTATGCCGTGGCTTTGAGAGACATATTGAATCTTACCACACTTTGGTCGACTGGGCTTAAACAAACGAAATAAATTGATTCCTGAAATGAGGCTGGTGGTGAAATAAACCCTCCGCACTGAATAAATTGACCGAGTGTTCTTTTTACTCTCTTTGGCCGACAGAGGAGAGGTCTGAAGGGTAAAGCCCGCAAGCTTTTCTACAAGGCCATCGTGAGGGGCAAGGAGACGGTGCGTGTCGGGGACTGTGCTGTGTTCCTGTCACCTGGCCGGCCCCAGCTGCCCTACGTGGGCAGAGTGGAGAGCCTCTGGGAGTCATGGAGCTCCAGCATGGTGGTCAGGGTCAAGTGGTTTTACCACCCGGAGGAGACTCGCCTGGGGAAGCGACACCGCGACGGCAAGGTAGAGGCCAGGGAGTGCAAGCGGAATTTCTAAAATGAGAATGGTTAAAGTAACAGTCCGTGACATTTTCATATAAGTATATTACCTCTTTGCTTTTCATTCCCTGTTCCCATCTGATGTGAATGGTTGAACACATGGAACTGTTACCATTTGCAGATCTAAATACTCAGCGTAAGGTGGGTCTTTCCCACGGAAAAATGTCTCTGCTGCAGAGGAAGTCATGTGTTTTGCATTTCTTGCAAGAACAATAGTGGTTTGTTTGGAATAAATGGGGAAAAAAACCTTGGTAGTGAGCATGATCAGCAACATCCACCACGGCTGAGCAAACACAAAGGAAAGTTTGCAGAAACGTAAAGTGCAGAGTGAAAGTGGCAAAAAAAAACATTCCGACCACTTCTTCTGAAAGCAACATTTAGATTTTTTTACATGCTCTTGCTGATTTATCAACCATTCTTCCCGTTTCTTTCCCAGAATGCCCTGTATCAGTCGAGCCACGAGGATGAGAATGACGTGCAGACAATCTCCCATCGCTGCCAGGTGCTCAGCAGGGCTGAGTATGACCACCTGATGCGTGATCGTAAGCCTGGCAGTGCGGCAGACAACCTGTTCTACCTGGCGGGGACCTACGAACCGACCACGGGCCAGCTGATCAGTGCGGACGGCATGGCCATCGTGTCCTAGAGCCACCACCAGCTGGAGAGAGATCCAAATATTGAACGTGAACTCTGGAGATGACTGCTTCCAGGATAGTCCTTCAGAAACGGAGCTGGGGACAGAGGGACACCAAGACAAAGAGTTTTGACTCTGCGTATTGATCCGTCCCTGGTAAGAGAAGGAGCTCGCCCACTGGATAAACCCCGACAGTACCGGCACTTATAGGAGCCCGGTTTGTTCTGGAGGAAAAAGTCTGATCCATGTCAGATTTAACCTCTATCAGATGTGGACTGAGGCCTCTTGTTCGCAACGAGAGTCTACAGCCTTCCCTTTGGCTGAAATAACTAATTTTCTCGTCGCTGCGACAAGATTACTGCAACAAAAGAAGCAGGAACCAAGGACATGAGCACTTTGGAGTACAGTCGCTTGGATATGCTATGGAGGGAGGGTGTCAGACTTGGCTTTCTGAAACAAAGACTGACTCAGAGAGCGGGAGAGAGACTGAATGGTAAGCAGAGACTTACTGTAAACCACACTGGTTTGGAGGGTTTCAATGGTCTTATACTGGTAGTTTGACGATGACATCGTGATTGGACGATCCCCAACAGGACCAAAAAAACAAAACACTGTAGTTCGGACTTTGTGTGTAAGTGCATGTATGTGTGTGTTTGCAGAGTGGCTGCGATGACCCTGTTAGGCTTTTAATGAGCTCTAAGTAAATAGCGCTTTAACGTGCGTGCGTGTGTGTTTGTACTGTATGTGTGGTCGTGCGCGTGTTCGACCCACGCTCAGCGAGCAGGGAGGCCGTCACGACACACCGTCGGTATGTCGGTAACACTCTGAATATGAATCTCCTCCACTAAAACGTGCAGTTTTCAGCCGCGACTGAAACACGAAACGATTTCTTCTCCTGTCAAGCCATACACGTCAATACCTCTCTCTCGTACCCTCGTATTCGGGTGCGAAGACACATGTACAGGATTGTTTATTTGAAATGTGAGTGCATGGTGGTGTGCGTGCGGATGGCCGTGTGTGTGTGTGTGTGTGTGTGTGTGTGTGTGTGTGTGTGTGCTTTGTACAGCGTCATCATGTATAATATAACATGTTGTAAATAGTATACATAGTGTTTGTTTTTTTTGTTTTCTTTTGCAGAGATTATTTTATTTAGATTTTTTAGGGTGTGTGGGTGGGTTGGGGGGGGTCTGACAGAGGGAGGAGGTCGGGTTAGTCTGCTTCTCTCTTAATGCACTGAACAGGATTGGAGGTTTGGGTTTGGGGTCAAACTGTACAACTGATGTGAAGACATTGTGCTTGTAAGCCCTGCTTAAGGCGAAGGGTGAATATGTAGAAAGGGTGGTTGGGAAACGTTTTATAAGGAAATCGGGGGAAAAAAAGGCTCTTTTTAAACATGTGTCGAAATTCTTTTTTTCTCTTTGTTTCACTCCGTTGGGTTTAAAATGTGCATTTCCTGTTGGGAGCTTCTTTTTTTTTTTTTTTATCAAATACTGGAAAAGAAACTGAGTTTCTGCTGTTCTCCGATCCTAAAAGAATCTCGTTCTTTATCTATTTTAGCCTGTATACCTATATGAAATGTAGATATTTATCTGGCATCAAAAAGAAACATACCAAAGCACCTGTGAGTTTACGCTTCACCGCGTTAGAAGGAAAAATATGATGAAAAAAGACATCAAAAACATTCAATCAAATCTGAATCCGGGACCCCTGCAATCACCGAGCCGTAGAGTTCTTCTCGTTGTCTGCTCGTGTTCATCCAGCGTTGCTATGACAGCAACAATGTCTGCACGCTGCCCAGCTGATGCACTTGAGGTAACTGTGGCAACCAGAATGGCATCACGTGACTGTGAAGGACAATCAGAGCCAATCAATTGGACGATGTTGAGAGACAGAAAAAAACAAGATAAGGATCAAATCACAAATTATGCTTCTTGTCACTTTTATTCCTGCTTTGCCAAAAAATGTGTGTTTTACGTTTGCTTGTTTTGCTGGTTTACCGTTGTCTTACTGTTTATGCAAGCCTTTGACGACTGTGTGTTGTCGGTGTATAGGATGTACAGGGAGGAAGAACATGATTGCCTTTTTCTTTTTTTTAGGACATTGACTGACTTTTAACAACAACGTTGCTGTTACACTGCAAAGCAAAAGCTTTAAAAGGAATCTAATGTGAACTCAATATTGAAATATTACTTTTATGGGTCTTTAATTGCTTTTTCTTTTCTTTTTTTTAATCTGTTTTTTCTTTAAGAAACACTGGATTCAGTTCTAACCATCCTGTTTTGACAGAAGCGACATCATTGTGTTTTTTTGTTTTTAGACCCACTGGAAAACTGCTTTGTATTGTTGAGATAGCCTACTAAAATATGTTATGTAATTTCAGTCATTCTTTTGGAAATATGACTTAAATATTTCCTCATGTACAAAAGGAAAAATTATTTATCTTAATTTTATTGCCTTTTTGTGTTTCATTAAAAAAAAAAAAAGATTCTTACAAAAAAAAAAAAATACATCTTGATTGTTTTTTTTCGCTTTCATGCGGGGCGTGAGTCCTTTTGAACACGGAGAGGGGGGGGGGCGACACGAGACGAGGAAGTTATTTGAAACTGTAGCTGTCGCCGAAAGACGGGGAAGAATGAGGAGAGAAAGGGAAACTGTATCTGCCGGCGTTTCGTGAGACAGACGGGCAGGATAGAGTCTCCTCTGGCTGTACAGGTGGGTCAGGTATTCAGAACAATAAAAACGGAACAAGACCATTAAGAGAACAAAGCGAGGATATCCGCTTTCATCCTGCCAAGATTTCGATGCCTCACTTTGTGCATTGTGTGTGTGTGTGTGTGTGTGTACATATGTGCTCATCAAACGGTAGTAGTCGAGAGTAGGTTTTCTGCTTGCTTTAAAGTGTGTGTGTGTGTGTGTGTGTGTGTGTGTGTGTGTGTGTGTGTGTGTGTGTGTGTGTGTGTGTGTGTGTGTGTGTGTGTGTGTGTGTGTGTGTGTGTGTGTGTGTGTGTGTGTGTGTGTGAGATGCGAGAGCTGGGAAGAACAGTTGAGGTTATCCGCTGCAGGGTGTGGAGTTTCTGGGACAAAGTGCGCAAAATGACTGCTTTTTATTTGAGACTTCCTGTGAAATATTCACACCTTTTTATCGCACTGTAATTGGAGCCTTTGTGACGCGGCTTACTGCAACATTAAATTGTGGATGGAGGACAGGCCTTTTACCTTTGACCTCGAATTACAGTGCGGTTGCCTCGTGCCGGCCCGCGAAGAAGGCTTTTAGCAGAGCGTCGCCTTGAACGTCGGCCGTTAACTTTATTTCACTGAGCTGCCCTTTTAATGTCGGCCCCTTTTCTTCTTCTTTTCTTTTCAACCAGCGTATCTCTCCCTCTGCTTTACTTGTCAACACAGGAAGAGTTCACTCACATTTTTGTTCCTGAATAACTTTGCTAATGGTCCTTGGCCGTAGTTTGAAATCACACACACATTCAGACTCTTTGTCCAGCGTGTGTGTTTGCTTTCCTTTTGTATTCTGCGTTTAGCTGTCTTGGCAGTTTAACTTGTTCTTACAAAGATATGAAACGGTACACTTTCCAGTGTGACCACACACACACACACACACACACACACACACATTTGCACCCATTCTGCACACTGTTGGTCTTTTACATCGGCTCCTCAATCACCCAACGCCTTCAAAACACACAGACATTAAGTGCAGCCTTTGACTGCTTATCAGCAGGTTTGCATTGGGCTTATCTGGTTGACATTGTTAAACTACTTTACCCAGAATGCTGCGGGAGATAGGGGCACAATGGGAGGCTGGGGGTGCCCTCTGGGTTAATGAGAGAGGGCTTTCACGTCGTAGGAGCAAACATGCCACCAGCGCATTTGTGTGTGTGCGTGTGTGCGTGTGTGTGTGTGTGTGTGTAAGTGCGTGTGCGAAGGGTCAAGGTGTCAGAAGGTGTAGCAGTTTTTTTTATTGTATTTCTTTAGTTTTTTCAGGTGGAGGCTGGTGGATGGGAGCAAAGACCACATCTAAAGCGCCAGTCTAGATGAATCTAGATGCTGCACAACGTGAGCTGCTCAATATGCATGTGTGTGTGCGCGTGCGTGTGTGTTTGTGTGTGCGTTATTACATGCTTGTATTTGTGCAAATGTGTGTATCTGTGTTGTGTTTTGTTACATGGATGTGGAAAAGAAGCTGAGAGAGAAGTGGTGAACATTGAAACAGTACAAATATGTGGGTTGAAACAGGACCTCTGTGTGCGCGTGTGTGTGTGTGTGTGTGTGTGTGTGTGAGAGAGAGAGAGAGCGACAGAGACAGAGAGATTGTGTGTTGGGTGGGGCGGGGGGGGGGTGTTCCAATCCAGAGAAAGCCCTCCATTTACCGTAGATATAGCCTGGACATGTCACTGAAGTGAATGAATGGCTGTCAGCTGCAGTGGGATGCAGCTTGTGTGTATGTAGATCGTTTGTATGTGTGTGTGTGTGTGTGTGTGTGTGTGTGTGTGCTGGGGTATATTCAGGTCACTCAGAGTGGGAGTAAGGAGATCAGCGGTCCTCTCGCTCACCTCATCCATTGTTCATATGAGCCACTGCGACCCCGCCACCGGTATCCATCTTACTATCAGTGTGTGTGTGTGTGTGTGTGCGTGTGCGTGTGCGTGTGCGCGCTCGTGAGAGAGAGAGAGACATTGTAGATGTCCGTATAGCCAATCTGACTCATTGTGCAACGTATTCTGTAGCAACAGATGGTAGGTTACACAAATCATAGATTCTTGGCCGTGTGGAAGTCTTGTCCAAGTTCTCCTAAATCCCCCCCCCCCCCCCCCCCCCCCCCCCCAGCTGTATGACTTGCTTCACTTTCTGGCCCGTTTCACAGGATAAAGAAAATAATGTTGTATTTCCCACAGATATACAGAACCAAATATCGACGTGAAAGCAATATTTTACTCAACAATGGAGCAGTTTCACGATCTAAGACGTCAGGGGATTTGGTTTCCTTAAAGAGCTTTTTTAAACTCACTGTTTAACATCAGTGTTCAACGATCTGTACAATCTATTGTAGCGCGAGAGTTTAAACTATTGGTATTGGATCTATGGGTCAAATGATATGAAATGTATCACATATTATTAAATCATACATTGTCTCTATTTTTCTAAACTCACTGTATCTGGTGTGTTGAGCTCAAAATTTGGAGAGAATTTAACACACGAGGAGTTTATTTATTATTTACGATTGATAATTCTTTATTTATGTATTTCGCTTTTTCAGCCACATGTTACAGGTTTTAATTGGACACTTTTTTGTCTCTCATTTTGCAGAATTTCGTATTTTTATTTAACCTTTATCTACAGCTTATCTTTAGTATGTCTTATTGTCTTTAATTTAATTAATTTACATTTAGAAAATAATAATCTGAATTTTGTGTGTGTATTTTCACTAAATATAGACGCTTTCTAGATAAGGAAAATACATTTATAAATCCCTTTGTAAATTACCAAATAATATAGTTTTTCATGTGAATGACACAGTCAATGAGAGACCAAGGGAGGTCTTTTAAACTAATAATTCACATTTCAATTGACTTGCGTTAGAAGGCATTAAGACATTAATACACATATTTGTGTCAAAATAAAAGTGGTGTATAGTTCCAAACATATTATTTGGAAACAGATTTTCTTTCCCCATTTCCCCATGTTGTGCTTTAAGTTATAAAGAAAGGAGACAGAGCACAAAGAGTAGAAAGAAGAGAAGGAAAAAAGAATCAAAACAGTGAAGAGGAGAAAGGGATTAAGAAGAGCAGGGGGACGGAGGAAGAGGAGGAGATGATGAGTGTTTTATAGACAGTACTACAGAGTAGTGGCTCTGGGTCATCTAGAGTCAAACTCCCTCCGTGACCTCCTAATCCACACGATATTAACACAACACTGCAGAAAAAAACCACCACGATGATTTCCCCTCCTTCATGCAGGCAACACACACAGACCTACATCAGGTCGTGCCTTACTGCCAGCAGTTTTGGTGGTTTTCGCTGATGCTGGTGTTTGATATTTGGAATAGTAGAGGCATCAAGGCTGCCTGCTCCGACGGTCAGAATAGGTCAAACATCCTGTAAAGTCTTGGTGGACACAGCAACCCGAGCCACAGACACCAGATAGCTGCTGTGTGGGAATGTGTGTGTGATATTTATGATACAATCTGGATGCAGGGTGGAATTTATATCTGAATGTGTTCGTGTGTGTGTGTGTGTGTGTGTGTTGAGGCACTTGATTGCCAAGTTTGCCATCTCCACCCTAGTGACAGCAGGGGAAAAGATATGTACAGTGTATTTATATGAAATAACTGGTGCAAACACACACACACACACACACACACACACACACACACACACACACACACACACACACACACACACACACACACACACACACGCATATCTCAAACAGCCCTGTATGTTCTTTCCTCCTGATGACTTGTCAGCTACACTGCGGGGGTCATCAAAATACCTGTAACTGTACACCTGTCTGGATGTAATGCGGACAGTAAATTAAAGTGAAACCTGAACCGTCTTTGAGGATTCATCTCCTCGCATGCTTCTATCACCACTTTCTAAATGTGAATTGACGGAACATCCGCGAACAGGCGAGACAGTCAGGCTGCATTTCCTTACATTTGATCAGATTTTCTCAAAAGTATTGAACATTAAATTAATGCTGCACCACCACCTCACTGTAGCCATTTTTTTTACACTGACAGCAGTAAACGCACGGAAGTAATTGCTAAAGATCGCTGTAAATGTGCATTTCTACGAGGACAGAAATTATCTGTATTCTAAAGGGAAAAAAATAGACATTTTGGAAAACTTTTTTTTTTTTTTTTGCAGAGTTCAGTTTTTCTGTCCATATGTAACGGAAACCAACTGTAGGCCTAACCTCACCAGTCTGGATTCACCAATGAACTTTGTGCCATTTGAGAATTAGCTCATCATTTCTGTATTTCCGACACATAAAAAACATCGACATAGAGGGTAAATTCCTGATATTAGTGATCTACAGTAAGCTTCTCTAAATGGCTCCTCGTGCTGAGCAGCTGGATGAGCTTCCAGCATCTTCACCCCAAATACAATACAAGCTCTCAATCACAATTAACCACTGCAGTCTGGACTGCTCTTTGCCAAAAACAAGAAACAAAGTACAGATAATCCCCTAAATCCTTTTTTTTTTTTTAACTCTAATTACTGAGACTCTAAAGAAATATTACCTTGATGACCTATGTGTATCGGGAGACACGAAAGGTAATTTGTAATGGACTTTTGTTTTTACTTTACACTTTACGCACATGGCAGATTCACAGCAATTAACGAAACAGACGACCTCTGCAGTTATTAGAAATCACAAGAGGAGCCCAGCTAATAGTAGTCCCAGTCGAACAGGGCTAATGTCAAGACATAGTTACCATGGTAATAAATGGCAGAAAATGAATTAACAATTTAGAGAATAATTGGTAAACATAGCAATTTGTGCGCCGAAAGTAGCCCCAGCAGACCCGTTGCTCATCTTGAAAGCTCACACTGAGAATATAAGACCGCGCGAGACACTCAGAGAGTCAATGGCGATATGTTGCAGAGGCAGCTGCCTCCATACAATGTCTGTTTTACGCTTTCTGTCTAAACTTCTCTGCCTATAGTCCCCGAAGCTGAAAGCTGCTCGGCTCGGTCCGTGCGACTGACGATTCATCAACTG
This sequence comes from Melanostigma gelatinosum, assembly GCF_949748355.1. NCBI lineage: Eukaryota > Metazoa > Chordata > Actinopteri > Perciformes > Zoarcidae > Melanostigma > Melanostigma gelatinosum. The sequence continues at coordinate 5,604,901 of NC_136654.1, read as the reverse complement.
ACAGCGATCCTGAGAGATTAAGACGCCACGCTGAGTGAGCAGAGCTGAACCAACACACCAGGAATGTACAGTACAAAATCAATGGAACAGTTAAGCTTCCTATATATCACACAACAGAAATCAGGAATCCTGGTTATATTTTGGTCTTTTCTTATCCGCATTGACTCAGCAAAGTGTGTGTGAGTGTGTGTGTGTGTGTGTGTGTGTGTGTGCGTGCGTGTGTGTGACCCTGGCTGCTGTTTGCCCTGCCCAGAGTGGTCTTTGCAGTGTGTCTATACCATCCAAAAGTTGGCACAGCAAGGGCACTCTCCTCAGGTGCCAGGGGTCTGTGTGTGTGTGTGTGTGTGTGTGTGTTTAAAGGGGTTGGCCTGTCTTATCCTTTAGTATCTATCTATCTATCGATCTATCTATCTATGTGTAAGTGTGTGTTTGTGAGCATACAGTATGGCACTACAGCCTCCTCTGTGCTATTCATGTCACGTTTCTGTTGGCTCAAAGAAAACGTTTCATCTATAATCGTCCCTTCATCTTCCACGGAGGTGTGTGTGTGTGTGTGTTTGCATAATGTGTCTCTTGGTTCTATAAGTTTGTGTGTCTATTCAAGTACGCCTGCATGTGTGTTGCCTTGGTCATGGGCCTCGTCTCAGTGTGTGTGCGCGCGTGTGTGTGTGTGAGACAGCGTTTGTGTGCTGATGGCTCTTCACTCTTTCATCTCATCAAGCGTTCATCACTTCGCCCTTCATCAATCACACCATCCAGCAGATCACTCATCAACAGAGGGTCCTGCTTTTAAATGATAAGATCTCTCGGTCCACAGACTCTCTCTCTCTGTAACACACACACACACACACACACACACGCATGACCTGGAATGTGATCATAGTGAGTTTTGAAGGTATTCTTGCTAACACAGTTGGAGGCCTCCCGCGAAGCACCTACACATTATTCTCCCTCCTCATAACACACACCCTCCAGCTCTGTTGGTCGCCAGTGCACACACACACACACACACACACACACACACACAGTTTCCATGGTGACGGATAGGCAGCCATGCAGAATGAGTGCATAGTCCCTTGGGACATCTCCTTTGTCCATCTTTCCATCGCTCTCCTTTAGTGATGACAAGATGTCTCCTCTCTGTCTCTCTTTCCCTTCGGCCTCTGTTCATTATGCATAATGCATGTGCCTCAATTCATAAGCTAAATTTCTTCTGGCCCATCCAGCGTGTTGCGGCACAGGCACTCTTTGTTCCCGAACTCTTTCCTCCAGATTTGCCCACTGTATTGCTCTAAAGTCTGTTTCAACAAACGCAACTGAGACTTTAATCCCGGCTGAGCTGGCTCGTCCTGTAACCTCCACAGTGTTGCAATAAGTGCAGCTTGAAGCAGTTTGAGTGGCAGCTCCTCATTATGAGGTAAGTGTGGTATGGAAGGAAGGAGGGAGGGAGCGAACAGATTGGCTGTTCTGCCAGAGATTGTGAAAAGAGGCCCTCGTCACACTATGGTTGTGATTAATGCTCGAGATGATCCCTTTTATTTCCTGTGAGTCACCACCAGTTGGCATGTTGGGGCTTTGCCGGGCAGGAGGACTGTCCTCACAAAAACCCCAACCCTGGACAGCTACACACACACACACACACACACACACACACACACACACACACACACACACACACACAGTCCTCTGTCTCCACTTTTGGAAGGGAGTGGTAGAAAAACAGTGATGTGTGATATCCAGCACACTGACATGGACAGTTGTTCAAGAGGATCTGGGGCAGCATTGTGTGGGAAACCTTCACCAGACGCCATTTTGGAGCCTCATATCATGGGACCGCCACTCCAAGAATAGAAGTCGTGTGACCTCAACTGACAGCTTTTTGAAAGACATGAAACCGATTGTGTTTCATTGTGTTAACCAGCTTGTGATTAAGGTGCAGGCCATGAATTACATTGTCAGGGATCTTTGTTGCATGTCATGTCTCTCTCAATTTTCTGTCTGTTCTTTTCTGTCCACTTTATAATTAAAAGATACCTTAAAATAGTGATGGGCTTCTAGTTCATCTTTCAAAAGGTGATTTTGTTTTGGCCCAACAGTAGAAGTTTAATGCTCCAGATGCAGATTATTGAGACAAATTGGCCAGCACTCTAATCTCCATTCATCCACCTCTACTTAAAGGGGCACACTGCTTCCTGCACTCTCACTAAATGTTCATTATTAGTGGAATTGGACATGAATTTTGAGGCGCAGACTCATCCAAAGCTGAATTCCTCGGGGTACTGGATTGGGTGTCGCGGTTGTTTTGCTATGAAGTTAAGCGAGGAGATCTGTTGGTTGTTACAATGAAAGAATTCAGCACGAGTTTCTTCGCGTTAATACAAGCGATTGCTCTGTTCTGCTTCATAAGTTACAGACACTTAGAATAAGACCATGTTTTTGCATGATGGATCAACCTGTCCACGACCGTACTCTTGTGAAATGAAGGTTGAGGTCAGATGATTTTAACTCTGTGTTCTGGCATTCACATGGATTACTGATGACGTTTGGAGGGCTGACGCGTCCCATTAACGCCAGGCCCAAAGGGAGCAGCTTCATTTGTGGTGTACACTCAACTTCATCTTTCTTCCTGAATCTTAAAACCCCTTTGCAAACAAGGTTAAGAACACATGCACATCACACATTGGTGCATTAGCATGTACAATAAGTACTGCACTGGATCTCTTAACGTAATCTCCAGGCTATTCTTTTCAGGTCTTACTTTGGACTGTGCGACAGTCTGACATCTCCTTGTCAATGTTGTATAAGCTTGTCATTCTATCATTGACAAGCCCCCCCCCCCCCTTCCCTGTCTTTCTCCAGCTGCACTAATAAAGTCAGTAAAAGCACAAACTTATTTTCGCACAGGGATAAATTGGAGGTTAAAAACTACACATTAGTTAAAAACAAATAGCTGTTGCTGTTGCCATTTTCAGGCGTTGCATATTTATTTTTTCAATACTGACTATGATTTATTTGGGCTCACCAAAGCTGATCTATAACCCTGCCAAGCAGACAAATAACCTCAAAAAACATGTTAACAGTGCAGAAAAAAACGTACTCGTGTGTATGTAAACGTACACGTCGAAGGAGCAACATCATTATACTGCATGTGTAAATGAATCAGTGTTGCTGTGGGGATAAATGATGTTTCTTTTTGGCACCACATGCTTCTTACACATTTGAGTTGGCTGAGCTCGACTCACACCAGGGTGACTCTATAATTCACTGTGACACCTTTCATATCCGTAGGACATATCTCACATATATTTTAGACTTCTTTTCCGTTGTGTAGGCTACTGTGTCAACTGAATCATGAATTATATACAAATGGTATTTTCTGTTCTATGATTCTGTGAAATCTACGAAAAACATGTTCCTGCACTGTGAAACTTTAATCATGATGAACTTATATGCAATGAGACATTAAATCTTTTCGTTATGTGAACATCAGTCTGTAAGTATGGTGAATGTGTTACTAATTCATACACGCTGGACGTTTCCTCA